>NC_047665.1:17798620-18125842 GCF_011762505.2 Arvicanthis niloticus
AGATTATGATCAGTATGTTTCCAAATATGAATGTACTTTTGTGTATACACGGTATGTGCAGGTGTGTGTGTGTGTGTGTGTGTGTGTGTGTGTGTGTGTGTTAGGTGGGCTGCATGTGAAAGCCAAAGGTTAACCTCAGGAGCCACCCACTTTAAGTTTTGAGGTGAGAATCTCTCATTAGGAACTAGATCTTGCTAGTTCCTTTAGCTGACCACAGAACTCCAGGGATCAACCTATCTAGGGGTCCGTGCATGCACACGCGCATGCACACACACACACACACACACACACACATACACACACCACACACCACACCACACACACACACACACACACACACACACACACACACACACTGGGATTGCAAGCACTTACCACCATATTCAGCTGTGGGTTCTGGGGATCAAGCTCAGGTCTTGATGCTTGCACGACTAGAACATGATCAAATGAGCAGTAGGTACAACCTACATCCTAGCTCTAGAAGTAGAAAAAAAAAAGGCTTACCTGTGCGCTACAATGTTAGTTTGTCAGATAATTCTGAGTCTGGGGAGAAAGTCATTTCCTCTCTTATCCTCTGCTCTCTTGCCTCACATTCATCAGCCTTTTCATTACGTGACTGGGGTCTTGACATGTTGTGTTTCTTGTTCATCCTTGAGACTGTGTAAAGCCTATGGGGAAACAATTGTAGTTGCTTCTCTTATCTACCAATGGACCATTCAGGTCTTGAGTGATTAACCTAGAAAAGAGCATGCCCATAGTAGGACACAGTTCTGAATTATATCCTGGGTTCCATGTGGAAAGTGAAGCCCGCTGCACCAGAAGCCAAGACCATGGCTCTTCTGGGCTCTATCTGGGCCCCTGGGGGTGTACCACTGAACTGAGAGCAGTCCCCTCTTGTGTGTGTTATAATATTCAGTGCCTCCAGCATGAGGAGTTACAAGATGAATAGCAAAGTTGATATTTGTTTCCCTCATATAGCCTAGGCTAGCCCTAAACTCACTCTGTGGCTGAGAATAAGCTTAGATTTCTAATCTTCCTGCCTGCACTTCCCAATACCAGCATTACAGGCAGGGACCACCATGCTGGGTTTCTTTGGTGCTGAGGTTAGAGCCCAGGGCTTTGCCTATGTGAGCGTAGAACTTTACCACCTGAGCTACATCCCCAACCCAGTAGCTGCAGTTACAACAGGTAATCATTTTGCCTTCTCTTAACATTCCCGGGGCATAGACACAGCATCCTTTGTGCAGGATGGGCCAACAAATTTTTCAGGACAAACAGTTTCAAGTCAAGGTGTCTGACTGAAAGGAACCAGAGAAGGGGGCATTTCTTGAAGAGAAGCTAGGATTCAAACAGGTGGTGGGTGTTATCAAAGACACTTAGAGGTGTGCTCAGGGAGTATTAAAGAGGCAGACCTTTCTGTGTCCTACTATGGTCTTTAAACATGAAGGTGTGCTTACCAGGGGGCAAGAGGGAAAGAGAGGGTTACGTAGATGCTGGATGACGACCCTATCCATGGACAATCTCCAAATGAGGGAAATTGATCACCTGGTGTGAAACTATCACTCTATAGCTCCACATCTCAGACCCTTTCTTTAAAAATTACTTGACTTCCAGACTTCTGAGGCCTAACAGCCAGAGGGAAAGAGCCAATGGTGTATATTAGTTGTATTTGTTCAAGTGAGTAAAAATAAAGTGACTGGGGGGGGGGGGCAGCGAGAGTGGGACAGCTACATCTGCCCACCCCTCTGTTGTCATAATCATCGTGAAAAGAAAAAATAGGGGAGCCGTAGAAAACAAGGTTGGTGAGCGGGGGACACAGCTGAATTGGCAAAATTCTTACCCGATGCACACCATGTGTTCTGGGCTCCATCCCCAGCACTTGGGAGCTGGAGGCAGGAGAATCCAGAGCTCAAGATCATTAACAACACAAGAGGTTTAAAACAGGCTTGGGCTATAAGAAGCCTTGTCTTAAACAGAGCAAAGCACAAAGGAGAAGACGGATATCTTTATGTGACTGGGTTATCGTTCTATCTCTGATAGAACTGATGGAATAGATAAAAGAGTTCTTCAAGAACATCAACCTGTGGTCACTTGGCTCCATTGCTTTGGGCCCATGGTGAAGCAGCATATACTGCAGAGATTGTATTATGCACCGAACCTGCTCATGGAAGTCAGGAAGAAAGAGGGACTGGGGTCCAGATAGTCCCTTCAAGGACATGCCTCTAAAACCTGACTTCCTCCCATCAAGCTCCACCCCCTAAAACCTGTAACACTGTCCAGTTATGCTATCAGTTCAGGGGAAAAGCTTCAACATGTGAGCTAGGGGGGACATTCCTACCTCAACCTTGCTGTTGTAAAGGCAAGCAAAACTTCCAGCCGCTGAATGGCCGTGGGTGATTTGTGGGAGGGAAGACAGAGAGGCACCAGGGAGAGAAAGCTAATTTCCATGTCCCCATTAATTAGATTTAATAAGTGTGTTGTCAGCTCACTCATTTCCATCGGTTTCTAGGGTGTTTGGGAACTCACAGAAGCATCTCAGGGTGGGTTTGATAGCTACAGTGTTCTGTTTATCTCATACACATACTGAAGTAAAGACACCTTTTGAACATTGCAACACTGAATCACTGCCAAATTTTTTAAAAAAATAAAATAAAAAACTCTATTTAGCACTTCCTAAAACATCAGTGCAAATTAATAGCACTTCATAGATTTATGTACTAAGATTGCAGACAAAGCCATGTGAAAGCTAATGAACTTCACGGGAAAGACATTTTTCTCATCTATTCATTACCTTTTTTTAATTATCTCATAGCTTATTCCTCGAATATGTGTGACTTGGGATTAGGTGTCCCAATTGGAAGACCTTAGAGGTTCAGAAATTCACAGATGAGAAATACCAAACTGCATTCATTTAGCAGGTATTGAAAGGCATGAATAGAGCCTCCACCATCGACCATGAGGAGGAGATTGAACAGAAGAATAATTAATTTGCCAACACTGCTTCCGGGATTGAGACATTATCAAAGTTGAGACATTATCAAAGTTGATCCTTATCTGTAAAAATTATCAAAGTTGTTAGTATCCTTATCTGTAAAAATGAAGTCCTTCTAAGGCCGGACAGTAACGTACATCTAGGAGTCAACTCAGTTCCATGTTACAGAAAGGAGGGTTAGGAAGGAGGGAGCAGGCTACATAAGGATTTCAAGGCTAGCCTGAACTACATGAGACTATCCTTCTCCATCTCCCTTTTTCCTCCCCCTCTTTCTGGGGTGGTGGTGGTGGTGGTGGTGGTGTGTGTGTGTGTGTGTGTGTGTGTGTATGTGTGTGTGTGTGTGTACCTATGTACTATAGAGGTCAAAAATCAACCTTGGCAATCCACTTGTTTTTGTTTTAATGTTTTAGACAGCACCTCTCACTAGCTTGGGGCTCACCAAATAGGCTACACTGGTTGGCCAGCAAACCCTAGGGATCCATTTGTCTTTGGGATTGCCAATGTGCACCTAGGTTGGTCGGTTGGTTGGTTGGTTGGTTGGTTGGTTGGTTGGTTGGTTAATTGGTTGATTGGTTGGTTGGTTGGCTGGCTGGCTGGCTGACTGGCTGGCTGGCTGGCTGGTTGGTTGGTTAGTTGGTTGGTTGGTTTAATGTGGGTCCTTGGAATCAAACTGGTACTTGTGCTTCCAAGGCATGCACATTACCTATCAACCTTTCTCCTCAGCACGTTATGCTTCTACTTTTTGTTTAAACCTATGATTATATTTTCAGGCCTAGATTAGAGAACTCAGGTTGGTTTTATGCATGTGTAAAGGAGGCAGTCTTTATTGCAAAGTATATTCATCTAATAACTCTGCCACAGTTTCTAGGTGCTAGTCCCTCCTCCCCTCCTCACTGAATCAATATAAATGGCACTTAACCCTGCATTTCCACTGTATAATAGGGCATGTATACTTTTAATTTACTGTAAAGCTTCCTTAGGGTCTGTGTGTTAAACCACAGGACTTTCTCTTTTAAGACAGGTATGGGCAGGGAATGTTACAAACCTTTAACCTGGGCTCTGTATAAGATTGTTTTTGAGTAACAAAGAGGACAAAAGAATCACATGTTTGTACATTTTTTAAGGCCCCCAGCTTAGTATCTAATTAAAACCAGGATTTCTCTGTTATGAGCCAACATCTCCCGTGAGATTGTTTGTGAATATTATACACAGGCAGGAGTTTTGTGTGTTTTTTGTCTCACATGTATATCATCTTTAGTGTCTCAAATTCTTGAGCAATGGACAAAACCCACAAGTCCCTTCTGTTTCATCTTAATTTCATGCCTGTTCTTTGTTATAGCTAAGGGGCCAGGTGATAGGTCAGCAAAACTAAGGGTGAGCTGGAAGGTGGGTCCTGAATTAACATGGTGTTTGCGGAGTGATGCCATCACCTAGGAAACAGCCTGCATCCAGCTCACCTCCATGAGTTCAAGTGGTCAGGAAGGTGCTGATGGTATTACAGCTGTCACTTTTAACAGGTGGCCATGTCCCCAGAAAGCTTGTCATCTCTGTCCCTCTGCCGTATATCAGAAGACCTTTTCAGTAATAAAACGTAGACATCTGAGATTGCTTCTCTAAATTTCACTGTTGGTCTGACCAAGATTGAGCTACAAATATAAATGAAATCGCTGAGCTGAGGTCAGAATAAGTTGAAACACAGGAGATAAAAAGAAGTAAACAGAAAAGAAAATGCCCCCATCAGTATGTGGGATTAAAATATCGAGGGTGTCTAAATAGATCCATCACATCCGGGCACATCAGTAAGCAATTGGTATAGAGCGGTAGTCACAGATGGGCCTATGTAAATGAGCAGTAGTGCATCCCTAAAGCTGGGAGGGGAAAGGAAGAGGAGGGGAGGGGAGGGGAGGGGAGGGGAGGGGAGGGGAGGGGAGGGGAGGGGAGGGGAGGGAAGGGTAGGGAAGGGAAGGGAAGGGAAGGGAAGGGAAGGGAAGGGAAGGGAAGGGAAGGGAAGGGAAGGGAAGAAGAAGGGAAGGTCAGTATTGAAAACCAAGGTACTGCAGGTTGTTTCCCATTGTCTTAGTTAAACATTCTAAACAGTTTTCAGTTGACTAAAAAGCAGACCCGTGTACTAAGTATGCTAGCAACCTGGTAGCCCCCAGCGGCTGAGCCAGGAAGATTCCCTCAAGCGCTAGTATTTGAGGTCTGCTTGGGCAACACGGCCAGATCTTTCAAAAAGAATTCCCATGACTGTTGCCCTCATCTCCTTCTGCTAACATAACAGCTCTAGCTAAGGCTTAGGGTCGTGTAAGCCCCTAAAATATCAGCCGTATATGTGCCACCACCCTGCTGGGAAGACAAGAGCAGACACGTCACACCCAGGATGCTCAGTGTGTTCCTGTCCCTGTGTAAAGCTAATGGAGACAGGCCAGCAGATCAAATTCTGCTTCAGGCCCCCACTAACAACTATTGAGCCTAACACAAAAACCTTTGTTGAATAATCAGAATGAATGGATCACTTTTAGTTGAATAAAATGGAATTAAATCTACTTATATTGCTTTATTATATTATTATGTTAATAAACAACATGACATCTATCCTTATGCTATGCCTTTCTGTTGCAATAATCCGGGTCCCTGGCTAGGCAAATACTCTAGCATTGAGCTAGATTCTCAACCTATGGCTCAAGACCCCTTTTTGGGGTGGAATGACCTTTCACAGGGGTTGCCTAAGACTACCAAAAACCACAGTATTTCTATTATGATTTATAACAGTAGCAAAATTACAGTTATAACGTAGCAATGAAATAATTTTATGGGGAGAGGGCATCACCACCACATGAGGAACTGTATTAAAAGGTTGCACTGGTCTGTTTTTTCATTTGTTGGTTTGTTTTTTTTATTATGTATCTCTGTCTAGCCTGGAATTCAAAATCCACCTACCTCAGCCTCCTGAGTTCTGGGATTGCAGACATGTACCACCCTGTCCTCTATCAAGGCCTTATTCTGCCTTGATGAAAATGTCTAGAATTTTGAGATGAAGTCATTTTAGCAATGGTGCCCCACACTTAGTCAAATTAGACAATTCAGCTTGGGGACTTAGTACAAATGAAGTGTTCCGGATGTTAAGTTCTGGCCTCAGTTTTAATCATTCCCCAAATGTTAATATTTAGCATAACTAAAATGTAATAAGCCTAAAGATATGGCTCAGTGGTAGAACACCTACCAGACAAGTGTAAGGCCCTGGGTTCAGACAGACACAGAGATATGGGAAAGCAGGGTGTGGTACCACATGCCTGTAACCCCAGCACTCAAGAGGCTGAGGCAGTAGGATGTCTAGTACAAAGTTAGCATGCTCTCCGTGGTGAGCCTCTATCTCAAAATAAAATTAAGAACTCCATTGTGGGGGTTGCTTCTCAAGCACCCTTCAGGGTCTACCTTTCATGAACTTCAGCCTGAAAACTTATGGAACCAGACCCTTGTCAGCCCCAAGCCTAGAAGCTAAAAGCAGGCATGTGCTCTCCAACATCCTTACTCTCAGAGCTGCTGAGTGAGGTTGCCCTGAGGCACTTCCTGCTCAGATGTCAATCTCAGGTCAGGATCACATTCTAAGGCACTTAACAAAGACTTCTCTCTGGGTCAGGTGGTCATCCCAGCAAGCTCAGTGATAAAAACTTACCACTCTCTTCACCCAGATATGATACAAGGCTCATAAACTTCCTGTGCTCCACATATCATACCCAAGTCATTTCACAGTTCACAAGTCTAGAATGGGCAGAATGTTTGAGAGGAAGATAGGGGATACATTTGGAGGCTGCATTAGAAACTTGCTGGTCCTAAATGGCGAAGGCAATCCTCTACTTCAAAACTCTCGGAGGGAGCTCATCAGTGTGGTTACATCAGGCCAAAGAGATTGATTCATGTTAAAGAGTGTCAGCTCCATTTATTTAGACTGTGGCCCCAGTCCCACCCCACACTTTATTTACTCTCAGCGCAACCTTGAATCGATCTCTCCTTTCATGTGGCATCCTTCCACAGAGCAGGCAGCAGAAAGCCCCAGTTAGCAAACACTAGACACTGAGGAGTAATTGTAATATGTCACAGAACATTATGGAATTTGCTTGTAGACCTCGGGGGCTGGAGTGAAGGAAGACCTAGCTGTTGTCCAACACATCGCATTAACAGATTCTGTCTTCTGAGTTTTTCTGCGTGTGGTTTTGTAAACGGTAAACAGCCGGCCGGCACCTCATCAGTGTCCTTTGCTTCAAGGAGTCTCTTCTAGGAAACAGAATACAGAATGGACAAGGAGGTGGGAGAAGTGGACAGAACAGATAGAAAACAAGGAAGTTAAGTACCAAGAGGAAGAGTTTAGCCCCACATTTGTGTCTGTGGGTCCTCTGGTTTAATCTGCTAACATAATGGCAGCCAGCCAGAATACTTAGTGGGACGATGCTGTTGAACGTCTGGAAGAAATGTAAGCCAATTATAAACTTTTTCTCATTTTCGATGGATGATCTTGGATATCTCTGGCGAAGCTGCAAAAAAGCTCACTCTCACAAATGAGGTGCACACGTAAAACACTAAGCTATACACGTTTCTTAGACAGTTGCTAGTTGTGTTTTCCTACTGTCGGCCTGTAATTCGTAGAGGGGCAGCCAGCAATGGTTTAAGAAAGATAATGGATAGCAGGTTCAATCATGCGAGTATATCACAGTAAGTATTGCCATTTAAGCCTGGATGTAAAAACTGGATCTTAAATCTATATGAAGGGGGGGCCTTCTGTAGTACAAGTAAGAGGAAGGTTTCCGCATTATGCTCTGACGGGAAAAATGATCTGCAGATTTAGCTTCACCCGATTGGCTTCAAAAGTGTTTCTTGGCTCAACAAGACCTTCCATCTATCTACAGAGCTGGCAGCGGCATCTCCATAGTACCGCCAGCATCCAGAGCCATGGTAACATGTCTCCTTTGTCTCCCTGTGGAGGGATCAGGTGATAATAGGACAGAGAATCCAGTGATGCTGGTGGTGGCAGTGCTCACAGGGGTGAAAGGGATGCAGGGAAGAGAAGGGAATGTGTGTGTCTAGCCGATGTCCTGCCATCCGGGTCACTGCCCAGTAATCTCCTGCTCTGAAATGGATAACACAACTCCTTAAGTCCCAAAGTTGGAATGAGTTGTTTGCTTTAGGGGCAGGAAGCTCTAGGCATTTGCAACTGATTCCATGATGCTGAACATTTGAAAACATCTTCCTGGGAGAAGAGCCAAGCACCCATCTCTCCTCCGTCACGAACTGAGTAATATGAAGGGGGGGATAGGCATGCTCTCTCCATTGCTGATTTTTGCTGTGAGTTGAGCTTTGGCAGTGATGTAGACCTCCTGATGTGGTAAGACACCATGGCGCAGTCTTATACCAACAGACTAACCAACTAGGCTAACCAACTAGGAAAACTAAGGCCATTTATATACCAGACCAGGAAGTTCTGGTGAGAAACCCTATGGAACGTCCTAGATCATTGGATGGGGAGCAAGCCATGTGCCAGATCTTTATACCATGTGTCATCTTATGGCTATGCTTCATAGCACAGCCTCAAGATGATAAGACATTTGCAGCTAATGATGCCTGAGACTCCAGGAACACAGACCTTGCAGGGCTAGCAGTCCTCACTCAAAGATGCCCTCACTCATACGGATGCTGTCACCAAAAAAAAAAAAAATCAAGTATAGTGATTCGTGCAGTGCACTCAAACAAGTCGATTGAACTTGTGGGTCTGACAGTAAGAAACTATGGGAGCATGGAAGATCTTTAGGAAGAAAGATGACAGAACACAGTTATGGGCCTAAGATTTATTACCAAATATTTTTAAACACATGCAAGTAAAATTAAGAGACAGTTTATTTATACTGCAACCGCTGTTCCATTCTTTCCTCTGATTTGTTTAGACAAGCTTTAGGGGCAAGTTACATGTTGAGCATATAATCTACGTTTAGTTCCAGAGTACTTGCCCTGAAGGCAATCCATCAGCGACTCCCCCGGGGCTCTAGAATGGGAGGATAAAAGGCATAGGTTTTAAAAAATGGGTGTGTATGCACAAAGCATGTTTGTTTTAAGAAAGATCACAAATGCTGTAGAAATAATTAGCCATGTGCAAGAACCAAAATAACGAATGCCAAATGGTACAGTATCTTTTCTGAATCCTGTTTCAAAACAGAATGTGAATGAAACATGAAGTTCTATCCCTTCCCCCCCCCAGCCCCCCTGCCTCTCTGTTCCTGCTGGATTTATGACAGACACTAATGCCTCTCAGTAGGAACGCCTATAAAAACCATCCACCTAACACAGATTCTTCTTGTCTTTCAAACCCTTCATGCCTTCAAATTGTTTCAGTATTCATTCTTAGACTATAGTGGGTGCACTTACAGGAAGACCCTGCGGTTCTGTAGGGAATAATAGAGACATATAGGGATGAAAGTGATTTGTGTGTGCACATGTCCATGTATGTCCACATGCATATGCATACATGTGCATGGGCATATGTCTATTGGATCTCTTCATATGTGAAATTCCTGAATCATATTGCCTTTATCTATTGGCATCTGCAGAGGATTGTCTCCCCAACCCATACCAGGCTATAACAATGTAAGGACTTATGTTCCTTGTATAAAACACTGTGATCTTTTCATGCAACGTAACCTATGAATGTCCTTGCCATGTGTCTTATAATACCTGTAGATGACTTACAATACCTGAACATAGTAAAGGCTGTGTGTTAGCATTCTTACTTGTATTGTTTAGGGAACAGTGACCAGCAATCCTGTACATGTTCATACATGAGCATTTTTTACTAGAAAACATTTTGGGATCCAAGAAGACAGCTCAGTAAAGTACTTGCAATACAAATATGCCAACATTGGGAAGGCAGAGACATGTGGATCCCTGGGACTCTCAAGCCAGCCAGCCTATCCCACCTAGCCAGTGAAAGACCTTGTCTCAGAACAATCTAAGAAGCAGATGGTACCAGAGGAACAACACCTAAGACTTTCCTCTGATGTCAGTGTACATGTGCATAAATATATGTGTGGACAGACTTGCATGGGCACATACATTCATGAACATGGGTATGTACCCACACGAAGGTATTTCGGTGATTGGTTACATCTAAGGATACAAAAAAAAGGGGGACAACTATACTATTAACAATTTGCATGACCTCCTGGGGGTTCCTTTTCTCACCAAGTATGTTACCTTAAGAGAAGCTGATACTGGCTAAAGTCCTTTTCTCAAATGAACCCTAGGTTTAACAACCAGTTGAAGAAGGATTTACTTGCCTTAGATTGAGACATAGTCCCGTTCCCTGGCTCTTGGGGAACTTGCATGAAGCCTGTGTGTTTATTGCAGCATTTGTGTGAGGATGTAGGAGGCTCAGCAATGTCACCTCAGGCAGGGCATTTTCAAATGCTGAATATGCAACGGGAGTACATTATTTCCTGTTGACATACGCAAGTGTAAGTTTAGACATCAATGTTACACATGTACGAATTGAGTCCAAAGAGTGGAAAGCACATGTAAGATACCATAAGACCCCCTCTTTCCAAGCAAGATTTATGGAACTGTCCTCCTATGTTATCATGGCCAGACAGCTCAGTCCAGTGATCAGCAGTGACCATTGTGGCCCAGAATCACACAGAAGCCATGCAGGGGAGACTGGGAACTGCCTGTCTAGTAAGGTCCCATCTTACTTAGTGTTTTTCTCAGTTTCTCAGCTTTATGTAATATAGCTGATGGTGTTTTAATCACTTTTCCTGTCCTAACAAAAGCTATGTGAGGGACATGTACTGCTTTGTTTGCTGCCTTTCATAGATGTCTCCTAGCCTCAGTTTCCCCCCTGGGTCCAGAGCTTTCTGTGTAATGAGACCTTCACCTCTCAGTCAAAAGTGCTGACATTAGTTTTACTGAAAGCGTCATAAAGCTGAACAATTTCAGCTGGAGAGATAGCTCAGCCACACACAGCAACCATGTTCAATCCCTAGGACATAGTTGGGTAGAAAGGAAATATCGACTCACAAAAGTTATCCTCTGATCTCCACCTGTACCCATGACATGTATGCATGCATATATACATACATATATACATATACCTAGTTACATACATACACACACATATACACACATACATATGTAAGTAAATAAATATATGTATGTTTTAAATTAACAAAAATATTATCTCTACAATCTTATCTGTGTGTGCATATGCATGTGGAGGCTGGAGGACAACCCTGAGTCTTGTTTTTTCAGGAAATGTCCACTTTGTGGCTGACTAGGCTAGATTGGTGGGGCAGAGAGCCCCAATGATTCTCTTATTGGTGCTAGGATTACAAGGGAGAACTACCATTCCTGGTTGGTTGGTTGGTTGGTTGGTTGGTTGGTTGGTCTTCAGTTGGTTAGTCGGTCAGTTGGTTGGTTTTCATATTCTGGAGATCTGGGCTTGGTCCTCATGCTTACATAGCAAGCACTTGACCAACTGAGCCATCTTCCCAGACCCCTGAAGTCCTAAATGTCATTGGTATCTCTTCCTCATAATCACATCCTGTCCATTTCATTTATCTGGTATAGCTGGGTCCTTGTCATCTCTTGGCCCTACTACTCCTCTCTAGCTCTCTTCCCCATTCACTGCCATTTCCCAAGTCTCAACTCCCCAGAAGCTGATTTTCCCTGTAGCCTTCCTCTGCACAGAGCATACTGTGAAACTGGGAGTGAGTCTGGGCCTGATGATTCATTTACTGAAAACACTTCCAAGCTGCGGGCCCTTTTCAATAAACATCATCTCTCTGGACTTCAGTCTTATCTATAGGATACTTGGCTTTATAAATGGAAGAACTATAAATAAAGCTGAAACTCTGTAGGATTTGCATAAATCCCAACGAGATTTAGGTTTCTTCATATTGGCTTGAAACAAGTATTTCAGAATGCTGTGACAGTTACCAACACAGGCTACTCCTGCAGAGGGCCTGGGTTCGATTCCTAGCACTCAAGTGGTAGCTCACAACTGCGTGTAACTCCAGTTCCACAGCATGAGGTGCCTTCCTTTGACCTCTGTGTGGACCTGTATCTTTAAATGATGGCATATGCATGTAATCTCAGCACTTCAGAGGTAGAGGCAGAAGAATCAGGAATTGAAGACCAGCCTCAGATACATATTGAGTTTGAGGACCATCAGACTAGAGAGGAAAAAGGAGCCAAAAATGTTTGGTGAACAATAGAACAGACGGAGTGCTCACAGCCTATACTCTTTTCTACCGTCATTCAAATCCTCGAGCCATTTTTCTGTGAAATATGTATGCATATATATATATATATATGTATATACACACACACATATTGTAATTCCATGATCAATTCCATGATCTTTGTTTTTGTCTATACCTCCAAGAGTTCTTTTTATTATCTTTTAATTATAATCAAAACTTGGTCTGCTCAGGACTTCTGTTACCAAAAATGTCTGACAGATGCCTAATTTAAAAAGTAGCTTGCTGTCTTGAGTCACTACTAGGAGAGAGACCTAACCCAAAGGAAGTTTGTAAGCAGTTAGAATACTGGGATTTAAACCATCAGTTGTTGAAGATCAGTGGTTAAGAACACTTGCTGCTCTTACAGAGGGCAAGTTTCAGTTCCCAGAACCCACAAAACGGCTCTAATCCCAGGGCATCAGACACACTCGTCTGCCCTCAGGCACCAGGTACAAAGGTAGAGAATATATGTATACTCAGGCAAAGCACTCATTCAGACAAAATAAAATAGAATGTTAAATAATTCAAAGAAGTCTCCAGAATGAGATGTGTCCCCTGAAGAATGGCGGGCCATTGTCCTGATGTCATCTCATCTCTTATGGGGATCCTTTAGTCCCAGGATCATCATTCTTTTCTTGGCAGCTCACATGAGGAACAGAGAGACTGCTATTTAATCTACTTTTCCTCAAGGAAAGATTATTTGTTTTTTGAATACTGCAGGGGAAATACTGATAATCTAGCGATTATTTGGACCTTGACTGTAGGTTCTGAAATTTTTATTCATGAATGGGCAGAATACATTGCTATTCCCAGGACAAGACCAACAGCAATGAGCTTATGCCCAGAATTAAGTCCAGCCCTGTTCATTTATCCTGTGCTTTGAAACTTGGTGTGAGAGAGCAATGGACTCTTTTCCCAATTTGAGCCAAGTGAGGTCAGGAAAATGTTCCCTTTGAGCCTTCTAAATCATGGAGTAAGCTGGGAAGAGGCAGTCACCATGGTCATTGCTGACATTTAGTCACCAAGGCTTCTGTCTGAAACATGTCCACGTTTTGCACAGTGTGGGCTGGAAATAGAAATGAGAAGGAAGGAAGAAATCACGTGTGGATCTGGAACACATGACCTCAGAGAAGGCATTTCAAGCATTTCATTTGCTCAATTACACAACTGTGTCAGTAAGAGGAGCATCCCAGGCGATGTGCCTACGTTGTGTATTTATCTCTGTTGATGAGTCCAGAGCCTTTGGGAGAGGACTGGGAGATTGGCTGCCAGGGAGAAATGAAGGGCAGAGAAGCTGGTAAAGTGCCTGTCTTACAAACATAGAGATCTGAATTCTGTCAGAACCTACATGATGGTTCACATTGATTACCAACTTTAAAGGATCTATAACCACCTAGGAGATGAGGATCTGTGGGTGCTTGTGAGAAATTTCCTGGACTACATGAATTAATTCAGGTGGGAAGACCAACTCTAGAAATGGGCGGTGTCATTCCCCATGCTTGGGTTCTAGACTATATAAAAAGCAGAGCACCGCAGTCTTGGTTTTCTGCTTTCTGACTGGATGCAACATGACCTGTTCCCTCAAACTCCAGTTGCCAGGATCTCCTTATTGTGATAGATTATATAGCCTTGAACCATTTGCCAAAACATATCCTTTCTTTCTTAAGTTGCTTCTTTTTTTTTTCAATTTTATTACTATAGAAAAACTAATTAATATATGATAGTTAAAAGAATAAAAAGCTAGCTGGGTATAGTGGTGCATGCCTTTCATCCCAGCACTCGGGAGGCAGAAGCAGGTGGATCTCAGAGTTCAAGGCCAGCCTAGTAGTCTATGGAGTGAGTTCCAGGACAGCCAGGTCTCCACAGAGAAACCTTGTCTTAAATCCTCCCCTCCCCCCAAAATGTTGGACACTTTTAATCTCAGCACTGTAGAGGTGGGTATAGGCAGATCCCTAGAGATCACTAGTCAGCTGGTCAGGCTTATTTCAAAGGCAGTGAGAGCCCCCATAACAGAACAAGGTAGGTGGTGTCTGAGTAGGAAAGAGCTGAGGTTGTTATCCAACATACCCACATACATGTGTACTTGCACAGGTGTGCGTGCATTCACACACACACACACACACACACACACACACACACACACACCTTGGATTAGACTGTGTCAATGAAACAGCCAGACAGCCAGATTTGGTCTTTCCTCTGATGTTTTACAAGACAGATTTGTATGGTTACAGGAAAAAGCAGGAGAGGTCAGTTCAAGGGGGGCAGTCCAAGGGATGGGATAAATATTTAGTAGTTTGAGGAAAGAAGATGCAAAAGGAAGAGAAAAATCATCCCTTTCCATGTACGAGGCTTGGCCTCCCCTACCAAGTTCATGTTTCAGGGAGGCACTGCTGTTTTGTTGTGTCTTAACTCAGAAGAGCATGGTAGAAAAGTGGCAGATGAGTCACCTGTCACTAGGAGTTCTTAGCACAGAGGGACACAGGAGTGACAGCCAATCACCACTGAAATTCCCATATGATTAAATTACCATTACTTTGCACCCCAGATCGTAGGTGCTCAGTATGCAAGGTTGTGGAAAAGCAGACAAGCCTCTGGGCAACCATAATATCAGGATTCTGCCCTCCGCACACTGAAATGAGCCTGGGTCAATCCAAGGGAAAGAACGGGCATCCAGATGCCCTAGAGTGGAGCTGTTCCCTATACACAATAGAGATCCTTATAATTAGAGCGAGTCTCCCATCAACCTGGTGTACTGGTCACTCTTCTTGTTGGTATGACAAAACACCAGACAAAAGCAATTTAAAGGAGGCAGAGTTAATGCTGGCTTGATTTTGAGAGATATATTCATTACGGCTGGGAAGTGATGGCAGCACAGTGAGACCCTGTTCACAGAAGAGAGGGGTGACACCGGTGTTCCCTTTGCATCCTCTCTTTTATTTAGTATGAGGACCCTACGCTGTATCACCCACATTCAGGATGGCTCGACCCTCCTCACTTAAATTTTGAAAGCATATTCATAGATAGGGACATCTTAGCGATGTGTTTCCATGGTGATTTTTTTTTTAAGACAGAATCTCTTTCCCAGGTTAACCTCAAATCCCCTATGTAGCTGAGAGTGACTTTGAACTTCTGAACTTCCTACCCCCTCCCTAGTGCTGGGATAACGCCTGTGTAGTACCACATGTCCTCTTTACAGTGCTGGTCAAACCCTTTGTCAAGTTCGAGTTTAACATAGACAAGGAGTCCATACAAATTGAGCATTCCTAATGTACCAAATTCTGAGTCTGAACTGCTACAATATCTAAAACTCACTGAGTGCTGACCTCATGGGCACAGAGAGAAAGCACACACCTGACATCATGTGGTGAGTCTCAGGCAAAATCCAAGCACACTAAAAATACCATCTCAAATGACCTTGAGGCTGGATATTTGTCGTATTCAGACTTGTTTTCTATCCCCAAGGTGTCCCAATGTATGGATGCAAATATCCCCAAATCTGGAAAACTGAAGAATGTGCAACACTTCTGGTCCCAAGCTCTTTAGATAAGGGATGTCCAACCTGTAACTTTAAATAAATAGCTCACAGCCATTTAAAGCCATTGACCAACCAATCAACAGTGTCCTCCACTGCCGCGCCTCCTCCTGTCTACCTCCCCATCATGTTTGTGCTTGGCAGTTGCTTGCTTTACATCTTGAGATAATCGCTTTAGTGGGAGCCTTCTCTTAGAACCCAATCCTAGATCTGCCTGAGTGCCCGTTGCCTCTGTCATCTGACTGTAATGTTGTCACCAAGCCTCTAAGCATCTCAGAGTCATTCTTTATAGGCTCCATCCCTGGCCTGGGATGGATTGTCTCAAACCATGTCCCTGGGAGGTGGTATGGTCTGGAACTTGCAAAGCCATGCATTTGATTGAAATAGTCATCTTCTACACTGTCCTTAAAAGAAGACACAAAACGTGTGTATTTACACCTTGTCACCTGGCTTGCTTATGTCACCTGGGTTTGCATAAGCTCCTGGCTCCTTCTGGATCTCCAGGCAGGAGCTTTCTGCCCAGTTGCAGTTCTGTGGCTGGTGCATATGCATGTGATGGACTCCTGTTACCCTCCACCTTGCAGTTGTTCCTGACAGATTTAGCCCCCACCTTATGGCTGCTTCTCATCTTCCTACCTACCAGCCCATGAGACAAATGGAGATAATATAGATTGTGCAAAACTGTTGAAGAGCAAGAAATCCTAATTTTGTGTGTGTGTGGGGGGGGGAGAAAACACAAGACTATCAAACAAGATTTAAAAAAACGTGTGTATTGATAAAACACACTTGTATATTTGCTATTTACATTCTTATCAGATAGATGATAGATAGATAGATAGATAGATAGATAGATAGATAGATAGATAGATAGTAGAGAAAGTAAAATTAAGCTGTTCCAAGAAATTATCTTCTAATAGCTGGGCATAGTTTTGCATGCCTATAATGCCAGCTCATTGGAGGATGAAGCAGGAATACTGTCACAAATTCAAGTCATGTCTGGGCTTCAGAGTAAGAAGACCCTGTCACAAAAAAGTGTGGGGGTTGGGTGAAAGACAGAAGAAGAAGAAGGTAGGCAGAGAAGGAATGAGGGAGCAAGAAAAGAAGACAAGAAGCAAGAAAAGGAGAAAGGGAGGAGGAGGAGAGGGAGGGAAGAAGGGAAGGAGGGAGGGAGAGAAGGAGGGAAGAAGGGATAGAGGGAGGGAGGAAGCAAAAAATTATCTCTGTGGACACAAAGGCCTTCTCCCTTTCCAGTCCAATGTGAATTCCCTGAGAAAGCGCAGGTGCTCACACATGTGACTGACTGAAGCTAGCCCCAGCTCTTTTCTTAAGCTGCATACAGCCTCTGTCCTGGAATCAGCAGTGATGCTGGTGGAGGAGAGCAGAAACAGGAAACACCCCCTTTCCTTCACACTGTTGGAAATAATCACAAGAAAAAATAAATTATCGATCCCACACACTCAAGAATGAGGCAGAACTTATTTTATTTAAATCAATCGGGGCAAATAATTTATTTACTTTTTAAACAAAAGAATGCTTGCAAAGCCAGAATGGGGAGGCCTTGCTACGTGACCATGGAAAGACCAGGTCACTGCTGTAGCCCATGACTCTGTCTTGCTGCCTACCCCCCCTCCCTGATGCCTTTCCTCCCACTAAATACACTCTAGATTCTGCATGAGAGAACTCACTGCTTTTACCTCTTTCCTCCCCAATTTATCCTTTCTTCTATCCGTGCTTTAACAGCCATTAAAGACAACCCCCCCACACACACATGGTATCTTTCAGCTAGTACTTACTGAATGCACACTACACCAAGTGGTTAGTATACATTGAATTATCACCTGCGGAGTGGCTGCTATTGACCCGTTCTAAGGTGAGAAGACTGAGGTAGGAGTCACGTATGCTGTGACTCACTGTCCTCCCTCTCCCATGAGATCTAAGTGATACAGTCATATCAAAACATAGTACTCTGGCCATGACCCTGTGAAAATAATCCATAACCATTAGCATAAATATAGTTCTCAAGTGCATGTCGGTCTGAGAGGAACGATAAAGTGATGTTGGTGTATCCAAGGGGAAAACTCCTGACCTGTGATTGAGCTATGAGGCTGAAATTCAGGAAAGACAATGTATTTATGATAGTATTATATTGTCAATAGATGATAGAGATGATAGATAAATGATAGGTTATAGATAGATAGATAGATAGATAGATAGATAGACAGACTGACTGACTGGAAGTAATAAACCACCTCATTTTCATGACCTGGCATTCTCAAAAACACTCTTCTGTCATGTTCACATACAGACGCTGATTGGCTGTCAGAGTGCTCCCACACTTTGCTCCCAGGGGTTCATAGGCTGCAGATTTGCTTCTCATGGTGATGGTGTCAGGAGATGGTATGGCACTTAAACAGACAGGGGCTAGTGAGAGGTCCTGCTTTACTGGGGCCCTGACTGGGAAATGGAGAGCTGGTTTCCTGGAAAGAGTTGTGATTCAGACTTCACCAGAGTCCAAACCGATGGGGCTGCCAGACAGACCTTAGACTTCCAGCCTCCAAAACCGTGGGCTGAATGAACCTCTTTTCTTCAGGCACATCATTAGAGTAACACTAGGTGGACCGATATGCACATTTTCCAAGGTCACAGTGCTAATAAGGAAGATGAGCCTTGCAAACAGGAGCTGTCACTTTTTTACGATTCTATTTGTTGAACATCTTACCGCCTGTTCAAACTGCAGTCGTTGAATTACGCCGTCATCCTTTGTGGTCTTTCCTTTGCTCTTAAAGCCTCCAACACAGTCGATACCTAGCCAGATTTTGTGCTTGTCTAATGCCGTGGAAATTCCAGCCAGACTGTGGGCATGGCACAGCGCAAAAGAGAAAAAGGACAAATTTAATTTATAATGAGTAATTGTGTCAAGACTGTTCAAATAAGTCCAAAAGCTTCTGTTTATACCCCAGGAATAAATAACACTACAGACAAGAGCAGATTTAAAATATCAAACATTTGGATTTTGTGTCTGAATACAGATGTAATTGACCATTTGTTATGCAGAGTTTTATTCCAGTTTGAAACACACAGTATATGTATGTGTGTGTGTGTTTCTGTGAGTATATGCATGTGTGCGTTTCTGTATGTGTATGTGTGTATATCTGTGAGTATAGTATGTGTGCATGTATATCTGTATGTCAGTATATTTATGGCTATACACATATGCACACAGAATGTTTTGTAGAAGATGGTTTTGAAGACCTGGTAAGCTTCTGAACTGAGATTTGAGGTGTCTCATTAAGGGAAGTGAGGCAGGAACCTTCTAATTAGAAGATGCTCCACCAAGCATCTTCTAGAGTTGACTGGTACTTATGATGTACTTTGTTACCTTGGGAAAGCTTAGGCAGACAATGAGGACATTTTAACACAGATGAAAATAGAGACCAAGTGAAAGCCAGAAAGAGGCAAGCCCTTCCCAGGAGGTAACAGCAGCTGCTGATATTCCTAGGGCTTCCCACCCTCCAGCCCTGACCAGTCTTTTTTCTTCTGTGTGAACTTACAGCAAGCTAGCACTTGTATTGAGCATGGGTTAGCACTGGTATTGTTCCCACTTCAGAGATGAGAAAACTGAGGCACCAGAGACTAACGTTCAGCAGGGGCATCAAGTCAGCCAGTGTTAACAATTCACACAATCTGGACTCTTAGTGTCTTCCCTCTGTAGTGGCAACAGGATGTTTGATAACTGAAAGCAGAATGTTACTTGAAGTGACCCGGCACTCTTTGTGTCCTGGGCATCACCTCATCCCACACAATTCTCTTAACAGCTTGGGCTGATGACCGTCTCCGTGTTCATCCTCCGTATGTATGTCTGTCTTGAGCATGCTTAGCACATATGTGCATGTGACTGATGTGTCTCATGTGCCATCTGCCTTGCTCTAGGCAGAGTTATCTCGTGCCCCTGGAAATCACCAAGTACATTAGGCCTACTGACCAGTGAACTCCAAGGACCCACCTTGCTGTTCCTACCTAGTGCTAGGATTACAGGCATGTGACTCCACACCAGGATCTTAATACGACTTCTGGCAGATGACACTCGGGAGCTCGTGCTTGTAAGGCAAGGACTTTGCTGCCTACGCTGTCTCCTTGGCCCATCTCCACTTTCTTTCTTCTTATTATTAAATGTGTATTGTGCTTGCCTGCTTGTCTGTGTGTGCACTATATGTATGCAGGTGCTCACAGGCCAGAAGAGGGCATCAGAACCTCTGAATGAAATTGCAGGCAGGTAAGCTGCCCAATGTGGATTCTTGAAACCAACCTGGGTCCCCAGTAAGAACAATGAATGCTCTTAAGCATCGATCCATCTCTCCATTTTCTTAAAGAGCAAAGTAAACCTTACAATACTGAATGATTTCTTCTAAAGGCACCAATTGCCAAAGCCCCGAAGCTAGGAAGCTAGCCCAGGTCTTATGTAACACAAAGCTAGCCATGTATTTCAAGCCACGAGTAAGCACTACGGTTTCCAGAGTGAGTCTCAAGTGCAAGGATTTAGCAAGGCATTTCTCCCTCTAGTCTCTGATAGGCTCATCATCCGACAGTCTTACCACTGCACAGCTAAGGGTTTCAGAGTGGAGTATCCCCTTCTTCCATGAGACACCAGTACTGAAAACTAGGCTGAAGACTATATAAATACTCTGACATCTCCCATGTAGTGCAGTCATTGTGACAGTGTACCTAGATCAGAGGACATCTCCATTCATCCAGGAAGAATGTAGATTTTTGATTGTTGAATGAATACTGAATGGAGTTAATGATACGCGGCCAGGGTGAAGACGAGCGGTTGGCAGGCGAACACTGTAGATTTCTGGGAGCTAGTTCAAACATCCTTAATGTTCTCTTGGCTTCATGTGGTCCTGCATGTGAGCCCCGGGAGAGGCTGCCATAATTGTTCTGCTTTCTGATTGAAAACAGCTGCAGGTAGCGGGTCAGCCCATTGTCGGTTTTGCTGGTGATTGGAAACGACCCAGGCATCGCAGGCTCCACTCTGCAGCCTCGCTCTGAAATGAACGGAGGTAGAAAGTAGGTTTTGCACTTGCTGAGCTTTTCAAAACGAACCATTCATCTTCCGAGGGTCAGAACGCAGCCATCCATTCACAGAAGTGTGAATCATACGCCCCCGCCCCCACCCCCACCCCTGATTCTAAAGCAAACGTTTGTTTCAGAGAGAATTCTTACCTTGGCGGGTTTTTACAGCTACCCTTTCTCCACTTGATTTAGGCTGGTTTCAATAAAACTGTTGTCTTTGTAACAGCTTGTTCCTTCCCATAAATCTAAAGGCTTCTGAAGCGTTTCAGTAAGATTGGTGCTAAGAGGGTGATGGTGTCAGATCCTCCTGAAAGGGCCCCAGCAACAGCACCTCGGACAGTCTACCGCACTGCCTGATCTGGCACTGCCTGATCTGGGCCGTCTCAAGGTCATCATTTCACTAGTGGGTCCGTGTTAGAAAGGGAATTTCCACGGCAGATTCTTTAGAGGTGCAGCTTTTTGTGACCTCCAGATTGTCATCCAGCATGGTACCACAGTTAGAATCCACAGATCCATCCATCCGCTAGAGAGGGTAAAACAGGGTACCCACAAAGACCGGAGTCACAACATCCGGTTGGTGCCTGAGGCGGGGTTTACACTGCCATGAACATCCAGAACCAAGGAAGACCGGGGTGGAAATAGCTCTGCCGAGATCTCTGGAGTTGTTACGAAAGGATGTAATAGTAGACAGGGACCTGCTGTGGGCAAATGCATGTGTGTGCATGCGCATGCGCGATATATATGTGGCCTATGAGAACACGTGCCACAGAAGGCATCAGAGGGCAGAAGGCAGCTCTGTGAAGTCAGCTCTCCCTTGCATTTTCTAGTGGATTTCCAGGATGGAACTTGGGCTGCCGTACTTGTACAGCAAGTACTTTTACCCACTGAGTCATCTTGCCAGCCCTGTGTCAGTTTTTAGTGGGTTTTGGTTTTGGGGGATGCCCTCAAAGCTCAGCCATGAGATACAGACAAATTCTACAGGTATTCTGGGAACTGTGTGGCTGCACAGAATCGAGGTAGTGGGCAAGGCTTTGGTGTCATTCAAAAACAATTACCATTTGTTCACGAAGTATTGCAACCATAAAGTGTCCGTTCTCCACAGCCCCTGCTGAATGTTACCGTTATTGGGTAGTGCTTGTAAGTCAAACCAGATAACGCTCTTTTGGGTATGGCTCCTTTCCCTTGGCATGATGGCTCCTCGGTCTCTGCGTTGATGGACATTTGGGTTGGCACACTGATTCTGGCTATTATAAACAACGTTGCTGTGAACATTGGGTTTCCAGTGTCTAATTGAGTTGATTTCTTTGAATGGTTTTTAGGCACTATACTAGTTACTTGTCCTGTCACTGGTACAAAATGCCTGACGAAAGCACAGTCCGCCATGGAAAGGAAGGCAGAGAAGTTCCAGCCATGGCAACAGGAGCGTGAGGCAGCTGGTCACATGATTCACACTCAGGAAGCTGGGCCAGATGAGTGCTGGTCCTTAGCTGACTGCCTCTTCCTTTTCCTTCTCAGTCATCTTGAGACCCTAGACCATGGAAAGATGCCACCCACATTTGGTCTGGGTTGTCCTTCCTCACTTAAACCTCTCTGGAAGCAGACACAGAGAAAGGTGTCTCCTAAGTAGTTCCATATCCAGTAAGTTGACAATGAAGACTAACACCACCAGAGGTATTCCATAGAAGCAGAGTTGCTAGATTATGGAACAAGTCTGTGTTTAACTCTTTAGAGACTGACAAACTATGTCTTAGCGTCAGGAACCCTTGGAATTCTCCTCATTCTCACCAGCAGTTGTTATTTTTCCCATCTCTGTTTTGTTTGTTTGTCCTTGTTTGTTAATGTGGTTGTTCAATACAATCTTAATGGATCTTACTGGCCCCTCGCTAGTGGACATGTCAGTTCATCTTTAAAGTTCGGTCAGAGAGATGAGAAGGCTTTGTTAGTGTTGGCCGGCGGGATGGAGATAGTTGGCAGTTACATTTAAAGTTGCTGAGACGTACTGTAAGGAATGGTGGGGTTTAAAGGCAACCCGGAGGCGTTTTGAGTCATGGGTTCCCACTTCTGGCCACCCATCAGGATCACCTGGTGTATGCCTTTTACATTCCGGTAGTTGGGCTAGGGAGCCGTTGGACTCAGTCAATGAAATGCAAAGGTTTGAGTTTGATCCCCAGAACCCAAATAAAAACGCCAAGCATTGAGGTGCACACTGACAGAACTGGGGTGGGGAAGGGGACGGAGCTGGGACAGGAGAATCCCTGGGGAATCACTGGCCAGATGACCAGCCTACTTGGTGACTTCTGGGCCAGCCAAAGTACAAGTCTTTAAAATGGAAATGGGAAAGGAACCCCAGAGGTTGCATTCTGGCCCATATACACATAGCTGTACACATGTGCATATGCACATACACAAACAAACATGAGTAAATACATGAGCACACAAATAAATTCCTATTGTAGTCCCCACCCCAGGTATTCTGATGGCAGCTGTCCCAGAGTGGATAGAGCATTGGACTTGTGTTTACAAGTTCCTCTGGGAGTGTAATGTGCAGCTAACATTTAGTTCCAGATTCTGCACACAAGGAGGCTATGGCCTAACACTAAGGCTCCAAGCCTATATTGTCTCTCAGGGCTATGTTCCATGTGTTCATCACTGAGCAAGATCACAGGCTCAGTGGACCTTGTATCAGGCACGTATGCAGTTTCCTGTGTGTATGCGTATGCATATGTGTATGTGAAAAGTACATCCTCACACTTCTGGAGAACCAAGGGTTAGAACTGTCTAACGCGCACCCCCGAGCCTTGCATCTGTGGAAGATAAAACACGAGACGCAGAGATCGGGTAGTTACTGCAAAACGAGGACTTTTACTCTTTTGTATCACACACGTGGAAAACGCAGAAGGGCTGAGCTGTGGAAGGGGCCTGGCTTAAATACAGTCTAGAGTGACTTATTCACTTCTGATTGGCTGTTCGCTCACCACCCAATATTCAGTGACTTTGGCAGGCTCTCTGCCTTGCATCTGCACAGATAATTGTTTCTAGCGCCAACTTGGGGTGGCAAATTATATTGCGGCTTCCTACAGTGTCCGGTTTTCTGTGTTCGGATGTTCAGTGTCCTATGACTGTGGAAAATTTCTAGGTGCATTGGTTATACTGAACAGATAGAGAGTGTCACGTCAGGATCAAGTTGCCTGATGCATTGCCCGAGTTTCTCCAACACTGTGAACAGGCACCTCCTACTGTGGAGCTCCCACCCAAGCGTGATCACACTGGCTAATATAAACCCTGCTAGGTATGTCTCACATTTCTGTAACTAAAATACCCAGCCAAAATCAACTGAAGAAGGAAGGTCTCTTGTAGTGGGGAAGATGTTAAAGTAGGCGCAGGAGCTGGTCTTATCCCAGGTTCATGGTCAGGGCAGTGGCAAGCCCAGAGGAAGAGGGTCAGGGTATAAAACCTAAAGTCTGTTACCCATGTACTTTAGTGGGGGTCTCCCTCTCCCTAAAGGTCCCACAACCTTCCCAAACAACACCACCAGCTTTACTCCAGGTGCTTGAACCCAAGTACCCATGAATCAGCACTTCTTGTCAGACCTTATCAGATGCCAGCTTCATTCATACCTGCCACGACTAACCCATACCTGTCATGACAAACTCATACCTGTCACAACTAATTCATACCTGCCATGACTAACCCATACTTGCCATGACTAACTCATACCTGCCTTGACTAACCCCTACCTGCCATGACTAACCCATACTTGCAATAGTGACAGTGGTCATTCTTCAGAGCAGAGCCCTCCCCACTGACCTTCTCCTATTGCCCAACACTGTTGCTTTAGGGGTTGCATTTCTAAAATGTGAACCTCCAGGTTTCACACAAACCATACTACCCATAGCCTAGAAAACCACACAGAACGGAAACCAGTATATGACCACCCTTTATTGAGAGTTGGCAAATGAACTTAAGAATTATCTGGAAGTTTCCCATCAAGGGCCAAGGATACCTTAAATCCCTCCCAGAATGCTTTAGTTCCTTTTAAAAAAAATCTTCTAATTTGATAGAGATTTTTACATCCTCAACTCTTAGAAGTCTTGGTCCATCTTAACTTCAGGAAGTACAGCCCCCTGGTGGCCCATATTGCAGGATACAGGATATACCTGTCAGGGCACTTAGCTTACTGGCGTGCAGAGAAGCATCAAGAGCGTGCATGTGTGAGTCTGCTGGCAGCCCTCCCTGTAGGGGAAGGAGATTCTCCATCTCCCCACAATGCCTTTTGGGAATTACTCATCCAAAAAGTATAAAAGAGAAGACAGAATCAGACCAGGAACATTGAGCTTAACACTTGCCAAGAAATGTCACACTTGAATTTCACGTCCAGCCCTTCTGAGTATTCTCCCTGTGTGAAATCACTCTCAGTTTTTTTTTGGAGTGAATGGAATCCAGGCTTGGGAATGATTATAAATGCAGCCCTGTCTGTTAGGCAAAGAAAGGCAATACACTTTCAAATAGCCATGCAGATGGGAGAAAAAGAAAAGCCCAGCTGTTTGACGGGCTGGGTAGTTAGAAAGGGGAAGGTTGATGTCATCACAGGACCAGGAAACCCAGGCAACAGAGAACGGCGGCTGATTGCTGGGAAACAGTGAAGGGATGTCTGCGGAATCCTATGTATGATGGTTATCATTGATCGAGCATGGACATTATGCCAGGCTCTGTGCAAATCAGTGTCCCCCCTTTCAATCAGCAGAGAAATCACTGATAGAATTACATGTTGGATAAGTAATTATCTCCTTAAAGGTGAATGTATAATTCAAGTAAAATAAAAGTTACATTAGGAGGAAAGGAAGTTTTAGAAGATTATGTAGTCAGGTAGAAGTAAAGCTAGAATTGGAATCTGCCCTTTCCTTGACCTTACACCACCATTTGCCATGTCCCTTGTCATTACACCGCAGCCTGTTCTTGAACATCTTTGGGTCCTTCTTCATCAGTAGCAGCCACATGTGATGGGACACATCAGCAATCTCAGCATTTGTGGGAATAAGGAGAACCAGGTCAGCCTGAACAACAGGAAAACCTGTCATGGGGGGAGGGTGGAGATGGGAGACAGAAAGACAGGAAGAGACAGTCAAATCACATCTGTATCACCTTCCTATTATTAATAACAATAACATTAACATTTTGTATTGATATTCTGTGGAGAAATGCTTCCTGCACTCTACAGGAAGCTATGTTACAGGACATTGTCAAGAGCTGAACACAGCAGGGTCACTTCCTCCCCGTTCTGGCAACACTGCCCTGATCAGTTGTTGCCTTGTCCCAGCAGCCTCGGGGCTGTAGCCACATGGAAGGCCACCATTTCCCTGTCCTTAAAACAGTTTGCATTAGACCAGATCAAGATCCCTGAAGGTCCCCGTGACTCTTCCCAGCCATCCAGCCCAAGTGGCAGATCACCAGCCATGCAGGCATCTCAGGGAGCTGTTCTGGCACAAGGGGCACTGGGAAGCTGAACAGTTTTTGCTTAAGCACTGAAACCAGGAAAAGTCCCGACAGAAAGGCATTTCCAGCTTTTCTCAAAGACTCTGACTCAACCTCCGTGGGACAATTCTCTGAGACCTGTTTGGATCCAGATGGTCATCTTCCTGTCTTGAGCCTTTCCAGGAATTCCAGCGCGTGGGCAGGCAGCCAGAGGACACTGGCCACACTGAGCTCCAGCCATTCTCCATGTGAGCAGCTTCTGCAGATGTCCACCCTGTCCCCTCCATTTTGGTCCAGACATGCTCCCGGGCTCATGAGAGCCAGGGACATGTGTAGTGTATCCACACCATAAGACAGCTGTTGAGATGTTTCCAGACCCCCACCCCCACCCAGTGTTCTTTATCACCACATGGGCCGAAATGGCATTGAGCCTAAGGACAGCTTCATCCAAGCCTTCATGAAGACTGCCTCTCCGTCATACTGACACATACTAGCAAATAGTATGTCCCACGGAAAGACAAACAGGGCAAGGCTTAGGCTACCTGCCTATCAAGGACATCAAGACAAGGGAGCCATCCCACCAGTTTGTTATCCAATACCAACTGGTCAGCTCCCAAAACATCAGTATGAGTAACAGTATATAAACTGAGCAGGTTATATTTAGGGATATATATGTATCAGACATACAGATACATGCATGCAATAGCTGATGGTGGAAAAGAGAGGCCATGCGTTTGAGAGCAAGAGGGAATATATGAGACGGTTTAGAGGGAAGAAAGGGGGTGGGTGGTGGGATGCAATTATATTATCTCAAAAAGGGAAAGGGGGGGAAGGCCAACCACCCAGAGCATCTAAGGAACCCTTCACCATGGCTGGCTATCCTAAAGGCTTTTAATCAGAAGGACCACTCTGCCCTAAACATAGCTTCTCTTAGCTATTGTGCACCCAAATGGGACTTCTGCTATTTAGAGAGGCTTTAAATGTTTTAATCATGTCAAGTGTTAAATTCAGTCATATTCATTATCCCCCCCAAAAAAATTTTTGGGTGCCTTCAAATATGCACCCCCCAAAAAAAGTGTCCACGTTGTTAAACAATAGGCCTCCTTTCCTCTGCTTCACCTTGACCGACACCCCCACTGCCCGACACCCCCACCGACCCCCAAGGCTACCGCCATTTGTCATACGGCCTCCCAGCCTCGCTTTTCCTCAAAGGCACCACACTGTGCAGCTGCCTCCAGCTAAGGAGGGTCTGTGTAGGATGCACACTGAAACTCAGGCCTTCTTTCTCTTTCTAGGCTGCTTCTATTGTTTTGGGACTGAGTCTTGCAGCCTCCAATTCCACAGTGCTGGGTTTACAGGTGTGAGCCTGCACACCTAGCCTGGGTATGCCAGACACGCAGAGAGCTTGCCTAGAAGACATGCTGTTGCCCCACTAGGGAAGGAGTTACAGTGGCCCAAGTCACACTGAGCTTGGGGGCTGGGTCTGAGACATCAGCAGCCATATTGCTTGCCTAGGAAAGACAGTCTGGTTTCTCTTCTTTTGTCACCCCAATACATGACACTTAGTGTCACAAAAACTAAAGTCCTTGATCAGTTTTCATATAGTACAAGGTTTATTGGAACATTCTCAGCCCATTTATGTCTAGGCATTGTTTTTCCATTCAGCACACAGTGGGTGGGGAACCACTCTTTGTCAACACACTATTATAACAACAATGCTTCCAGCTGTAGAGTGTGTCATACATCACCACTGAGTTAGTTGAGTCCCAAACTTAATGCACACACCTGTAATCTCAACACTCAGAAGGGAGAGGCGGGAGAATTCGGAAGTCAAGGTCATCCTCAGCTACATTGCATATTTGTGAACCTACCTAGGCTACCTGAGATCCTGTCTCAAACAAATAAACAAACAAAAAACCAGTCCTAGACTTCTTAATTTAAACTATTCTTCACCCATAGTTCCTCAACTAAGCTAATTGAGCTATTAAAACCAAGGCTGGGCATTTATTTTTATTCTCATTAATCTTAATTTTCTTGGTTCTATGCCATCACTTCCAGCCTCTGAGGATATATTTGCATATTAATCACAACACACTAAATATCCCTTCCAGCCTTCTGCTACCTCTAAAAATGATAACCAAAACACTAATAAAATGCTGAACAGAGCAGAAGGAAGATAGTGCTGAGAAGACCCGTCCTGGGCCCTGTGCTGTCGCTGAGCAGCGAAGGCCCACTGAAGAGAGGGAAAGTGAAGAAAGTGGTTGGGGCATGAATACAGATCCACTTCCGCTGAGGCATGCCTGGGAATACAGATCCACTTCCGCTGAGGCAAGCCTGGGAATACTGATCCACTTCCGGCGAGGCAAGCCACGTCAGTCAACCCTGAGGATATCTAGTTAAGACAATTGCCTCATTCCTGGACACTCCAAGGATGTTAGGATTGGACTTGTTTTTCAAAGTTAACCAAACTGTCCTTAGCACACAGAATTTCTTCAGGTGATAAAATCAAATGGGAGGGCTCGAGGTGAGGATTTCAGGAAGTCTTACGGTATCCTCATGGCCTCTGTCATTACGCCAAGGATTCCATCTCCTAGGGGGGTTAGTATCCTTTATCCAAAGTGTTTGGGATAAGAAGTGTTCTTCATTCACTACCTTCTCAGTTTTAAGTACTTGTACATGTAAAATGAGATCTTAAGAACGGGACCCAAACGTGTGTTTGAGCTTTACTGATGGAGAAAATCATCTTCGTTTTATGTAATATTTTTAGTGAACCTACCTTGTGACTCCAATCCACCATGTGAGGCCAGGTGTGGAATTTCTCCCGTGTGTCCTGTGGCTGCTCACAGACTTGGGGATTTGTGGAACATTTTGTGTTTGGAATTTGCAGGTTTGTGGTGCTGAACCTGCCCTAACCCTGATGAGCCATCTACATTTCTTCCTCTTATTTGTGAAAGCCTGGGGGCTGGGGAGAGGGCGCGTCCAGCTCACTCACACCGAGAATGTCAGGAGTGTGTGTGTAGAAACAGCATCTCTACTTAATCCTCACCCTTGAAATGGGTTTTTTAAAGGCTGTATGTGTCAAATTCTAGAAGTGCCTTCTATTCCTAAGCAGCCAGTTGTTATTTACAGACCTTAAAATCAGTGGCCATCCATCTCCATAGAAGATGAAGATCCAGCACAGAAGAATCTTGCCACTTCTCAGCCAGAATAGTAGGGGAAAAAATGGAACCAACCGAGCAAAAGCATCATGTGACCTGTATAGAATGCATAATAGCCTAAAGACATGCCCAACCTGCAGAGACCACGGGTGACCCTTATACCTTTGAAGGTGGCCGATGCAAAATTATAAACTTACTTAAAACATCATCAGATTTATTTGGGGGAAAAATATTGTGGGAAAAAAAATCTCATTGAGCAGTTCTAAAGTGTGAACTTTATAGGTAACAATGCCATGTCACAATGTCAAACAGCTGGACAGACCTACAAACTTAAATCACGTTTCTGTATAGATTTTGAGATAATGAGAGTCACAAAAGAAAAAACTATTAGTATTTTGTGAAAAGAAGAAGACCAGTTAGGAGGGAAGGAAGGACAGAACTCAAAGATAGAATAAAATATAATGGTAACATGTGTAATGAAAATACCAGTGTGCTCCATGGTGCCCCTAGTGGTTTAGTGAGAATCCAGCAGGATCCAGTACCACTTTGTGGAAGATGCAGACATTTTTCAGAGAGCTAGTAGAACGGAGAAAAAACCCCATCACCTCCAATTGGCTGTCTTGCATGGTAAACACTCACATTTAGGAGAATGCCTAGAATGGTAGCAATCGGGTAGCCGTGGCCAGGAAAATCTCTTGAGTCCAGACAGCGTAGCAAGATCCCTCTTCTGTTAAAAATTGTCATTCTAAGCAGAGAGATGGCTCAGTGGAAAAAGGCATTGCCACCAAGCCTGACAACCTGAGTCAGAGTCTCCAAGACAAATGATAGACAGAGAGAACCAGCTGCACAGTGTTGTTGTTGGATTGCCACATGCATGCTGACAGCCCATGTCAATAATAATAATAATAATAATAATAATAATAATAATAATAATAAATGTCTTAGTTATAAACTTTTAAAATATAAGCAATTAAGATGGTGGCCTGAGATTTGCTTCAGTTCAGCCTGGGACACTCCTGCATCTTTATTAATTGCTTCATTCTTGTTTTATCAAAGCTAATTTCCAGCAAAGGTGCCGCTCTTTATCAGTGGATGCTATTTCAGGATGAGTTTGAATTTGTCAGCGGTGATATATGATGCTGAGAAATAGAGCTAAGCCGGAGAGTACTTACTTGCTGGGCATCCACAAGGTGATGGGTCTGATCCTTGGTCCTAAAAATAAATACATAGAGTTGATATCTCGTGTTAGTTCATTAGCAGAAGCTCAGCCCAGTTAGTATTCAGAGCTGAAGAGCCAGCCAGCCTCTATCAGATAAGTAGTATAAATAAATCCTTGTGCCTCTGAGAACCATTTCAGCCTTCATGGGAGCTTGCTGGTTTTGCATACTGCAGTCACGTGCTCAGACAGTTTTCTGTTTGCCTGTTGCTAAAGAGTCGACCTGAATGTGTTTGACATTTTACTTGGGTTTGAAAGGACTTTCATGCCCCCTGCGTTTTCTTCCCTCGAGCTGCCTTGAGCTAATTAACCTATTCCCTTGATGGCTGGGACTACTACTGTATGCAAATGCTCTCATTTCCTATTCTGACATATCACTCTTGCATGAACATCCCTAATGAAATCCTGCGGTGTTTTATGGGGCAGTGCACCTGTGCTGCCAGCAGGGGGCGCATGGACCGGTTCTCTGAGTAGACCTCAGCAATGATTAAATGATTATGTTTCCTTGCCAGCTGGTATGAGAAATCGGGAGTTGGACTGGAAAGATAGCTCAGTGGTTAAGAGTACTAGTTGTTCTTTGCAGAGGACCCAGGTTCAAGTCCCAACAACTCCACTTCCTAGGGATCTAATTTCCTCTTATGACTTCTGTGGGCAACAGGCACACATGTAGTACACAGGCAGGCAAAACACTCATACAGATAAAATAACTAAGTCTTTTTAAAGTTAGAGCTTAGTAGTCCTCTTTCTTAAGAGTAATTCTCCAAGTCTAGAGATAAAAGATTGGCATTGATTTTTTTTTAAGACAGCAAAAAATAACAATGCTTTTGACACTTTGGGGGTTTTATTTTAGTCTGTCCTTAATATGGATTTATAAATACTGGGTTTAAATGATGCTCTGTCCTCCTAATAGGAGAGAGTCCTCCAGAATAAGTTATTTAAAACATAATTCCATACCCACTTTCAGTTTTTCTACATCTTCAGGTACATGCTATTTTTAATTTCGTCAGCATGAATAACTTAAGTCTTTTGACTTCTTCCAGTCCCCATGTTTAGTGGTTGTCCAGTCAGTGTAAGGGGCCCTTTTCTTATTGAAATAACTCTGGTGTTCAGACACTGAATGTCCAAACCTCCACTTCCCTGTACACATTTGCATTCTCAGGTTCTATCTGCCTGATCCAACTCAGGAGGGAGGGGCAGCTTTTTGTGTCATTTGTCACTTTGCTCTGGTATTTCTTAGTGATGTTGAGACAAAACAAATGAGAGTTATTAAACCATCCTCACCCCTGCCCCAGGTGGAAATTGGAAAGTGGGGTCTGGAGAGTCTGTACTTACCACATAGTCACACAATCGTGAGGCCATGAGTTTGCACTTCCAAAACCTATGCAAAAGCTGAACAGAAGACCATGTGTCTATGACCCCAGCATTCCTCTGACTGTATGGATTCTGGACAAAAGAGAATACTTGAAAGCTTGCAGGCCAGCCGGCCTGGCTTACACAATAGTGATGAGACCCCCCCCCCCCCCCCGCAATCTCAAGCAAGGTGGAAGGTGAGAACCAACCCCTAAAGTTGTCCTTCAACTTCTGCATGCACATTGTGACATGCTAACACACACACACACACACACACTATAAACTGGATGAGAGCAGTTTGGAGTTGTGTGATACAAGGGTGAGGGGCTGAGCAAAGGGTTATTATGCTTCGCTGTGGATCTTGCTGTTGACTCAACACTGACACAGCTTGAATTGTTAAAGACAGAGCTGACAGTAGGAGTTTGGTTCTGTTTGGTAAAGGCTTAGAGTTTTCAGTTTTTGTTTGTTTGTTTCTTTGTCTGTTTGCCTGCTTCCTTACTTTTTCTTCCCCTTTAAACAGGGTTGTTTGTTTGTTTGTTTTGTTTTGTTTTTGTAGCTCAAGCTGGTCTGGAACTTACCATAAAGCCCAGGCTGGTCTACAAAGTCCCAATCTTCCTGCCCTGGCCTCCCACAGGCTGAGATTACAAACACTCATGACCATACCCAGTTTGGGGGCGGGGGGGTCCTGTTTTAAAGTCAGATCATAGGGAAAAGAATCTGAGAAGGAAATGTATTCAAGTCCCAACCCCAGAAACGCAGCTCCCCAAATAAGAGTCTGTGATATTGCTTCCCTCTGAAGCTTCTCCCTGTGGGCAGTACTCCTATCTCCTGCTGCTAGCATGTTTCACATTGGTCACCCTGGCAGTCTACCCCATGCCAGGTCAATGTTGTTCACACAAGGGTGGTGACACAGAATTCAGTGTCTCTATGAGGCTGAGACAGGGATTGCTCTGTAAGAGTTCCTGGCATCACTGCATGGCTGGGTTTGGACACGTGGTTGTGATTTGTCTGGCAAAGATTTCATCTCCTACTCATAGTGAGCAGGGCCCCGCCAGCCGGGGCAGGAGGAGGAGGAGAGGTGGGGAGAGAATATTCAGGGACAAACTTGGAAGAGAAGAAGGCACATGGATGAAGCAAGTGCCTAACTTTTATTAAGGAAACTTTCAAAGCCTTGGTTCTGTTTCACTTACATATTCATGTACTTACTTATGCATCATTTTTATGAGACTGCATTTTATATTGTAGCACATGGAAGCCTAAAGTCTGTGCTCATTCTTCTGCCTCGGCCACCATGGCAAGGTTCATCTTACATATTGTGTTTGGTTTATTTAAAAAAAAAAAAACTAGGATAGTTCTTGTAACTGTCTCAAAGATGTCTTAGTGTTTCCTTATAAATGACTGTACATGGAATTCCCTTCAGACTTATAGTGAGAAGAATTATTTTGGGATACTGCTGCTGAGTTGGGGTAACAGGGGTATATTGTGGGAGGCAATGTTAAGATAGGGGGCACTACCATAGCTTAAGTGTAGCCCTGAAGCCAGATGAAATCTTAAGAGTATTGCTTCTGGCATCAAGAAATAGCCCAAAGACTCATTGGGCGTCTCTATTCCAAACCTGCTCCTCCACAAAGCCCAGCTCCTGGGGTCCTATTTGACTGAGAGAAAGGTGCTCAGGTAAATAAATGACAGGAAATGGTACCAATCTTTCTGTGAAAACAACTTACAGAAATGCATCATCTACCCAAAAAAACAAAAACAAAAAACAAAAAACAAAAAAATGGGGGTCAGGGCGGGAGCTGTGATCCCAGCCTTTGGAAGGCTGAGGCAGGAGGATCATGAATTCAAGGCCAGCCTTCATTGCATAGACAATATGAGGCCAGCCTGAGCAACAAGAGATGCTGGAAGAAAAGAAAAAAGTGACCATCTACCCTCTGAGAAGGGGTGGAGGAGGAGAGAAGGGGCAGAGAAATGTTTGGGTTGCTGAGTTGCCTACTCTATTTTATTAAGAAAGTAATAAAACCTGGGCTGAAGAGATGGCAGGTGGTCAAGACAGCCACTTACTGCTCTTGTAGGAAACCCAAGTTCAGGTCCCAGCACCCACACTGTGATTCACAACTGCCTGTAACTCCAGTGCCATCCAATGCCCTCTTGTGGTCTCTGTAGGCAATGGCACATGTGTGGTACACATAAACTCTCACAGACACACACATGTACAAATAAATAAATCATAAGCAAATAAGCAACTGTTTAAGAAAAGTAGACCCTTAAACTCAGTCACTATCTTGATTCTTTCTAGCTCTTTAGACCAGGTAATATTTTATCTATTTTAACACTTGGGCCATAATCTGCTTTTGGAATTCCAACTGAGAGGGTCTCTTCTTAGTCTTGTTGGTAATAGTGTTTTTGTTGGTTGGTGGGTTGACTGGTTGGTTTGGCTTGGTGGGGTTTCTCCCCTAGAGCTGATGTTTTGATTTTTCCCCCTCTCTTCTCTCTTTCCTGTCTCCATCCCCGACTCCTGATTACTCTTCCTCCTCCTCAGAATCCGGAGCTGCTACTGCCAGCCTAGAGAACCCACGGGGAGATGATTCCTCATGAAGGGCCTGGATCCCCTACAGAAATCCAATGTGACTCTCTGTTTATCAGACTAAAACCAGAGGCAACCAGACAGTGAAACAGCCACCGTGGAGGGGGGACGGCGAAAAATGAAATCCAACCAAGAGCGGAGTAATGAATGCCTGCCTCCCAAGAAACGTGAGATCCCCGCCACCAGCCGGCCCTCTGAGGAGAAGGCCACTGCTCTGCCCAGCGACAACCACTGCGTGGAGGGTGTGGCATGGCTCCCCAGTACCCCTGGCAGCCGCAGCCATGGGGGTGGGCGGCATGGGCCAGCAGGGACTTCTGGGGAGCATGGTTTACAAGGAATGGGTTTACATAAAGCACTGTCCGCAGGGCTGGATTACTCCCCACCCAGTGCCCCCAGGTCAGTCCCCACAGCCAACACGCTGCCCACCGTGTACCCTCCTCCTCAGTCAGGGACCCCAGTGTCTCCTGTGCAGTATGCCCACCTTTCTCATACTTTCCAGTTCATTGGGTCCTCCCAATACAGTGGGCCTTACGCAGGCTTTATCCCTTCTCAGCTGATCTCCCCACCAGGCAACCCGGTCACCAGTGCGGTGGCCTCCGCTGCAGGGGCCACCACACCATCACAGCGCTCCCAGCTGGAGGCATATTCCACCCTGCTGGCCAACATGGGCAGTCTGAGCCAGGCACCAGGACACAAGGTTGAGCCCCCTCCACAGCAGCACCTCAGCAGGGCTGCGGGATTAGTCAACCCAGGGTCCCCTCCACCCACCCAGCAGAACCAGTACATTCATATTTCCAGCTCGCCACAGAGCTCCGGGCGGGCAACATCTCCTCCACCCATCCCGGTCCACCTCCATCCCCATCAGACGATGATCCCGCACACACTCACCCTGGGGCCTTCATCCCAGGTGGTTGTGCAATACAGTGATGCTGGAGGCCACTTTGTTCCTCGAGAGTCCACCAAAAAAGCAGAGAGCAGCAGGTTGCAGCAGGCTATGCAAGCCAAGGAGGTCCTGAATGGGGAGATGGAGAAGAGCCGGAGGTATGGGGCATCATCTTCTGTGGAGCTGAGCCTGGGGAAGGCAAGCAGTAAGTCAGTGCCTCATCCCTATGAGTCCAGGCATGTGGTGGTCCACCCAAGCCCAGCAGACTACAGCAATCGTGATACCTCCGGGGTCCGTGGATCTGTGATGGTCCTGCCCAACAGCAGCACATCCTCAGCAGACCTGGAGGCACAGCAGGCCACGCATCGAGAGGCCTCCCCATCCACCCTCAATGACAAGAGCGGCCTGCACCTAGGGAAGCCCAGCCACAGGTCCTATGCGCTGTCCCCCCACACGGTCATTCAGACCACACACAGTGCATCAGAGCCTCTCCCGGTGGGCCTACCAGCCACGGCCTTCTATGCTGGCACTCAACCTCCTGTCATCGGCTACTTGAGCGGCCAGCAGCAAGCAATCACCTACGCTGGCGGTCTGCCCCAGCACCTGGTGATCCCAGGTACCCAGCCTCTGCTCATCCCAGTGGGCAGCCCTGATATGGACACACCTGGGGCAGCCTCGGCCATAGTGACGTCATCACCCCAGTTTGCTGCAGTACCTCACACGTTTGTCACCACCGCCCTGCCCAAGAGCGAGAACTTCAACCCGGAGGCTCTGGTCACCCAGGCTGCCTACCCAGCCATGGTACAGGCCCAGATCCACCTGCCGGTGGTGCAGTCTGTGGCATCCCCTGCCACAGCGTCACCCACGCTGCCGCCATATTTCATGAAAGGCTCCATCATCCAGCTGGCCAACGGGGAGCTGAAGAAGGTGGAGGACCTGAAGACGGAAGATTTCATCCAGAGTGCAGAGATTAGCAGTGACCTCAAGATTGACTCCAGTACTGTGGAGAGGATCGAGGATAGCCACAGCCCCGGTGTGGCCGTGATACAGTTTGCTGTTGGTGAACACCGAGCCCAGGTAACCTTCACCAGGGTCATATAGGTGGGGGGGGGGGGACCTATCCCCATTCTGGCAAGGTGATTGTTTTTGGCAAGTAGGGTTCCTATTGTCAACTGGGGATCTGGATATGTGTGTGTGTATGGAGAGAGAGAGAGAAGCAGAGACCCAGAGATTGAGGCCCTTCAGTACTGAAGAAGAACTCCCTTAAGAGAGAGCCACCCCAGATAGTATGGCAGGTCCTGAAGATGTGTCAGGGGGTGGGGCTCCTGTTCTTATAGGTTTGGGGTCATATGAGGAGGAGGTAGGGGTTTAATACCACATGACCAAAGTTACAAAGTAGGAAAACACAGACACCCAGTACATCCTCAGCTTTACAGTATCTAACCATGTCCATGGACCTCTGATCCTCCTGCCTCCATCTCCAGAGGTATGAGATTAGACGTATGTACCACCATGCCCAGTGTATTTGGTATTAGGAATCAAGTTATGCCTGCTAGGCAAAGACTCTACTGATTGAGCTACATCTCAGCCTCCTTTCCAGAATCTTAAATCATCGGCCAACATTTACTTCAGAGCCTATTTATATAGAACAGCAGGACAGCAGCTTTACTGACCACATTGCTGAGCGACAGCCAAGCTTCCCCCACCCCGCACCCCCGACTGCCTCCCTCCATGGGCACATCTCCCAAAAGACCAGATGTGGGATCTTAGTCAAGGTCACAGGCCCTGCTTCCCTGAAGCCTTTTAACCTAGAATGTTCTTTATGGATAAATGCCACAGTCATCCAGTATTTGTTAAGACCGAGAAAGTTTTCTGAGAAGTTCTGATTCTGAGGAGAAGACTGTGGCATGTTTGTTTAGAGCATATAAGGCTGTTGCTCACTTCTCACGTGAAATGGCGTCAGCACAATGGCCTCTCACGCCCTAGGTGAATCATGGAAACAGACCAAGTTGTATTCTTCCTCAGCTCTAGTCCTTAGAGTGAGATTCTGACCAGAGGCAGTAAGGCAAAGCGTTGATTTGTTTTTTACAGTGCTGGGAATTGAACCCAGCAATCTCTGTGTGTTTGCCCTTGCTCTGAACTCCTCAAAATGAAAATACAAACCACGAAGAGACTGGCTTCCCTGTGATGTCAGACCCTGCTCCCCCAAGCCCCCAACACACACACACCATTGCCTGACAGCAGGGCTCCCAGCAGCATGACGGACAGACAGACCATCTGTGTCTCTCCTGTGATAGAAAGTGCCATTGCAAAGCTGGACCAGAGGCCTGTGGTCTGCTAATGAGACTTCTTTGGTTTGGGGCCACAGCAATAAAAGTCCAAGACTCAGACCCAACCAGTGATTTGTGGCTTTATTTTAGAAGCCTATCAGAGATCGGCTGACATCATTGCAGCTGAAATGCTCCACAAGCAGTGCTTGCACGAATAGCAGGCTTGGAATCACAGAGCCAGCCAGAGAGAAAGGGAGAGGTGGGGAGCCTGGTAAGGGAGAGACTGACAGCAGACTTAATGGATCTTGCAATAGCTGACCTCGGTCTCTGGTATCTCTGAGAGGACCTTCCTCCCTAGCCTGAGCAGATGTCCAGGTCTCTACAACTAGTTAGATATAGCTCACAGCAGCACCCACGGGGAAATAAAGAAATAAGCAAATTGTTGAACTTCTGAAGCAAAAATCACAAAATCAGTTAGGGAACTTGTGGGGAAAAGATGGTTTCTCTCAGACAGAAATAGCTTTGTGACCCTAGACATAAATCCTGCAGGAGCAGAGATCTGCCAGGATGGTTGGCTTCAGACAACCTCCAAGGTCCTTCCAAGAGAACACTGAGGGGTGTCGAGGAGAGCTAGCCAGACATGCATTTGTGTGGGGCAGGTGACTTTTCTCAATGCACCCTCCCCCCCAGCTGATGCTTTCTGTTCTCTAAAACAGACTAATCTAAGGATGCTGTGTAAAGACAATCTTCTCCGCTTGTTCTGTCTTTCATTGTTGTTTTGGGTTTTTCAATTGTGTGTGTATGTGTGTGTGTGTGTCTGTGTCTGTGTATCTATGTGATATGTATATATATATATATGTTTATGTCTATGGTATATGCATGTGTATGTGTGTATCTGTCTGTCTATGGAGTGTGTGTGTGAATGGTGTGTGTGTATGTGTGTATCTGTCTATGGAGTGTATGTGTGTGTATATGGTGTGTGTGTGTGTGTGTGTGTGTGTGTCTGTCTGTCTGTCTGTCTATGGGGTGTATGTGTGTATGTATGTCTATAGTGTACATGTGTATTTGTCTGTCTATGAGATATATATGTGTGTGTATGTGTGTCTATCTGTCTATCTATAGAGTTTATGTGTATGAATGTGTCTGTGGTGTATGTGTGTCTATGTCTGTCTATAGTGTGTATGTGTGTGTGTAGTGTACATATGTGTGTGTCTATGGTGTGTGTGTGTGTGTTGGAGTCTAGTTCTTTGTGCATAACCAGACAAAAGCTGTACTACTAAAGCTTTCTTACCTTCACCTTCCTCAGCTGTTTGCTTGTTTTTGTTTTAAGCCTTTGATTTCCTGTCTTCCAGAACAAACTTGGTTGTTTTTATTTGCTTCAGTAATCAAAAGTTAAGAATATATTCAGGGGAGCTCCTAGTGACATCCAGCTAATCAGACATAGATATTGTAGGAAAAGAAGTAGGGGTCTATGTGCATGACTGGGGAGGAGGGGAGGGAGGGAGACAGAGAGAGGTGCAGAAGAGTTATATGTATAAGAGTGTAGGTGCAAAAGCAAGACCCCATGAGGAAGCCAGAGAAGGATGTTGGCTGTCTACCTCTCTACCTCCCTGCCTTACTCCTGTCAGATGGCGACTCTTTCCTTTAGTCTAGGCTGGCTGGCCAGCAAGCCCTGGAAATGTCTGTTCTCTAGTGCTGGAGTTACAAGCATAGACAGCCACCATGGATTTTTATGTGGGTATTGGGGATTCAAACTCAGGTCCTCTTGTTTGTATAGCAAGTACCATTACCCATGGAGCCATGTTCCCATGCCCTTGGCCACTATTTTTAAGGAGCTGAATCCTGACTTCTCTTGTGGAAAGATGCCTCCAGTGTGGTCTCTGTTGGGTGTTTATGATGAGGTAGTAATAGTATAGAAGGAAAATGCTTTTCTGTGTTCGTCGCCCACTGTCTCTGGCTTTGCTGCACAGAGCTCTGTTACACCCTTATAGAACAGCGCTAAGGGGAAGGCTATAAGCATTAGTCCTTATCCCTGTGTTTGCTGAGGAAAGCAAGCCTCTTTCCTCTCTAGGTGGACAAGTAACACATTCCACAAAGGCAGGGACAGTGTTCCTGCTCCTGCTGTGCCTTGGCTCAGCCTGGGAGCCCCATAGGACATCAGATTTCTTTCTTTGGGTTTGTTCCCAAATATAACCCACTTCCTGTTCTCCAAGTATTGAACCATAAGCCTCGGGCATGTCTCAGCTATGGGGTCCAGAGTAAAGGAAAGAAAAAGGAATGCTAGCTTGCATGAGTATGTGTATCCAGCCATCAGTAGGAGCTAGACATGAGGGAGGACCGGAAGTCCACCCCTTCAGGGCAGCCTGAGCACCAGTGTATAAAGAGAGGGCCTGTGAGAAATCAGCAGTCGTCTCACCACTGGGAAAGCTCCCTCCCGTTCAAGAGTGCACCACTGGCTGCCTTTGGCGTCTGTACTTCAGTGTCTCATTGTGGTAGCGACCTGCCTATCTCTGTCCTGGGCTCCTAGACGTCAGGCTTTCTAAAGAGTGCCCAGGATGCACTCAGCAGCACCTTTGTAAAGTGTGTCATTTGTAAAGTGCTCTGGCCCACTGCTTCCCTCTGGCTGCTGCTCTCCTCAATGCTGAGCTCTGTGTTATTAGGGCCGTCTGTCACTTCCCAGATCCTCCTGAGGTGACTGCTTCCCTTGCTTCCTTGGCGGCTCCTTCGTTTCCCTCTCCCAGCGTGGGCAGGTGCACACGCTCCTTTGGCGGGCTATGATGCTGTGCTCGCTGTGTGTGGATTGATGGCTTTTCTTTCATTCCACTATTTCTCAGTTTGACTGCTGTGGACTGTTGAGTCACTGGTGGCAATGTTTTATGGATTAGCTGGATCCTAAAAATAGTGTAGGCACTCATGCAAGCAGTAAATAAGCCCGAATAGTCAGTCCCTTAGCTTCCAAGAGAAGCGTGCTCAATGGTATCTACTGTTCAGGCTGATAGAAACAAAACCAAATTCATCAAAACGCAAATGGTCAGTGGCCCGAGTGAAGGCCATGTGCCAGGTCTATGAACCAGTTATAGAAGATACCTTACTTTTTCTCAGTTTTGATGTCAGAAGGCTCCCTCTAGGAAACTGAATCAAACCATTCTTGTTTGTATGTGTCTTTTGACCCATGAGGTGGCATAGGATTATAGTCCTAGCTACCTGGGCAGGAGGATTACTTGAGCCTGAAAGTCTGAAGGAGCCTGGGCATCATAGCCATCAAAACAGAAGAAATCTGTTGCCCTGCAATGTTTTGGGGATGTAAGTATACCCTACTTGATAGCCTTAGTCTTGATGACAAGTGGCTTTAGACCATGGTCATTGTGGCTTGACTTTATTTCACTTTTCACTGTGTCTTAATGAGTCATCCAACCTGACCTTAAACTCTTGGCAGTCCCCCTGCTTCAGACTTCTGAGTGCCGAGATCATAGACGGATCCCTGAGGCTCACTGGCTAGCCAGCTTAAGCTGCTCTAGATCCAGATCAGTGAGAGACCCTGTCTCAAAAATAGATAGATAGATAGATAGATAGATAGATAGATAGATAGATAGACAGACAGACAGACAGACAAATGGTGAACAGAGCCAGAGAAATTCCCAAGATTGTTCTCTGGATTCATTCTCTCTCTCTCTCTCTCTCTCTCTCTCTCTCTCTCTCTCTCTCTCTCATTAAATCTTATACTGGGAGCTGGTAAGATGGCTCAGTAGATAAAGACACTTGCCACCTAGCCTGGCAAGCTGAGTTCAATCCCCAGAACTCACATGGTAAGAGGAGAGAACCAACTTCCACAAGTTGTCCTCTGACTTCTCCACAAAGCATGCAAACACACACACACACACGCACACACACACACACACACACACACACACACACACACACACACGATAGACAGATAATTGTAAAAATAAATTTTAGAAATTATTTTGATTTCTAGCTGGCCAGTGGTGGCACAGGCCTTTAATCTCAGCATTTGGGAGGCAGAGACAGGCAGATCTCTGTGAGTTTGAGGCCAGCCTGTAGAACTCTATAGTGAGTTCTAAGGCTGCCAGGGTTATACAGAGAAATTCTGTCTTGAAAAACCAATATATAAATTTTACTACTTTAATTATGTGTGAGTTCATACATATGAGTACAGTGTTCACAGAATCCAGATGGGGCACTGGATGTCCCTGGAGCTAGAGTTGAAGCTGACATAGATGCTAGGAACCTAATTCAGGCCCCTGGAAGAACAGCAGTACATGCTCTTAATCCTTGAGCCAATTCTCCAGCCCCCAATTAAAATATAAAACCAGGCAGGCAATGATGGCACATGCCTTTAATGCCAGCACTCTGGAGCCAGAGGTAGGTGAATCTCTGAATTGGAGCCAGCCTAGTCTACAGAGTGAGTTCTAGGACAGCCAGTGCTATACAGAGAAACCCAGTCAAACAAACAAACAAACAAACAAACATCAAAAACCTTTACACAGTGTAGTAAGTTTATTATAACTGAGCCAGTATCATTAGGCTGTTAGTGACTACAGCCCACAGTTTGAATTAGAGTTTACTCCGACTTGTGCCTTTTGAGAGTTTTAATAAATACAGTGGGCCCTGTAGCCAGCCTTACAGTACCATCCAGAAGAGTTTAACCACTCTAAAGATCCTATATGCTTTTCATGTTTACCCCTCTCCCAATGTCACACCTCAGAGCACGAAGATCTACTAATCTTCACTGTTTCTAGTTTTGCCTCTTTCCAGGGCATTCTATAGTTGAGATCACAGAGGGTGCCGTTTGTCACTTGACAGCATGTGTCTGAGGTTTTCCTCCATGTGTCCCGCTAAGGCTTTGATTGCTCTTACTTTTTGTTTCAATACTAAATATGAGACTTTTCTTTTATCATTGTCTTTGTTGGCTTTTTTTTTTTTCTTTTTTGAAGTATGGTATCATTGTGTAGCCTCCCCTGTGAACCTCTTGCTGTAGCTTCCAATAGCTAGGATTGCATGCATGAGCTACCACAACTGATACTGAATGTGTGAATGTGTGAGTGTGTGTGTGTGTGTGTGTGTGTGTGTGTGTGTGTGTGTGTCTTTACTAGGGATTGAATCCAGGACCTCATACATGTTCAGCAAACACTGTCACCAAGTTACTTTTCTAACCCATAATGCTAAATCACATGGGAATAGAAACTATGTAAGCCATCCAGTCTAGAATGGCACAGCATCATCTGTGTGGTTACTGATTGGTCAGTGTCCATCATAGCCAAACATGGGCCTCCAATGGATCTTCCCATTGGAGAGTTCTGGAAGCCATGCCCTGACCTGTGATTTAGGGTTTGTGCTTGACGCTATCCCAGTGCAAGGATGTGGGTTTTCTGAGCAGCCCCAAAATGTTTCCACAAAAGGTGAAGTCATGTGGACTAGATACTTTAAATAGAATGCTTCCAGGTCCTCTCACACTTTGAGAGTTTTTATTAATGATTTTTAAACACTGAAATCAGTAGCTCACTCTCAGCCCCTTCATCCTCACTGTGGAGTTCTCTGCTTTGTTTTGTGTTAGGCACGTAGTCCTGCAGATCCTTCAGAGGAAAAGAACAGGTAAAAAAAAAAAAAAAAAAAGATTTTGTAATTTCACTGCGCAGGCAATCGGGAGCTCCAAGCTCAATAATTTGACCCAAAGCAAGACTAACTCACTAAAAGCAGCTTCAGAGAAACTGATGGCTCCTGGCTCTGGGAGGAGGTAAAGGAGGAGATGGTGCTAACTTGGGGGCAGAGAGGAACACGATTGGTAAAGCAGACACCCTTCACATGTGTGAAAACAGGGAGTCTCAGGAAGGAAGAAGAAACGTGTTTAAACAACAGACGTTCTCTCTTCCTTCTGCCCTGCTTTTGGTGAAATGTCCATATGTGTGTGTGTGGATGCAGTACTAATCTAAGATTGAAATATGCAATCAAACAGCAGAGCTATCTATGTGTGCATAGTGTTTAGATACAGTCCTTGTTGACTAACTCGTTACCGGGATTTTATGGGGTTTCTCACTTTGAAGAGCTAAGTGCAGTGTTAAAAGCTAGTCCTTAACCGTGATGTAAATGCACAGTTATGAACCAGGAAGTGCGGCCTCGCTGCCTCCAAGTCTGGCTTTCTCCAGCCAGATGGACAACTGGAAGAGATGATTTCAGTGGAGTGAGTGCAGGAGGGAAGTTGGTGTGTGTGTCTCAAGTGGAACAGTAGGAAAAGGAGAGGGGGAGGGGCAGGTGGGAGGTGATAGGCCCCTAAAACTGACAGATACTCCTTCCAAGAGGCTTGCTGTCTTTAGAGGCTTAATCAAGACCATCCTGGAAAATGTTTGCATCCCGGATGGAGAAAGGAAGGGAGAGAGGAAAAGAAAAATTAAAACATAATCCCATGAAATTATGATCCCCTTAGTATCTGGCAGAGGAACCCTAAGGGCGTTAGCGATGGGCCAGCCCAGAAAGCTGTTTATGGGGCAGACATAGGCCCTAGAGGAAGGGCTACTGTGATAGCAGTGGTTTAAAATTAAAAAAAAAAAAATAAAGTAAAAATATAATAATAAATTAATTAATTAAAGTGTTTTCAACATTGTCTTAAACAGTGCTCTCAGTTAGGGGTGGATGGGGCACTGTCTGAAATAGGATGTCAGGAAGGCTCTGTCTGAAGTGCACAGACTGGGCAGGAGGCAAGTGTCTTTAGAGTTAAAGATAGGCACACACACACACACACACACACACACACACACAAATGTTCCTGTGTGTAGTGAGGAGCAGTATCAGGTGAGTCCTATGAAGCTTGTTCTGGTGACATTTTTCTCCAAATGACATGCTGGGCTTGGCCAAAACGCAGGTGGTGAACATCATGAGAAACTGCCTAGATGTTATGGAAGAGAATCCAGTAAAGTTTGTCTGAGATTTGGATGTAGGTATTGGAAAGAAGGAAGAGGAGACATTGTGATTTCTGGGGTTTGGAACTGAACAGCTTGAAGAATAGGGATTGAGGGGGGAGCGAAGGAGCTACTGTCAGGAGGTCTGTCTCTCTTAGAGACATCTGAATTCATGTATACTCAGATAACAGGTAGCCAATATCTAACCTGTAAAGCCCCAAGAAGATACTGGTCTCCAGAAGATGAGGACCTCTGTCTTATGCAAGTCCCTTTTCATGGTTGTGCTTAGTTGAAACTGCTGTCTGTCACTGGAATGTTAAGTCACCTCTCTTCACCATATTGTAATGTCCTGTAGGTAAAATTCAGGAGGGTATAGACGAAAATGAACGTTTGGGAGGAGGGGCCTGAGATTGAATCATAATTCCATTGACTAATAACTATAATATTAAGAAGATGATTTTACTTATCCCTTTAGAAAGCTGAAATGGTACTATTTGTTTCACTAGTGTGCTACAAGCATTAAAAAGATACCATTGCGAGTCAGAGCATTTGACAAGTGGTAGGCACTCAGAAAATGGAATAGGACACCTTTTACCTATTTCTTGACAATCTCAGACATGTAAGCAATGCATGTTGATCATTCACATGCCCAACACATTCCTGTCTACCTCCTCTCTCTCTCTCTTCCTCTCTCTCTCTCTCTCTTTTTAGTAACTCACTAAGTCCAGTTAATACTGACAATTGCATTGACTGGACTTTGTGCACTGATCATAGCTGACAGGAATGTGTAAGTACAATGGCCATGTCCTGTCCCAAAGACGGCACTTTATAGCATAGCACTCCTCCCATCTCCCAGCTCTTACTGTCTCTTTGCCTGTCCTCTGTCCTCTTCTGGGATGGTCCCAGAGCCTTGGCAGGGGGTTGATATAAATGTCGTATTTAAGGCCAAGTGCTCCATAGACACTTCCTCTCAGCATGTTAACGAGTTTAATGAGTCTCCACATTAACCGCTAGCCACTGCGGAGAGAGCAGAAAAATTTTAGCAGCCTTAATGTGATTAAAATAGCCCAGAGCAATGAGATTTCCCTGTAAAGAACATGTGCTGTGATTTTTTTTTCTTTCTAAAACATCCTTTCCTGTTCTATGGATCCATAAAGAAAGGAAGCTCAGTAATTCAAGAAGCCTGTATAATGGGATGAACCCAGGGGCGGAGCATGAACCCAGGGGCGGAGCATGAACCCGGGGGCGGAGCATGAACCCGGGGGCGGAGCATGAGACGTTAGCATGCAAAACAACCTAGTGGCTGGACCATATCTGTCCCCTCACAACAGCCCTCCAATACTGCCCATCCTTCAGGGTCCCAAGAAAGACCTCCTTACTGGTCACAGCCCTTATAGATGATGCCCTCCTTAAATTTACTGAACACTTAAAGTTCATTGGTTCCAAGCATTATGCTCAGGAATCCAGTGGCAAACAGGTTCACGGTTTTCTTCACAGAGCTTACTTAGCATCTTGGTCTGACCGCTATGTAGCATGACTATGCCTGGCCTTTTGAGTCACCTGCAGAGCCTCACAGGTGCGCAGTTTGTGGCTGCTGGCGACCAGTAAGTGGTTTTACCAGACACCCCCCCCCCCCCCCCCCACACACACACACACACCTGGTATTTGGTAAAATGTTCTGAATGATGCAAGGACTTTCTGTTTGTCTCATTAGCTTCTGCCCAGGGTCTGCATATGATAAGTAGAGCCGTGGCTGCAGTTAGCACCCTCGGTCCAGAGTATTGCTATAAACAAACTCGGTTGTTTCTTCTTATCCAGCTCACGTGTATCTGTGTTAAGTAAAATAGGTCACTCACAGGGACCTAGAGAGACAGCTCTGTTGGTAAAGTACTTTCCATGCAAACAGACGGATTTGAGTTTGATCCCCAGAACTATGTTTAAAAAGCCGAGTGTGGAAGCATGTACTTGTAATCGCTGCACCCACTGGGGAGGCAGAGATAGAATCCTCAAGGCTTGCTGGCCACCACCCTCACCTACTTGATGATCTCCAGGCCATTGAGAGATCCTACTTAAAAGCGGGGGGGGGGGGGGGGGGGGGGGGGGATGGCGGCAATCACAGTATCCTGTCTAGAAGCTAGCATTTCTCAGAGCTTCTCCCAGCCTCTGTCTCTTATGTTCCCCCCGCACCCCTCCCCCCACACACACCCAGCCCAGGGGTCCCTACCATGAGGCCTCCTGAGCCTCTGAGAGGGGGTAGATGTCCTGTTTAAGGCTGAGCACTCGGTCTTTAGTCTCAATGCTTTGACCTTTACGTTGTTGGTAGTAGGGGTATGGCCACTGTTAAGTTTCCCGTGTTCCAATGGATGGCCCCACACCTGTGCACATAAAGAGACTAAGTACCACATGGTTTTAGTGGGTTATCCAATACAGAAAAACAAAGTAGCTTTCTGAAGAACTCACACCCGAGGTTGAGCCTCTGCGTGCATACATGCTAAAAACTACATATGAACTGTTTTCTCATGGTCCCTTCCTTTTTTCTTCCCTCTGCTTCTGTTTTCACAGGTCAGCGTTGAAGTTCTGGTAGAGTATCCTTTTTTTGTATTTGGACAGGGCTGGTCATCCTGCTGTCCTGAGCGGACCAGCCAGCTCTTTGATCTGCCGTGTTCCAAACTCTCCGTTGGAGACGTCTGCATCTCGCTCACCCTCAAGAACCTGAAGAATGGCTCTGTTAAAAAGGGCCAGCCTGTGGACCCTGCCAGTGTCCTGCTGAAGCACGCAAAGACCGACAGCCTGGCTGGCAGCAGACACAGATACGTGGAGCAGGAAAACGGAATCAACCAGGGAAGCGCCCAGGTGCTCTCTGAGAATGGCGAACTGAAGTTTCCAGAAAAAATCGGATTGCCTGCAGCATCCTTCCTCACCAAAATAGAACCGAGCAAGCCCACAGCCACGAGGAAGAGGAGGTGGTCGGCCCCGGAAACCCGGAAACTGGAGAAGTCGGAGGACGAGCCACCTTTGACTCTTCCCAAGCCTTCGCTCATTCCTCAGGAGGTTAAGATCTGCATCGAAGGCCGATCTAACGTGGGCAAGTAGAGACCGTGCGGGCAGCGGAGGCCAGGGCCTCCTTTGCTGTCTGTATCCAGATTACTGTACTGTAGGCTAAATAACACAGTATTTACATGTTATCCTCTCTAGGTTTGTATTCTAACCTTGTCATTAGAGTCAAACAGGTGTGTGGCAGGAGACTGGTGCGTTTGCATTGTCTGCAAGTGTCTGCTGAGGAGCTGGCAGGGGGAGGGTGGTCAGAACTGTGGCTGTGGCGCTCCAGGGCATCCTAGGTGGCCCTTGAATGTGGCTTCATCAGCACCTGCCTTCTCCAGCAGCACAGAGTCGAAGGGCATCAGTTCCCACTGGTTTCAAGAGCAAACTCAGTGGGAAGTAACCTGCAAGGGTGTGTCTGGGTGCATCCCTCATGGAGGGGTGCATGGGTGCGATGGCAGTGAGTGAGGGTCTCTCTTTCTTTGCCCCTGTCTCCCTCACTTGCTCACTCTCACTCATGGGATTGGGGGACCTGGGTTTCCCACATGCAAAGTCATCAGGAACTCAGCTTCCAGGCATTGTAGAGAGGCAGCAGACAGCAGATGGAAAACTAGTTTCAAAGAACGTGGTTCTCTCCAACATATTTTACAATAAAAAAGCAACTTTTAATCATAGATATATATATATAGATATATATATTTCCCCCCATGGGGCCTGACTGCACTGAGGTTTTGTTTTGTTTTGTTGTTTTTGTTTTTTTTTTTTCAGACAGCTGCCACTTTCGGGATTTCATTTCTGCTTTACCAGTCCGGTGACATCACCAGGTGTCTCAGTGGGCAGGGAAAGTCCTTGCTCAGGTCACTCCTGGTCAGGCAGGTAGCAGTGGGGTTGGGGAACAGAGGGAGCACCCACACTGTTTTCTGTGCAGTGTTAGGGAAACCAATCAGGTTATTTGCATTGACTTTTGCTCCCAAGAGGAAAAAACAAGCCTCTCCTCCCCACCCTCCCGAGAGAGCAAGGCGGCTCTCAGAGCTGAGCTGGCAGCAGTTTTTCTATCTTTTAGGTCTAGTACTGTTCATGACTATGGACAACTCGGGTGCCACTTCTTTTTTCTCCTATCCCAGTGTGACATGAGGAATTAGATCTGGAAGATGCTCGTCTGTTACTACCTTGTAAGCAGTTAAAAAATGCCGTGCAGGCTTCTTAACCAAGCATCTTGGTCTGTCATTCAAAAAGTACTGTATCTCACTTTCGACTCTTTGGGAAAAAAAGACAAACCTAAGTTGCTTTTGTTTTTTTTTTTTTGTTTTGTTTTGTTTTTTGTTTGTTTTTTGTTTTTGTTTTTCTTCTCAACACTGTAACTACATTTCAGCTCTGCAAGATTGCTCACAAGTCAGCAATCGAAAGCTCCAATCTGGTTTAAAGGGATGAATGTGAATTATGAACTAGCCCGTGACAATATATGACCACCGAGTACTACCTGACGGCAGGCACTTGTCACTTTGACGTTGGAGAAAGAGTTAAAGGCATATGCAGAATTGGCAGCAGAGAAACTGAGAAGAGACGCCGAGGAAAAGACACTCGATTTTTGTCCAGTGTTTTTAGGGTGAACTCCTAAAGAACTTTGCGATTTGCACATCTTGAGTTTATAATTTGTGTGATATTCCTGCAATTTTTACCTAATAACATTGTGGGAAAGGTTTGGGAGGGTTGAAAGAACATAAATAAATGTAGCAAAATTACTTTCTAACCTGCCTAGACCCTAGGCCCTTCTTAGAAGGTTCTGTCCCTTTGAGACTTCATTTTTGTCATCTACCACATCTATCACCAGAAGCCAGGTCTGAGAGTCTTCTTCAGAGTCATTGAGAGTTTTCCACATAGACATTTTACCTATATGAGCAAGTATTTTTCATTTCTGGAAAAAAAGTGTTAATATTATTTTTTTTAGAAACTTAGGTTTCTATTTGAAATCAAACAAAGATCTAATGTTTGGTACAAAAACCCAGAAAGGGTATTTTCATAAAGTCCCGAGTTTTCATTCCCAGAGGTCAAAATATCATTTGTGGGTTCTGAGTATGTCTTAAAGTACTTTAAACCAAGTTTTATAAATAGGGAGAAGTTTTTTAAACATTCTTACTTGGCTGGCTGCAACTAACCTAAATAAGTACTTATTTGACTTTTCTTTTTAACCATTAAAAAAAAAAAAACAAAAAAAAAAAAAAACCAAACTTCTTCCATTTCTCAAAATAGAAAAAAAAAAAAAAAAAAAAAAAAAAAAAAAAAGACTATCCCCTGGCAACCCACATGCTGGCTATCCAGTCTTTTGGTTGGGACTGATGACCCTTTTACAGACCATTTTCTGGGATGTACCAAAAACCTTTGATTAGGTCCAAAATAGCTGGCCTCTCTCTAAACTTCATCACCTGCTCCACAAGCTAGCAGAGCTGGGTGAACCCATTCTTACAATCAGACGTTTATTTACTGCTGTGATTCTTTTAGTTTTTAATCTTTCTGTTCAGAGACCTTGCTTAATCTTCCCTATATCTGCTCAGGGCACTGGCACTTACTAGGTTTTTGTTTTTGTTTTTGTTTTTATTTTTATTTTTTAACTTTCGATGGTGAGAGGACTAGGAGGCTGCCACGGGCGCTTTATCTACAACCACCCCTGTGAGCTCAGAAAACACACACACACACATACACACACACACACACACACACACACACACCCCTCTGGCTAACTCCGAGGATTGAACTGACTGTATCCACTAAGCCGACACTAAAACAGGTAAACACACATGGCTCAGAGCAATAGGAATATCATAACTTCTGTGGTTCTATTTCAGGTATAGGAATTATACAACTCATTGGCTCTTCTGAAGCATCTGTCGCACCTCGTTCTCCAGCTCCGTTAGCGTGTGCAATACTTTGTGTGCCAATAGTGTGCTATCTGGTTAAAGGTCATTACTTTTTGGCTTTTTCCTTGCTCTGTGGGCTGACCTTTCTTCCCCGTGCTGGCCAGAGAAAAGCTGGGGGGATTGAGCCAGGAGAGGCGAGCCTCCTCGCCTTCCCCTTAAAAGGGATGCAGAGTGCTAGGCTAGGCAGTCTATGGAAGCCTGTGTGTCTGTCACCAGGACACAGTGAGAACCAAGGAGACCTGAGGGAAGCACCTTGAAGGCCCATCACCGCACCTGGCCCTTCGATCTGTACTGAAGCTGGAATGGAGCGAGGAGGCAAACTGGGTCCTAGGACACACTCTGGAGCGATGTGGTCTTCAGTGAACCCATTTTCAGTCTCTTCTGAGTCCTTGAGACTTTGATCCCTGCCTTTGACACAAGCAACTTATCGCATATGTGTGTGTTCTGAGCATGCCCACCAATGGCTTTGGAGGGGACCACCAGGCAACCACAATCACCATTCCCTCGGGACAGCTTTCTCTTCAAATAGGACGAGCACACAGAGGCAGGAGCCACCTCTGATTTGCAAACATTGGTGGGGCCCTCCAAGCTCCCAGAGCACCTGTGGTCAACTGCATAGGGAGCGCGGTGATAGCAGTGCCCTCATCGGACAAGGATCAGCCACGCGCCTCTGTACCTGTCCTCTTTGCAATAGTTACCAACAGCCGTCTTTCATTCTCTTCTTTCCTGCTTTACCATTTTAAAACAATGTAACAGCAGGCCTTTTTTGTGTTTACAACGGAACACAATCACCAAGAAATTAGTCAGGGCAAAAAGAAAACATAAGAATATTACCAATAGGAAATCAGCAAACAAGAACCTCTTTCTAGGGATTTCTAAATACACAGAGTGACCGCTCCTTAGACTGTTTAACTTAGAATTATTTCAGTTTGTCTGGGCCACCTTGGGGTCAGGGGGATGGGGTGGGGATCAGGGGAGAGAAGGCCACGGATACCACTTACCTCAAATCTTTTTAAAAGTGGAAGTCCAAATTGTTTTTGGGGGAGGGCGGGAGGGGGGACTTGCAGGATAATCGTCTATGTTGGTCACATTTTGCTTTTCTCAATTCATCCAACTCAGTTTGGGATGGCCTGATTTCTGTGGTGGTGGCAACAGAACGCCCTTAACCCTGAACCCTGACCTTGTATGTTTTCTGTTAGGTGAGCTTGTTGGGTTCCTCCCCGCCCCGCTTACCCCATGAGGAAGTGGCAGCGTCCTTCCTTCTCCCTTGCAAGGAACCCTGCAGAACCTTCCACACCTCTTACTCAGGGATGGGGCTGGTGTGTGTGTGTGGAACACAAATGTGTTCAGTAACAGCACTTTGGACTGCTCTGGAGTAGGGTTGTACAATTTCAAGGAATGTTTGGATCTCCCCGCACCGTGTGGATTGCTCCTTAGCTACTGCACAGATTGCAATATATTGCTGCTGCACGGTCAAGCCGAGCAGTAGCTCCTCGTAATCAGAAAAAAAAAAAAAAAAAAAAAAAAAATCCATGCTTTGCACATAGTTTGATCTTTACTGAAATATGTTGCCAAAATCTGTTTCTGTTCTAGCTATGGACCTTTTCCTTTCTTTCCTTTCTTTTTTCTTTTAAAGAAACAATTGACAATACCTTGTAACATCTGTGACTACTAAGGAAACCTATTTTGTAGATGCTTTTGAAGACACTAACACCTATTTCAGACGCGGGTGAGGAGGCAGAGCTCTTGGGATAGAAAGCCAGACTTTTTGAGTTGAGTTGGTTGGCATGGCAACTGTTTCCTGAGCCATAAGCCGCTCAACCAACTGGTCTGCTCTCTCCTGAAACCCTCTGAGCTCCCCATTTCCCAGTCACCCCCTTTGACTCCAGGGGAATACAGGGCCTCCAGTCTCCAGGGTCCAATCCAGTTTCTTTGGTGGTTGAGATGAAGGGCAAGAGAATCATTCTTTGTTGTTTTAAAAGTGGAGCAAAGGCCTTTGCTTCCACGGTTGTGTTTTGAAGCCAGGATTTCCGAAATAGAGAATTTAAGGAAAAAAAAAAAAACAAGTAATAACTATAGAGAATCTACTTTTTTCTTTATAAAGCACATGCATATGACCTGTTGAGTTGGGTTGGTTTCCTCCTTTGTCCATGAACAGTGTTGTATTTCTGTTCTTAAGGCAACTCCAAACAGTTTGCACACCTCTACTCTGGAGCTGAGATTCCTTCCACATAGATGACCTCGCTTCAAATGTTACCTTTCTGATAGGCTTCTTCTTGTAGCACTATACCTTGTGGGAAGTTTTCTGTTTTGTTTTTTTTCTTTAAAGTACACCCAATTTGAGCAGCCGGGGTGGGGGTTTGGGGAGGGTTGAGGCACTCATTTTGGGGAGTTACAGATAATTTTTTAAAAAAAAAAAATTGCACAAAAGAAAAATGAATGTTGAAATGATTCATTCAGTGTTTGAAAGAGACAGATCTGTTGAAACTATGAGTTTCATATTTTGTGTGTAATAAAAACAAAAAAACAAAACAAAAACAAAAAAACAAAACAGAGGAGGGTTTGAAAGTTACATGTTTGGGGGCTTTATTTTTTTTTCCTGTATATAGCAATTTGTTGTCTTGATGATCAAATTTGTATGGTTATGGCCTGGAAGAATTATGACATCAGAGGCTCTTCAACTATACCGTACCTATGCTTACTGTTCTGTTTTTGTTACACACGGCTCTTGTGTGAAGGATGGGAAACGCTGTATTCCGCTATTCAAGGATACTGTCCATTCCTAGGCCGGAAGTACTTCCCTAAGTTCCCTTCTTAAGCCATTGCAACTTTACTTTGGATGATGTCTGACATTTTCAGCACTTCCTGTTCCTCTAAACCCAAAGAATATAATCCTGAACATGAAGTGTTTCTAAAAGGGATCCTCCTTCCCAGTAGACAGGAAAAAAACAAAAAACAAAAAACAAACAACAAGTTGAGCCTTTCTTCTGCCTCCCACCCCAGACCTCATTCACATGGGGGTAAAACATCCATTTTGGCTTGAATGCTTGGCTTTCGTTGTGATGTTTCTCAAGCAGAGGCCAGACGAAATGCGGAGCAGTTTCTCAGAGTTAATAGTCTTGTTCAGCAGTTGAGCTGGGTGGTGCAAACCGGACAGCGTCGGGGCAGTAAACAGACCCTAGCTTTGATAGTTTCAATTTGGGTTCACGTCCCCTCCCTTACTGTGCAAGTTCTTATGGCTTAGATTCACCTTGATAAAGGCAGAAGGGAGACAGCAGCTTCAGCTTCACATCCCACATCCCGACGCTTGCATACAAGAACTTGACCTGTATTCACATGAAGTGTGTTTGGCCAATAGATACCATCTACACGATACCAGGCTCTAAGGACTTCCCTATTACTTTTTAACTGAAAGGAGTAAAGTCTTCCACTACAGATTACTTGGAGACTCCATCCACTCATGTCTTCTTGTTCCTTTGCTGTCTGGATGGTTAATCTGAAGGCCTGTGTGGGAAGCACTGTTTACAGTAACCCTTACCAAGATAACATACTGTCCCCCTAGACTACCGAGCTGAGGTGACACTGGCTCAGAACTGTTGGAGTGAAAGACCAGTTACTAAGAAGGTTGGTGCATAGGTTTTCTCCAGTTCTTACAGGAGCCCCCTACTCTGAAGTTATTCTCTAGTCCAAGGGTGGGATGAACTGTTGAGTCAATGAGGCGTAACCATGGCAACCCATCATCGTCCCATTCTGTGACTACCGCCCCCTCCCCAACCCACACTGCTCAAGTGTAACCCCAGGTAGTGTCAGCTGAAAGGGGGTGGTGGAGGAGTCCTGTCAGTATTTTTGGTGGCCTTTCAATAAAACAGTCTGCATCTCTAACCAGTAGAGTCTTGGCCCTAAAGAACTTGAGCTCTGTGCCAGTTGAAGGGTTTTAACAGCAGGTTCTCAGACCCCTCAATTTCCATTCATCTGCCTCCCACAGGCCAAGCTGAAGCAGACACCAAAACTTGGGCTGAGGGTACTACGATGTGGAGAACTAGGGAAAACAGTGGTTTTTTGCACCTTATTGAAAAGAAACTTTTAAGTGCATACATAGTTAAGAGCTTTTATCGTGACAGGAGAACGTTTCCATATGCGTGCATACTCTCTGTAATTCCAGTGTAAAATGTTGTACTTGCACTAGCTTTTTTAAAACAAATATTAAAAAAATGGAAGAATTCATATTCTATTTTCTAATCGTGGTGTGTCTATTTGTAGGATACACTCGAGTCTGTTTATTGAATTTTATGGTCCCTTTCTTTGATGGTGCTTGCAGGTTTTCTAGGTAGAAATTATTTCATTATTATAATAAAACAATGTTTGATTCAAAATTTGAACAAAATTGTTTTAAATAAATTGTCTGTATACCAGTACAAGTTTATTGTATAATACTCGTACTAATAATAAAATAACAGTGCCAATTGCAAACCTGTGTCTTTGCCGTCTGTCAGATTCCTAAAGAAAGCAGTGACTGAGAGAGGTGAGTCCCTCTTCACTGCCCCATCCACATCACCTCAGTGCACCCTGGGGAGACCAGTAACATGAGGCATGGATGTCCCTAATCTGCCATCTCCTATCTGCTCAACATTCTAGGTCTTTCTTCTCAAATGATTGGCAGCTTTGCACCTTGTGTGGCATTTGTCAGTACAGTCTTCATTTTGGCTCCAACTGGTGAGTGATCTGTGGTTACTGAGTAAGTTTTCCTGCAGCGCATGCTTCTTAGAAACCTGTGGAGCAGAGGTCTTCTGGCACAAGGAGCCTGTTCCACATCTCTCTCGGAAGTACTGTGCACAGGTTGGTGTGTGGCTCAGCTTTGGGAAGGTGTGGCTTGGTGGTGGTTTCGGAAAAGAACGGCTCCAGTAGCAGCAACCCCCAGGTATGCCCTGTTCCCCTCCACACATGCCGATGGTGTTCTTCTAATTGAAAGCCGAGCTCACACAGGGGAGAAAAAAAAAAAAGAATGCCAGAAATAGTTGAGAGTTCTCACTTGGCCAGGGAAGAATGGGGACTCTTTGCTTCTATTTTCTTCTCCATCGTATTTTTGAGCTATCCAATTAGGACTTATCCCAACAAACCAGGCAGCCTAGGCTACATAGTAGCACGTGGCTCCTGGAACAAGGGTTTGGGGTTCTAGATATTGTATTTTAGTGTGTGGGAAAGTAAGTAGCAAGCCAGGAAGCCTCTGTGGACCAGGCTAGAAGAGCTGTTCCTGGTACGCAATGGGCAAGCCTGCTCACGTGATTAGATGCTAATAACAGACTATTTATGGCTAACAGTTATCCTATGGCTAGGGTAACTCAAAAGGCTGATTAGGAAAAATACACAGCTTGCTGTGATACTCTGAGGCATGCCTTGAAACTCTAAGAAGCATTGCTCCAGTCCAAGACCAAAAGGTTCATGCTCCCCTGCTCCAGGGTTGTACTTGCCTTTACAAAGAAAATGCCCTCCTATACCTATTACCCAATAGGTGAATGGGGACACTGATCTCTCTGCTTCCCGTCTGCAGAGATGTGAGCAGGCAGCCTCTCATAACCCTGGCCACTTCCACCACCACAGCTCCCATTCCATCAAAGGAAGTCCTGTGCATGAGCAAAGGGCCTTCTTTGTCCGTGTTATCTTTGCCTGGACTGAAGGATGCTCTCACAGTAGGTCCTCTACCATTCCTACCATGCACTTGCTCCAGCAAAGGGAAATGTGTGTTCTTTTTATGAAGCCTCTGCTTCAAGATAATCCTGGTGTCTGGGTTGTTTTTTTGTTTTGTTTTTTTTTTTTTTTTTTTTTTTTTTTTTTTTTTTTTTTTTTTTTTCAAGAGCTTGGCCTTCATCTGCTTAGAACTAGAGAGCAAACAGCCCGCCTCTGGTTGCATAAAGCCACCAGTCTGCAGAGATCCTTGCGGAAGAAAGAGCAGAGTGGCATTTGTTACTTCGGGGAAAGGACAACAGAAGCCCAGGGCAAGACCATGCTGAAGCAGCACCCGTGCTGACCACATGCTATGGCACCTTTGGGACAATGTCCCCACACTGGTGCATGCTGCAGTGTTAACCAGGGACCAGGTCGGTGGTGTTGTATTGAGCTATTGAGATGTTATATTGCGAATTTGGAAGAAAGGCACAGGTCTGAACAGACCTGCTGCTGCCAGTCCACTATGAAAGGTCTTAAGACTTCCTTTTCTTCTCACTCATTCTAGGTTCATTAAGCTGTCTTCAGGGCTTAAATATGAAACACATGCTCCATAGGGTGTACCAAGGGAGGGTGACACTAGACACAAATAGGGTGGACAGGAAGGAAGGTCCTCTAGACAAGTGTGACATCCTGTTTGCCTTGAATACCCATTTTTGCAATGACATTTGTGATGATTAATCTTGCCAAGCAGACTAGGTTTGGAATCACAAAGGAGATAAAATTATAGGTGTGTCTGTTAGGGTGCCTCTGGAGAAGATTAACTGAGAAAGTGAATAGCACCATCCCCTGGGCTGGGGACCTGGACTGGATAAAGAGAGTGAGGGCAGGGGAGGCAGGAAACCAAATGGAACAGCATTCCCCTTTCTGATTTCCGGGTTTGCGAGATTGTAAGCAAGCAACCCTGTGTTCCCAGTCACAGCTGCCAGCCACTCCCATCCTTCCCTACGGTGATGGACAGCACCACCTAAACTTTAACCAGAAGAAACCATTCCTCCCTTAAGTTACTTCTTTCAGGTATTTGGTCATTGCGATGGGAAAAGCCGTGGACTCATCTAGAATGCCGCCTTCCCACGTACACCAGTCATATTTCTACAGGTATCAGAGCAATTCTTCAGGGCTCTGGGAGGGAAGCTGGAGAAGGGTTCAGAATGTAAACTTCTCAAACTATTATAGTCTTATAATACCAGACTGGAAATGGGCTGGCCATCCCCCATGTACTGATATAGCTGGATCTTTCCTGTAGGCGCCAGACAATTAATGGACCCTCACTCAGCAATACGACAATACCAGTCTTTCCCCACGAATGTCATATTTGCCTTTTCAAAGAAAACACACTCCCGTGCCTGCTGATAAGCCTTGTTGGGAAAAACAACCTGAATGCCAGTGCTTTGACACTGCAGGGCAGCTCCTGGGGCTAAGTAGGGCCTTTCTCCAAGACAGTCTCTCTTACCAGCCAATAATGACCACCCTCTACATAGCTCCCCAGTCCTTCCTAGTTAGTATTAATACAAGGGACTTTCCCTAACCCACATCCTAAGCCTCTTTAGGCTGCAGAGCACCTGGCTTTCAGCAAGGTTTCCTCGTGGCCTTTTCATAAACATCTGTGAGCCTTCAAAATGGTTTGTAACCTTTTGGAGCGGGGCCAGCCTAGCTTAGCTGAAGCAGGATTGCAAGTTCGAAGTCAGCCTGGGCTAATAGCCAGATCCTGACTTTTAAAAAGAGAGAGAGGGGCCAGCCTGACAAGTTGAGGTGAACTGTGTGTCTGACATACTACACAAAAATCCAGGACAGGACAGGCTTGCTAGCTACAAGCAGCTCCAAACAGGCAGGGAGACAAGCTGAGAGGTGGGGCAATTCATGTCCAGCGACCCTCTCATGACATTTTTTTCTTCCCAGCAGCAAAAGCTGGAGGTGGCAGTAAGTGGAGTGTGAGCTACCTGGGCTCTTGCTCAGCCTCACACCACACTCCCTCCCCAGCCAGGGGCCTTGTGTGTTAACCATTGAGGGTCACTTACCTGACTGGGAAGGCTTTCCCAATGCTTATGGCTCTATGGGACTGTGCTCTTGAACATGCAAACTCCAGCACTCAGTCAAGATCATAGCATTATATTAAAAGTGAAACCATTGTCCTTTAGAAAGAAAAAAAAAAGGCAGACGAAAAGGAGGGTGCAAGGGCTGGTTGAAACCAGGAGCCAGTGAGTTCTAGGTGCTGACCCAGGGCCCCACACAGGCACTAGGGCAAGCCTCAAGGTCTCAGGCTACACCAATCAGGACAAGGACTCAGTCTCAGCATCTGTGATAGCAGCCAGCCTGCGAGGGCAGATAAGGAGGGGATGGGCGAAGCATGGCAAAAGGAGGCGTCCACTCGGCTCAACATGTCTGCATCCCCGAGGTTAACAGAACACTGTGTTGTGCTGTTGGGTCACCCGGATGAATGTGGCTCTCCTGCTGAGCTCTTTGAGCTTGGCGGCCCCTACATAGGTACAGGTAGACCGCAGTCCTCCGAGGATATCCAGAATTGTGTTTTCTACATCCCCCTTGTAAGGCACTTCCACCGTCTTGCCCTCAGAGGCCCTGAGGAGGGAAAGAAGAGGGGCATGGAGGATCAATCTACGTCTTCCCCCTGAATAACCAAGATGGAATTCTCCAAGCTATATAGCCTTTACTTCTTTGACCATCTTATACATTCGAATGGAGTGTTGGCATTACTTTCCTTTCCTCATCACGATCCCTCAACCCACTAAGCCCCTACCCCCCCAACCCCCGTTCTCCTGCCCTTTTGGTTTGTTTTATTGTGATCCACTGAGTTGATTCACTCAGTGGATGGGGGTTATGTCCTTAGAGCACAGGCACCTCACCAGTGGTCATGCCACTGAAGAAAACGACTCCCCGGACAACCATGAATTGCCCATAGCTCCTCGGAGTGGGGTGGGGTGCTGCGCGGCCCTCCCCTATCCAGGGGCAAGTGTTACTCAGCTAACAAAGGCTTTGGTGAATTTGGGAATGCATCAGCAATGTTATACCCACAGGGTGGTGCCTTGCCCACTCCCACATCCCTACAGAGATCCTAGCAGATGTTCTCCTCCACCCTATAGGAACTTCCTTGCTCACCGAGGTCTTGGTTAGCAGTATGAGATAGAGAGCTCTCCACACACAGTCCCCAACAATGACATTCTCCTTAGTCATATTTTTCCACTCTTATGGTTCCTGCTTAAGAACCAACCACCAAATAGCCTAATTCCTCCCTGGGGAAAACAGACCCTCTGGGCTGCCCCCCACTACCAGTTCCTACCACAGCCCCTCAATCCATCCATTTTGGCTGATAGAAAAAGCACAGGCGTTTGCTTTCCTAAGCACCAGCTCTATGGATGCTATGTGTCCTTAGGGGAAAGACCATGGGAAGCAGAGGCCTGCCTAGGACCTATGAGGTTCTGCCTTGATGGTGCAGTAACTGTGCCCCCACAGCCTGCCTGTCCTTTGCCAAGAATGACCTTCACCAAGTTCCACCACATGGCAGTTTCATTTGCTCCAGTCTCTCACACACCCATCGCCCAGAGTCGCAGTCGAGAACATATGCATGGAGAACCCTCTGAACTGCAGGTGCCAGCTCCACATCTTCAGAGCCATACATAGAAACTCAGGCCGGGCCTAATGCACAAACACTAACTTTCCCCTTGTCCTTCGTCCCAAGAACACCACAAAACACCTTATGTCATAGGTCAGACCTTGATCCTGCAAAATGGAGACTGGCTCTGAGCATGCTTGCACAGAAGCATTGCAGAGGGCGAGGCCCAGGCAAGCCCTAACAAGTACCTAAGAGTTCTAGAACTTTCTGTCCCTAGTCATTAACTAGAAAATAGAAACTCGGTCTAAAACTCATCACCTAGAATGTAAAATGGATGTGAACTTGCCTCCTCCTAACGTGTGCTCTCCTACACCGTGCATGAACTCTAGCACCTCAAACATGGGCTGGACGATGGCTGCTTAGTGGTTAGGACAGAGCATCTGACACATCTAACCTAGCTCAGATCTCAGAACTCTGTGACCTGAGAGGCACAAACCTGTGCACATCCACCGCAGATGGTTCATGACCTTCCCAAGTTACTTCCTCTTTGCTAAGGTGATACCATTTTTTATGAGTCATCCACCATGGGACCCCAAAAATCTACTCACCTGTGACACCCAAGTAAGTGCTAATGACTGACAAGAGGCTAGCACAGTGATAATGATCAGGCAGCAGTAAAATTCGAGGTCAGAGTAGGGATTTGAACTCATGTGACATTATGGTAAGGCTTCCAGTGGGAGAGAGACAGCAGCAGGCAGGGCCGCTGGCTAACTGTGGGTGGAGGTCTTGCTGCCTTCAGCATCCTAAATGAAGACCCCTAAGATCTGAACACACTTCCCAAACTGAGTCTCAGCGTTTCCGTGACACCTCCACCCCGCTGCATGTCCCCAGAGGGCTTCTCCCTCAGCTCCCGGCATCTGTATTGTTGCAGCCTGCCCTGCTTTTCTCTGTCCACTGCTCTCTTGAGAGGAGACTCTGCAACAGCTGGAAGGCGGGAAAACATACTTCAGATGGAGCATGGAGCGGCCACTCAACCCTGTGGCTCAACGTCATCTTGGCCCAGCACAGTCTCCACATGGCCCTCAGGAGGTGACTGTGGCTGCTGGATAAACAGTGGGCTTGGCTGGAGATTCCAGGAACCATGACGACAGGAAGGAGCCCAGAAGCGACAGTAAGGGTTGTGCTCTTCTCACTGAGGACAACCCCATACCTCTTGCCCACCTGGCTCCCCCTGCCATGTTTATCAAGGTTCCCACTTGAAGAGAGGTGACTAGGGGGAATGGCAACTGCTGTCAGCCTGTCACACTCCGAGAACTTCCTACACCACCTAAAGCTGCCACTCAGTGGAGCTGTATGACTTCTACTTATACAATATGCAAGAATCCCACACCCTGGGAAGAAACTTGGAACTGTGGGGCAAGTGTCTGGGCACAGAGAGTATGAGCCAGCAAGGAGTAGGCTTCTCATCCTTGGGTGAAGCCAGCGTTTTTTAAGCATGTGAGACATTCTGCCCCATGTCCTTAATGCAGCCCATTCTCAGAGCTGGCTCCCAGGAGCTTCAGTGACAAGATCTTTGGGGCAGGGCAATGTACCAGGTCTGGTCTGACTCGGGATTTTGTTTTTTTTTTTTTTTTTAAAAAAAAAACATCCAGGAGGCTACTCTGGAAGTGAATGGAAAAGACCAGGTGACCTTGGAGAGGTTGTGGGTTTTAAAACCACGCATCATCCTAGAGTCTCGATTCTGAAGTCACGTGATACAGTTAACCAGCTGAGAACATAGCCTGTGTTGACTGTCAGAGCCTGGGGGCAAATGACTGGTCTAAATGAAATACTGTAGACAACAGCATCCTCTGTGAAAGCTCCTGTCTGTTTGCTACCCATGAAAGACCACTCTTCATCCCCAGAGAATGAATTCTCTTAGGCCAGAGATGGAGGGCAACAGAGGTTGAGACAAGGCAGGACTCATGTATAACCCCATGGGGCTGGGTCATCCCCTCCCTTGCTTAGACCTCCACCTTCTCCATGCTTGCTTTCATAAATGCTAGCCAGTGCTTTGTACAAAGATGCTGGGTCTATTTTCTAGCCCCTCCCATAAAGGACAATAATACAGAGTAGCTCTAGCCAGACTGGCAGACAGAGCCTAAGCCATGTGGCAGCCATACCTGTACTCAGCGACGCCTCCCGCGTGTTTCTTCATGGCTGTGTCTGAGCTCATGCCGTAGAAAAGTTTCAGCTTCTGCCCGTTCCTCTCGATCACCTCTCCTGCACACTCAGTGTGGCCTGAAAACATGCCTCCTAGCATGACAAAGTCTGCACCAGCTCCTACATGCCAATGAATGAACAAAAGGACAGGGCAGAGGCAGGCTCAGAGAATATAGCATCAGGAGAGAAGGTCTTGCCTGCTTCGCGCTCCCTGACTGTAAGTACAAAATGGTTCCGCATCCTTCTAAGACTGGAGACTGCAGGGAGTCAGGGATACTGACAGTTGGAGGTGGAGGGACAGTCCTCACTGCCTTGAAGGGATCGGTGACTGGCAATGAACACTTCCAAACAAGTCTTGCTCCTTTACATCCAGAAAGGCATGAAAAATTGCATGCATCTTACAAAACATAGCGCCTGACTTTGAATGCAGTACTATGACTGCAGGCTGGGGATATAGCTCAGTTGGTAGAGTGTTTCCCTATCATTCAGGAGGCCCCGATCCCAGCATAAACCAGGCATAGTAGCACCTGCTTGTAATCTCAGCACTTGAGAGGTGAAGGCAGGGGGGCAAGAAGTTACTCAAGATCATCCTTGGCTATATAGCTAGCCTGGGCTACTTGAGACCTTATTTCAAAACCAAGAACAATTCAACAAAATTTCAAGTGATCTTCCTATGCTGTCCTTGGGTAACTATGGGTGTCAAATATGATGTGCTACAGTTGACTTCATGTGTTGCAAGTTAAGGTGAGGCATCAGGGAAGTCATGCAGCTTACAGACATAACACTTGCTTTTTCCCTATGTGATGCCTGGGTCAGGCTGTGGTTCTCTCTAGGTTCTCAGGCAAGTACCAATGCCTCTCAATGCAGGCAAAAAGGTTCTCTCTAGGGCTCAGGCAAGTACCAATGCATCTCCTCAGCCATGAACCAAATTAACTTCTGTCAACTGAATAGTAGACTAAGAAGTGAGACACTAGCAATGATTTCTCCCTCTGAGTCACCGAGGGTTCCATTTGGAACTAAACTGGTCCATAAGAGGGTATAACAGTATCTTTTATTTGCCTGATGTAATTGTCATCTCTGAGACCCATTGCCTCAGTCTGCTAACCTAGGCCTGGACCCAGAAGCTTCTAGCCTCTGAACAATCTAATCTAGGCCAAGAATATTTTCAGCCTCTGGGACTTACTGGTGAACAAGCTCGCCCTTTCTTCTTCTTCCTGAACTCTAGCTGGCTGGTTCACTCAGCTATTCTGACTCAAAATTCCTCTCCAAGCTGACTGATTCAATCTGGCTTCTCTCTGGGCCTCTGACTGAATTGCTTTGCTTGGCCTCAGATCCTTGAAAATCTGTTCCAATCTTCTGGCTGCTTCTCATTCTCTGGCTCATTTAGTCTTCCCCTGTGTCTAGCTTGTTCTCTCTGTGACCTGCCTCTCTACATCTGTACAGCTCCATTTTATGCTGCCTCTCATTCCTCTCTTCTCATGAGAACTGGGCATCTCCTATTCTGTCAAATCTTTCTCTGATTCATCACAGTGTCTGCCACTCAATTAGACATCACTTTCAAACATGGCTGCTTCCTTCTACAAACTAGATTTACCTTCAGTGTTTGGGATTAAAGATGTATACTGAGAGTCTGTCTGTATTCCATCCAGAGGGATTAGAGGTGTGTGCTAAGGACTGAGCCACACCACAATTAGAAACAGTTTTGGTTTTTTCCAGTAAATAACACAATCTCAGGGTTTTTGATCATGGTGTGATCAAATATCCTGCAACAGGGTGCTGAGTAATCCAGGTGAAGGACTGGCCAATAGCAGGTGAGAAGCAGCCTGGATGTCTCTGCTGTGGTCATCTGAACACTTATAAGGACCCACACACACACACACACACCCAGGGTATGCACTGAATCAGTTCCACTCTGCTCCATCTGTTAGAAGGCAGTGCTGAGTGGAGTTGGCCCTCAGTAAGCAAGGTATGGACTCTACAGTGTGCAACCAGCAGCTCCCAGACACCAATGCTAACCCCCCCCCCCCCTGCTGTGATGTTTAAGGAGGCAGTGGAATAACTAGTCTGGCCAGACCTTCAGATGAAGGAAGTCACCAGCAGGAACCCTGAGCACAGATCTACTACCCACAACTGCTTAAACTGGTTCCTGGTGATTTTTATTTCTCAACACTCAAATTGTTTCCCAATTGGCTTTTCCTAGACGAGGTCCCTCTCTCTTTCCTTGGTGCATGCAGGACTACATATTAACAGAGCGGGTCAAATGTCTGAGGAAAGCTGAGCCAACGGACAGCCCCAAGCCCAGTACCTTCTGAAGGACAGTAGCTTTTAGTTGTGTTTAGCTCCTGCTTAGTGCTGTGGTCCATGGTGGGGGAGGGGTGCCAGGAGGAAGCCCACACTAAGAAATGCTTAAGGATAAGGTCAAGGCCATAGCTACTACAGAACTGGAGTTCTCCCTGCACCTAACTGTAGACTGTGACCCTGTCACCCCCTGGACCATTGACAGGCAAGATAGAAGAGGGTTTGTGTTTCCTTCCACAGCTGGTCTAAGGGCACACCTTTTTATTTTTTTATGATATACTTTGGGTTGCTAAGGAACTGTGCCAGCAGGAACACTGCCCAGGTCCTTCTCTATCACTACTATTAAAAAAAAAAAAAAAAAAAAAAAAAAACCAGACCAGAGGCACACCCCCCCCCCGACCCACATGGTGGAAGGAGAGAGCTGATTACTATAAAATGACCTCTGGCTTCCACATGCATGCACACATACAATGTAACTCAAATATTAAAAACAGAACTTTTGTTGTTATCACTAAGACAAAAAGTTTTCTACGACAATGTGTATGTCGTGTCCTGAGTGTAGGGTACCACTTAACAATCTGGGGCTGGGCAGCTAGTTCCACTTTCTATATGGAACTTTATATATGCTCTCTTTGTGGAAAGAGAGCAGCACACAAGGAACTCAGCAGTCCTGTTTGACCACTCTTAAGAACCCAGAGGCCCTACAGCAGAGACCCTGCTGGGTTACAGTGGACACTGCTGCCCTCTAGTGGGAAGCAGCCTGGTCGCAGCCTGGTCAGCCTTCAGCCACGACTGGATCCAGCTAGGATGAGGTAGGGGCTGCTTCAGGTTAAGCCAAAACATCCTGGAGTTATCTGCACAGCAGAGCAAGTACTGTGCAGTGTCACAGGAATGCTGGGTATTCCTCTCTCTCAATGAAAACATCATAATCCTACCTACTCCTAGAACGAATGACATCACCCCGCATCCACATTCTGAGCTCCCAGCTTGCTCAGCTACAGACCCAAGCCAAACTGAGCCAGGAATGTGTTAGACAGCAATGAAATCAGGCAAAGGAAACTCCTAATAAGCTCAGAAGCCCCTCGGGGGTTCCCTTCTCCATCTGGTTCTTCCAAGCTGCCCAGAGCTCCTCCTTCCCTGTCAGCCTCTCTCCCCAAGTGGCAGGGCTGTCCCTGGTACTTACCAAAGGCTTTGGCGACATCTCCTGGACATGTGCAGCCTCCATCCTTCGAAGAAAGGAAGGAGAGAATATCAGCAAGGTGGGAACAGGCCAAACCAGGCCCCACCATTAAGAAGAAAGTAAACAGGAGCCTACGTCCCACCCCTAGCCAAGCAGCTGGCCCACCAGCCAGGACATGAGGCTGGCTTTCCAGGATTTTTAGTACCCTTCACACTGTGCCTTCAGTTCCCCAGCTCTACCTTTACTCTGAAGGTCAGAGGCTGTCACCTCTGCCCATCCACCCTCTGGGCTCAAGCACCTATGTCTGGGGAGGAGGACCATGTGTCAAACTGGCCACTGCTCTATGCTAGACCATTACATAACATGCCCAGCCACTCCCTGCTCTCTGCTCCTTCCCCCTCAGAAGCCAACCCCTCCCCCTCCCTCCCCGTAAAGAGGTGAGATTTATTTAGTCTGAGCGCTAGATTATTTTAAGAGCTGAGAAAAAGGGCACAGAGCTGGCTCCTTTATCTTCTCAGCTGCCTTTCGTCTCCAGTCCATCAGACGTCCTTAAAAGCAAGTGCTCACTGCTGACATCCACTCTGCCCACACAGCACAGGCTGGCCTCATGGGCAGCGGAATAAGCTGCAACCTTAGGTTACAGTAACTGCCTCAAAGTCCCCAGGATACAGCCTTCACGTGTTTCCTTATTAGCGAGACCCCAAACGCCCAGGCTGCAATTTGCTATCCCAGCAGAGCCTAGGTGATATAGGAAGAGGAGGGTGATAATACTTTGGAGTGCCAGCAAAACACAGGACAGCCATGGAAGCAAAACGAAGAGGTGGGGACAGGGGAACCAAGTGACAGGGGTGTAGCCAAGCACAGCATGGGCTTGACAAACACCAAGACCTCAGGAGGAAGAGCCTGTCTTCAAAAAGTGGGAGCCATCTTCATGGAGCTGGACATTAGGGTTAGGGACAGAGAACATAGTACTTGGGATAACTTGGGTGAAAGTTGGCAAGACAACCACACCTCTCAAGCTGGAGGTGGGGACATTTATATACAAGAGGGGAAAGTCCCCTTGCAAAGAGCATCCCACCCGAAAGCACTGGGCTCTGTAGCTCAACACTCTTCTGTTTTGCTGGAGAGAGTCTCACTATGTCAACCTCCTGAGTGCTGGGATTATAGGCCTGCACCCCTCTGATTCAGCAATCAGAGACAGTTATCATAGATAGATAGATAGATAGATAGATAGATAGATAGATAGATGATAGATAGATAGATAGATAAGTGGGGAGGTGTCCAAGACTTGGTCTTTCTTTCCAAACATTTCTAATGGTAATTATTTGCTCAGTCAAGTGCACAGTTCTTCAGTGGCTTCCATGAAGCCTGACTATTTGAGAGTCAGACTCTCTGGACAAGGTATCTGGGCAAAGCCCTCAATGTGATGTCATAGAAACCATGTGACTGCTTCCAGGCTCTGCCATGCTTGTTTCTCTTCACTTCCAAATGTTTTCTTTCCACTTCACACATCCCTTGCTTACCCCATTCGCTTTCTAGAGTTTTATCTTAGATAAAAACCAGCTCCAGGAGCTGGACAGACAGCTCATCAGGTAGAAGTGGTAGCCATGCCCAAGTAAGTCCAAATCCCATCCCCAGAATCCACATGAAAAGCAGGAGGTGGTAGCATGCACCTGTAATCCCAGTATACACCTGTGACCCTGGCATTCCTCTGAAGAGATGTGGAGACAAGAATCAGGAAGAAAAGGCTAAGAGGCAGCAGCCTGGGGTACACAACACAGCAACAAGACTGCTACACATTGTATGAGAAAACGGACTTCCAAAAGGACCTCCACTCGTGCTCAGATTATATAGACACACAAAAATAACAACCAGTTCTACACACAGGCTTTCAAACCATAATCAGATTACATAAACTCAAGCTTCCATTAATACGCCCCCCCCCCCAACAATGTGACTTCAGAATACTCTTTGCTCAATCCTAAGTAGCTTGGGGCTACACTAGGATTTATCATGTGAGCACCCAAAAATTACAGGATGGTGGTCAGGACTAAAGCCTGTCTCAGAAACCCTGTGTTACTGAGACCTCAAGAAATGCTTCAGGATGGAGGGATGGCTCAGCTGATAGGCACACTGCTCTTCCAGAGGACCTGGGTTTAATTGACAGCACCCACACACAGCGGTTTACTACTGTGGGATCTAGGGGATCTGATGCCACAGTTCTGGCTTCCACAGGCACCAGGCACACATCTGGTACACAGATACATGTGAACAAAAACAATTACATACATTAAAAGTTTTGTAAATTAAAAAAGAAAACAAAGTGAACCGGCGGTGGCGCAGCCCGTAAGGGCGCAGGTCCCTCCTCTCTCTCTCTCTCTCTCTCTCTCTCTCTCTCTCTCTCTCTCTCTCTCTCTCTCTCTCTCTGTGTGTGTGTGTGTGTGTGTGTGTGTGTGTGTGTGTGTGTGTGTGTGTGTGTGTGTGTTCGAATCCTGCTCGCTCCCGCTTGCCTCCTTCCGTGTCTGGGGGGGGGGGAGGGAGGGGGAAGCCTATTTTCCAGTGGACCCGAAGTCCTTGGTTAATGTGGCTGCATAATACCACGGAGAGAATATTGTATCCACGGTGTCATCTGTTCTCTTATGAAATGGGTGACACACATCCAGCAGGCCAGAACACAAGAGGTGTTTGAGTGTAAAGCAATTTCACGCGATATGTCGAGAGGATGAAATTGGCACCTTCTACAGTTTACAGGTAATTTCTGAGCACTGTTCAAGGAATCCCATCATGCTCTCGGAAGACAGATCATAGGGCACTCTCCTGTCATCTAAGATACACACCCACCTTCACATGCTGACAGTCAGCTGCTAAGAAATTGTAAGGCGAATGAGTCCTGGGCAAATATGCAAAGCAAGAATCGACAAGCATTCAACATGGTTAGTGTTATATTTAAGGACAAAAGGCATTATGCAATATGCGATAGGAGTGGTGTGGTTCAGCATGCCTCCTCTGATTAAAAATAATTGCTTAGGGGCTGAGGTGATGGCCCAGCTGGTCAAGCATTTGCCTCCTAACAGTGAGGAGCTGAGCTTGAATTCCCAGAACCCATGTTAACAGCTGGTTGCAGCAGCCCGGGCCAATAGTCTCCACATTGCCACAGATGAATCTCATGCCACACACTAACCTTGCCTGTGGAGGAAAGTTCCAGGCCAATGAAAGACTATGTCTCAAACAAAGGTAGAAAGTGCCTGAGGGCTGACACACATTGTGGCTCAGGCCTCTGAAAAGAGGATGGTGAGAGCAAGCATGGGGCAGGGGGAGGAAGGAACTCAAACCCAAGTGCCTCTCCCTGGCTAAGAGAACTCACTTATTCCCCCATCCACACCTTAGAAACAGGTCATGACCTCCCCCCAGTTGCCAGCAGTAGCCATTCCAGATGTGTATGTGACACAGAGCTACTAAGACCCCAGATGGCTTCTCAATCACACCTGATTCTTTGGGGCTCTGGCACAACTCTGTCCTCCAGATGTCACAAAATTGGAGCAGCCATGATGGCCTGCACAGGAGACCCTTGAAAGGTCAGAGCTGTGACGGTTATCAGACCCACCCCGCAGAGTCCGGCCATGTACACCTTCCTACACAGCTGCATGTGGGGTAGGCTCATAATGGAAGGTGGCTGTGGTTGAACTGCATTCAGGCAGCACCGTGAGTGGATCACTCATGCTGGGGTGTGCACTCATGCAGCTATTACACACACACACACACACACACACACACACACACACACCTGTAACTCCTCACCCCTACTCTTTGTGAAGTAAGCCCCAATAATTATTGGTTCATCAACCTGCATTTGGATGGGATCATATAGGATCATTTCTTTGTCCAGGCATCAGTGTCTAGTGTCTTTTTTTTCCCCCTGGAAAAGTCACACAACAGAGCTAACCTCAGAAATCATTAATTCATTTGGGATACAAGCCAGGAGTGTGTATGTGTAAACACGAGCTTCTTGGAGAGGTTCTCAGAGCTAGATCCCGACAGAAACTTGGACAGCCACTGGCCAAGGAGAGCCCGGTATTCCTGGGTGGCTCCAGCTAGACTAAGTGCCCGTGCCTGCAAATACAGACTCACAGTTCTGTCGGCCTTTTTACATACTTCAATAAACGTGTGTTCTTCCCAGTGGGGCAAAACCTGAAAAAGTGCTGTGTGTGTGTGTGTTATAGAACTATCCATAATCTTTTTTATTTATTCTTGTGCATAGCACATAGTACAGTGGTTCTCAGCCTGTGGGTCACACCCCCTTTGGGTACTGAACAACGTTTTCGCAGGGGTCTTAGATAACCTGCATATCAGATATTTACTTTACAACTCATAACAGCAGCAAACTTTACAGATATGAAGCAGCAACAAAATAAATTTATGGTTGGGGAGTCAGCACAACATAAGGAATTGTATTAAAGGGTTGCAGCATCAGGGAGGTTGAGAACCACTGACATTATAGATAGTTTCTGAATGAACAGGTGAGCAGAACTGAATGAAAACACAGGAGGAGCATAGGCCATGTGCAGTGTGAGCCAACACCTGGATCCTAGCTGTTGGGTCGACAAGCCATCTGCAGTACTAGTTAACACTTGGCACCTAGGGGCTCTGAGCGCTTGTGAAGCAAAGCCTGCAAGGCTAGAATACCACAGTGAGGGTCCAGTGAAATAGAAGCGGGAGAGTGAGATCTCCACAAGCCTCGGCTCAAAGCCAAAGCCAACAAGGCGGCAAGCACTCCACGGTGATGATGGCGTAAGTTCTCACACTTGGACTTGCAGGAGAATCTATCAGTAAGTTCATGTGGAAGCCTGGCCTAGCAGTCACCTGAGTCAAATGATTGGAAGGTTTGATACATTTGATACATACAAGTCAAATCAGCACTGTTATGAACTGTTAAAAATATATCATCACTCTGAATATATGCAATATGTAATTATATACACACACACACACACACATATATATACACACACACACACACAAATGTACATGGATGGATGGATGAAAGGGGGAGGGGAGAAGAAGAGAGAAAGTGGAAGGGAGAGAAGGGAAGTTGGTAGATAGCCTATCTGTGATGGTTTGTATATGCTCGGCCCAGGGAGTGCCACGATTAGAAGGTGTGGTTCTGTTGGAGTAGGTGTGTCACTGTGGGTGTGGGCTTTAAGACCCTCATCCTAGCTGCCTGGAAGCCAGTATTCTGCTAGCAGCCTTCAGATGAAGATGTAGAACTCTCAGCTCCTCCTGCACCATGCCTGCCTAGATGCTGCCATGTTATCACCTTGATGATAATGGATTGAACCTCTGAACCTGTAAGTCAGCCCCAATTAAATGTTGTCCTTATAAGAGTTGCCTTGGTCATAATGTCCGTTCGTTGCAGTAACTCCTAACTAAGACACTATCTTACATAGCTATGATTTTTTTCCACTTGTTTATTCAACCAACCGCAGACAAAAATACTTAATAAAAAAAAAACCTACACCTGTACAAAACATGCACAGACTTTCTTGTTATCCCCAAAGCAATGCAGGATAGTGATGGTTTCCCTAGCATTTACACTGTTCAGGTAATCTAGAGATAATTTAAAGTATATGGGAATGTGTATGAAGGTTATACCCCAATACCAAGCCACTGTACACAGAGACACGAACCTCTGTAGACTGTGGTTTCCTATGGGAGTGCTGGACTCCATCACTTGAGAGTACCAAGGAACAACTGGGCACATCATCTATCCACCCATCCATGCATCCACCCATCCATCATCTCAATTAACCAAGCAGGTACCATGCCTACCACAGCATGGGCCCCATAGTGAGCAGCGATCCACATGGCGGTCCTGTGGATGATGTGTATGGAGTACGTGCATCTGATGGGCTGCTGATGATCATCCCAGGAGTTCTGTCAGAATCCTGGTGCCATGTTCAACTCCCTCTCTCCCACACCTTGACTGATACTGCCCTCAACAAGTCACAGGTGAGGTGGAAGCATTCTACTGCCTCAGCTCACTCCTCCTTCCTGTCAGAAGCTCCTGCTGACTCGAGATCTGAGGTTCACCTCCCACCTGTGCATCCCTCAGCTTCCTCAGCTGCTCACAAGTTCCCAAGGCCACTGGGCTCTCTAGCTGCCAGGTCTCCAACCATGAATCCACCCTGGTGCCTGACATGCACCTCAGAAACCAACACGAACCTACAAATCCAGAGTGAGCTTTTCCCTCCGTGGCCATTCTTCAGAACCAGCCCATGAGGCCAAAGCGGAATCTTCCTCCTTGACCACCCCCCCATACACCAACTCCACTGTCAAAGCTCAATTCTGTACCCCAAACACGATTCCTACTGGTGTCCTGCTCCTTACTCCCTCCCAGAGGAGCCAGCCAGTTGGTTGCTGAAAAGCCATCTACCCACTTGCATCCTCCTGATTTGACATCGTCAATAACTTCCCATTGGGCTGAGAAGAAAGCCCCAGTTTTTCACATGCCCTCCCACCCCACATACACTCTCAAGAACTCATCTGTGATCTGCTTTTCTAGCCCTTTCTCCCCCATCCCCACTCCAAACAGTGACTTTGCGTTTTTATCCCTCCCCCCCCCACACACCGTGTTCTTCAGCTCCCTTCTGTCATCTCATCGGTAACAAACCCCCACATTTCCTTATCATGTCCCCAACTCCAGAATCTGAGATATGAAGAGTAGCCTGCCCCTCCCAAATCCATTACTGACATCCAGATCCCTAGTAACCTGTAAATGTGTTATTTTTGGAAATAGGGTATTTGAGGGCAACATGATCCCTCAGAGCCAGGGCAAAGATCTCCCCCAGGGTCTCCAGAGGCTCTCAGACCCTAATACTCACAGAGATGATGTGCCCCTTGAGGCCATGGGCAGAGTCAGCACACTCTATTACAGCGCTCAGCTGCGGGTAGCCCACTCCTGTCTTGGTTCGGGTGGTACACACAGAACCTGTAAGGAGAGAGTGGCGGACTCATGGAAGGTTCTGCACGGATTGAACACAATAGAAAATAATAGCCCTTCGCCATCATATGGCCCTGCCCCAGTGAAGGGGTGACTTTTCCACATGGCCTCACTATGCACTACCCCACTGGCCAGATGAGCCCCTCAAGTCCTCACCATCAAGGGCAAATGTCCTACACATTATTGCCACACAACCTTCAATGCCCTTCCTGATACCATGTCTACACCCCTGCAATGGATGAGCATGGAAGCCTCCTCTCCCTCCACATATGGAGACTCAACTTCCAGGGGTCACCCAGAATCCTCCCAGCCTGCTCTTAGCTTTCTCACCCCCTCCATCTGTCAAGTTACTCACCCCTCTGCACCTCACCGCCCAGACTAGGGGACTGAAAACTCAATACCCACCTGGTGTGGTTGTAATGGAATGAATTTGCATTAGGGCAAAGAAAGGCTTGTCCTAGGGCTTGACCTTTACAAACCCTTGGAATGAGGAAGCCATACAACTGTATTCCTATTACTCAAGCCTGGGCCAAACACAACCCAGCTTCCATTTTTCTTAACTTCATGCTATATACCTTCCACCCTATCTCCTTGGCCTGAGTCCCCACTCAGTCCCCCTGCTCAGTCTAGATCACTGGTTCTCAACTTTCCTAATGCAGTAACCCTTTAATACAGTTCTTAGTGCTGTGCTGACCCCCAACCATAAAATTATTTCATTGCTACTTCATATCTGTAAGTTGCTACTGCTATGAATCATAATGTAAATATCTGATATGCAGGATATCTGCCATGTGACCCTCATTAAAAGATCATTTGACTTCCAAAGGGGTCACAACCCATAGGTTGAGAACCACTGGCCTAGACTCTGAGGTCAACTCGGCTTTCAGTAACCACGACAACACATGGATATCTTCCTCCCTTGCCTCTTCCTGCCCCAATGTCCCATTTAGTCTTGATTGTGTTCTTTCAGGTCCAAGGGAACACTGGTATCCCAATCCTATGTCCTGTGTCCCTACTTCTAATCTTACCCCCAAAGCAAGTGAGTATCCACCTCCATGCCCCACCTGCCTCTTCTCTTGTCTGCTCCTTTCTCCCTGTGCACTCACTACTGACTTTTCTGCAAGTTTCTTCCTGACTCAGGGATTCTCTGCACTCTGAGTTTCTTCCCCCTCCCCTCTCCTACCCTCTCCACTCCTCCCCTCTCCTCTTCCCCCTCCCTTCCCCAACTAACTGTCTCCCAAACCTTCCCCATTTTTCAGGCTTCCTCTTAAATGTCACTGCCCCAGGGATGCAGTGCAGCGCCTTGTCTTTTGAGAAGCCTTTTCAGTCACTATTTGTGTGGGAAAGCTGGGAACTGTCTTCCCTGCTGGGTAGTAAGCTCTGGAGGTTTCACACTCCTGTCTGCCCAACGCTGAGAACAGCCTCATGCACAAGGGCACTATAAATAGCATGGAAAGAATGCAGGAACCCAAGCATGGGTGAGTCACAGTCACTCCTGTTCCGCCACTCCTCACCTCTGCAGGACATGTGGGGTCTCTTAAGTGCTGCTTCTGGGGCAGCCTGGATGCTGTTTCTCTTGCTCAGAGAGTTATTAACTGACTAAGTGGGTGGCAATGAGGAAAACCATAACAGCAGAGCTTGAAGATCCCCTGTAGGTTAAAAGCCTGCCTGTTCTATGAGCAGAAGGGGCCTTTTTTTTTTTTCTCTTCCATTCTCCCTCTCACTCTGGCCCCACTCACTCGGGCTCAAAGGTTTTTTGTGGGTATTTATTTATTTATTTACTTATTATATTTAAGTACACTGTAGCTGTCTTCAGACACCCCATAAGAGGGCATCAGATCTCATTACAGATGGTTGTGAGCCACCATGTGGTTGCTGGGATTTGAACTCATGACCTCCAGAAGAGCACTCAGTGCTCTTAACTGCTGAGCCAGTTCACACAGTCTCCTCCTTGTGCTAGGTCACAGCACAAGGGGCCCTCTTCCTACATCGGCACCTATCTGCAAGGTCCTCGAATGAGCTTCTTGTCTGCTCCTTTCTTAAAAGACTATCTTTTGGGTAGAAGGTTGTTGCTGTGTGTGTGTGTGCGTGTGTGAGAGAAAGAGAGAGAGAGAGAGAGAGAGAGAGAGAGAGAGAGAGAGAGAGAGAGAGATCAGCTGTTATTTTTAAGAGTCTTTCTTTTCTTCTCTCTGATGCTAGTGTCTGGGTAATAACGCATGTCCAGGACAGAATTTTAAAACAGTGAGAATGTAGGCTTGGCTTTGGGAAAGAAGAAAGCAAACACCAGCCAGTCCCAATAGAAACTGCAACTCACAGGTTAAGGCTGGACTGGCTCTAGTTGGTTCCTTCATTCAAGAGGCCTGTGGCTCACCCTAGTGCCTGAGCAGTGGATTAGTATCAGGTGGGGAACCAGTGGGCCACAGGTCACATTCAAATGTGGCCTCTTAGCCACAAGTGTTTTGCATCCTTCAAACATTCACATGGATGTAGTCATTCTCGTTCATTAACTGTTCTCATGGATTCTCCGACCTCTCTCTTCAAAGTGGATGGGTCATCAGTGACTTCTGCAATCCACTCTCCCATACTAACACTCTGATCAGATCCCCACCACACAGCCACATGTCTGCTGGGGTAGGAACTGCTTGGGGTCATCAGAGAGCGGTTCAGTGGCATCTCAGGAGCTTTGTGGGGAAGATCAGATTTTCCAAAGGAATGTGCCTTGAACCTCTGGGTGAGTACTTTAAGGTTCCCATGTATCCTCCTTCCAGGAGCCCCAAGTCATAGCTCTACTGTGATCTTGACAGGTCTTACCTGGTCCAACTCCCACTTTGATGATATCTGCTCCAGAAAGAATAAGCTCCTCCACCATCTCTCCCGTCACCACGTTCCCTGCCTGCAACAGGAAGAACAGGGCTCTCCATCACCAGAAATGACTCTGGGCAGGTATGGGGGTCATGGAGTGGCCAGTGGGGAATTTCATTCCTGACTGCAAGGCCGTGTGTGTACTGAGGCTACCAATGTTCCAGGAGACAAAAAGAAAACAGTGCACCCAATTCTGAAGTTGATTTAGGTCTGAGAATTGATGCCCGTGTTCCCAGCTTCGTTTTCTACTAAATTCCAGCACAGAAGCTGATACCAGAGACCCATCTTGGTGAAGTAATTGCATGTGAAGCTACTGAAAAGTAGAATTTTAGAAACAGAAAATCCATGAGTGTCCAGGTCAGGGCTCATGGAACAGCTCAACACCAATCAGGTCAAAACAAAAGTCTTCTATGGGCCCTGAAATCCACAAGCAATAATGCACACTCAGATGATCAAAATGCCATTAGCAATGGGCACAAGGCTCCTTAGGCATCTGTAAAAACCCTAGAGTATCTCTACAGAACCTGGAAAGCCACAGTTAGAAAACTGACCTTCTCATGGTTGAGAAAATACCCAAGTGTCTGGCCCTAGGCTGGGTTTCCCACCTTGGTACGAAAGGGCAGGCAGGCCCTGATCGGCCTGATGATGGGCCATATGCCACTGGCACAGGCTCTGTCTGCAGATGGAGTGGAGCTTCAGTCCTAAGAATAGACCTGCAAGCCAGGAAGTGGCAGAATCCATCAACCACAAGAATGCATCTATGCTGGAAATAGTACAAGCTCTCTGACTGCAGGAGCTTGAAAGAGCAAAAATAGCTCTTTTATTACAACTCGCTGCCCCATGGATTCTTCAGCTGGTACCCAGGATGCTTCAGCTGGTACCCAGGATGCTTGGCAACATGCCCTCCACTGGGTTTTCACAACCATGCAAAGTCACACTTTGCAAAACATATCTCACTCTTTCTACTCCCACCAAAGCCTAAGTGTCCTTTCAATGAATTAATTCCCCGAGGGAAATATTCTTTTTTTTATTTTTAACTTCTACAAAATCACTTGAACTCCATAGAAAAGGTTGTTAGAAAGAGGTGATGAGGCCAGTGTGAAGGTACTTGATTATAGGCACCAGCTGTCAACAGAAAATGATGACAGATGTCACAGATGGAAGACAAGAGTTGGGTTAAAGGTCAAGCTGTTTCCCCGTAAACTCAGCAGGGTGGTGTACAGGCACAGTTAGAGCTATCTACACAAAAATGATGGGCGTGCAAGGAGATGATACAATCAACGAGCAGCCAGCTAGAGAAAAGGTTGTTTAGCTATGACAAAGGGTGACCAGCTGGAATATACGGAGAACTCATAAGCTCCATTAAAAAAAGAGACAGTAACACAAAGAGAGAGACATGGCTAATGCATTCAACTTTATATGCCAGTGAGAATCTACCTTTCACCTACCAAATCATCAGAGGTTATAAACACTAAGTCCTCCTCCTCCCCCCCCCAAAAAAAAAACACATTAACTCTCTCTACTGGTGGGATGGATATCTTTTCTAGCACAAGTTTTCTTGAAAAGAAATTTGAACCTCAAAAGTCTGCTTGTCACTCGTCCCATGAATTCTGAGACTCTCTCCCAATGATGCCACCGCAAGCACGGTCAAAGATTTAGACACAGAGACGTCGTGCCATTCGCAAAGTGAAAAACGTTATTTTTCCAACAGGAATGGTTCTGCGGGATATTATGAAGATCCAGTTCAGATAAAAAAAAGGACAAGACCTAATCAGAAACAAAGGCACCATTCAGCTTTTGATGTGAAGTTTCTGCATAGGTGGGCCCCTAGCCACGGGAATTAGGTCTGTGGGTAGGGAGGAGCTGGTCAAGGGTGATTAAGCAAAGAGGCTGCTTTCTGTCAGCATGAAACATCTTGTGTAGGGAGTGGATACAGGCTTGAGGGTGAGACAGCCCCTGGAAGCATGACAGGCCCTGTCACTATGGTTTGTGCGTGTTCACTTCCTGGACAGCCATGACCAGACAAAAACCATGTGCCCTAATCTGAGACACTGACACAGACAGGAAGCAGTTTCTGCTGGGCATCCCCACTGCCCCAGTGGCATGGCTTCTATCTGAAATGTCCCCAAAGCTCATAGGCAAATGATAGGTCTACAGGGCAGCCGTACTGGGTTTGGGGAGTTGAGGGTACCACTGCATCGTGAGGGTCATTCATTGATGGATACCTAACTTCATGAGCTCTTGGGAGGGGGTGGGAACGTCAGGAGATGGGGCCCAGCTGGAGGAAGTGGCAGCTGGGGGGTGTATCTTTGGAGGGTGTGTCTTATTCCTACTATCTTCAGCTCCCAGTCTCTGCTCCTATGAGGTACATGTTTTTTCTCTACCAAATACACCCTGCCATGATGTTCACTTCCACACAGACCCAGAAACCACAGAGCTACATGACCATGAACTGCAGTTTCTGAAACCTGAAACCAAAATGAACCTTCCTTTTTCTCAGGTATTGTCAGGAAGCAGACTGATGGACCCAAAGAAACAAACTAAGTTCCACATTCAAGGCCCTAGTCCAGAAAGAAATGATTCCTGGGCATGGTGACACGTGCCAATAGTCCAAGCAGCGTGGAAAGTTGAGGCGGCAGGATGACAAAAGACCAGTGTAGACCACTTAGTAAGGCCCTGTCTCAAACTTAAAATCAAAAAAGATGATTGGGGGTGTAGCTTGGAAGAACATTCATCTAGCATGTTCAAAGCCCAGGGTTCAGTCCCTAGGGGAGGAGGGAAGATGGGGTGAGACAGTCTTGTATAATCATCTGAGGCTGTATGTTCAATTCCCAGTACCAACAAGAAAATCATGAAAAGGAAGAGAAAGACGAGGAGGAAGATAACAGACATGCTGGGTCTGTATTAATCCACTTAAAAGAGTATCTAGACTTTTCAGCAGGCCATACTTAGGAATGGTTAGAAGCTTCTCTCAGCCAAAACCTTTGCCTTCCCCAGCTGGTGAACAGCAAGCAGATTGTTCAGAGGAACCCTGGCCTGGTGCAAAGACCAGGAATCGCCAGCTTCTGCAATGATGCTAAAAACACTAGGCATTCATTTACCCAGTATCCTTCAGCTCAGAGAACGCTGGGTAAAGGCTAACTCCTCCTCTGTACAGTGCCTCTGACAGCCAGAGAAGAGAAATTAACATTTTCAAAACCACCAAGAACCAAAGGCTTGAGCATCTACTGGAGGTTTCTGAATGAAGCACAGATTTCAGGGGTCAGTGCAGGCAGAGAATGGCTTAGGCATAAACATCTACCTTGCCAGAGTCTTTAGTTTATTGCTGGGGAAACCAACGGGAGCAATGAAACACCTCCTGGCGGGGCCTCAGACACTGCAGAGGCCCTCCCTGCTGGAGGCCGCCCAGAGGCCTGTGGGAACTCCTGTTCCCTCTTAACAAGCCCTGGCTCTGCACTTGCAGCACACACTTTCCCTAGGCTCTCTGCTTCCCACCCCGCCCCCACCCCTTTCCTGCACTGCTCAATTTCCTGTGGTTTTTGTTCTTGAGGATGGCACACAATTCACCCCACTTGGCAAACAGGCCAAGTGTGACCCTTAGCACCAGCCATTTCATGCATACAATATCTTGAAAAGTGGTGCCTGTCTTTACTTTTGTGTGTGTGTGTGTGTGTGTGTGTGTGTGTGTGTGTGTGTGAGAGAGAGAGAGAGAGAGAGAGAGAGAGAGAGAGAGAGAGAGAGAGAACACATGTTGTATGTGTGTAAGTGTGGAGGCCAGAGGTCAACCTTGGGTGTTGTTCCCCAGGACACCATTCACCTTGGTTTTTTGAGATGGGGTCTCTCCTTTCTACCTGAAACTCTCCAGTTGAGCTAGGCTGGCTTGCCAGTGAGCTCCAGGGAATTGCCTGTCTCTACCTCCCAACACTGAGATTACATGTGCCCGTTTTTGTTTTTTACACAGGTCTGGTAATCAAACTTGGGTCTTTATGCTTGCATGGCAAGCATTTTACCAACCAAGTTATGTCTCCATCCTTTCTCTTACTTCTTAAAACAATTAAAAAAATAGATCCCTCTTTTCTTCTGTGACTCAGTGTTCAGAGCATATGCTTTGAATGCCTAAAAGAGACTGAGCAACTGTTAGGGCACACAGTACTGGTAGGGTAATAAGACAACATCACATGTGAACACCATAATTATTCTCCTTTTCTTAACATCCTCAAACTCCTTTTCCCAAGCAAGGAACACAAGAGTCAAGAAAATCTCCCTAGGGCTCTCAGGTCATGAGCTGACATGTTAGGGTACACTGTATGAAGTTGTATCCCTGTCCTTCCTCACCTACCTAAGGCATTCTCTGATTGGCTTTAATAAAAATTATGGCCAATTAGCTGGGCAGGAAGTAGAAGGTGGGACTTCCTGGGAGGGAGAAAGGAATTCTGGGAAGAAGAAAGAGGAAGTCCTTTTGCCAGGAGACATGAGAAGGATATGACTATGGGCCTGGAAGGTTTAGCTAGCCAAGTGGCTGGATGGGACTAGGTCATCTGGTTAACTTAGATGAGCTAGTTGAGAGTCTGCCTAGCTAAAGCCTAAGGCTTTGAAATATTAAAAAGGTCTTTGTGCGGTTATTTGGGGAGCTAGCTGGTTAAGGAATTAATTGCCACTGTGTTTATTTCTAGCATGAATTAATAGACACAGAATATTAATAATCATTTTACACTGGCAGACTTCAGGAGCGCTGTGGTAATGAATGTCTGTGTAAACTTTATAGCCTGACCCTAAACAATGGGGTAGTAAGATTCAAGATGAGGCCTTTAAGAGGACTCTTAGGAATGAGATTACTATTCCTTAGGGAAGGGCAGGGGGAGCATACGTGTGTCCTTCTGCAATGTGAGGACATACCTACAAGTTACCTATAAAGAAAGAGTGTCACCAGACATTGGCAGACCATAGTCTTGGACTTCCAGTAAGTTTCCATTGTTTATAAGCTACCCTGTTTATGGTATTTTGGCAGCAGCCTGGAGGGAGGCACCCAGTTGGTGAGTTTAATGGTGCCACAACTAGCTACCAAGTGGGGAGTGGGGCGGAGAGACTGAGCAAGACACCTGGGAAACAGCAATGGCTTTCAGTCACAAACACAGCTGACAAAACAGCAGGGAGGATGTCAAATGCACCACAGGGCAAAAGCTGGCACGTCACACCTGCAGGCTGACCACTCATGGAAAGCTTGGAGCATGCCAAGCTGTGTTGTTTAGGAATGTGTAAGTGGCACTGACACCAGACAGCTGCCAAGAGGGGAGCAGTAACCAGGGCTGCCAAGAAAACCTGAGGTGAAAAGTGTATGTTGGGGGCGGGGATGAGGGAGCTATAGGGTTGCTGGAGTAAGATTTATAACTACCTGTTAAACGTCCCTGTTTATGCACTTTTCATGATTTAGAATGTTACCGAGGATGTGATGCAGAACCACTAAGCCATCTCCTTAAGCCTGTGTCATTTCCCATTAGTCTTTTGTAAGCAACACACGCCGTGAGGGCAGTAAACAGGCTCTCAGCTGTTAACCCTCCTTGTCTCCAGAGCAACTAAGACAGGAGAGGTAGATCCCACCCTTCTGACCTGTCCAGATCCCTGAGGACCCCTGCAGAGCCCCCCCAGACCCCTCTAGACCCTTCCAGACCCCTGTGGACCCATGCAGAGCTCTCCAAACCCCTGCAGACCCTTGCAGAGCCCCCGGTCATTTACAGACCCCTATGAATCCCTATAGAGGCCCTCAGACCCTTCCAGACCCCTGAAGACTTCAAGCACCCTGCAGACCCCAAGACCCCTGCAGACCCCCAGAACTGCTGTAGACCATAGCAGCCTTGGGTCCTCCCTTCTCTCCTCACCCTTCTCATGGAATCCGTGAAGGGCTCCATAGCTCCAACAAACACATGTTGAGATTTCTACATGCCTGACAGAAAATCAGAGAAGTTAAGTTTAAGGTCAAGTGCTATTCATGGCTACCACATCCCGATCAGGACCTGGGGCTTCTGTTCTTCTGGAATTCCAGGGCTTTCTTTCCTCTTTTAAATGGCCCGAAAGAAAGTTACCACGAAGGTGACTGGCAGGAACATCAGGTGGGGCTTGGAAGTAGGTACACATGAGTGGTGCTGAGCACAGGAAGGGATAGCAACTTCACCCTGCTCTGGTGCAGGCCTTCCCAAGTAGAAACCAAGGTACTGTGCCTCTCACTGATCCTGTCCAGTGGCAGGTGAACACGGACAAACAAGTCTAAATATGTCATGTAAGGGATGGTCTTTACCATCAGGGCTGCCTTCCAAAAGTGGTTTCATTATTTTGTGTTAATGTGGTGTTATAATAAGCGCCCACACCTAAGAACAAGTCAGAGTTTTAGACTCCTGGTCTGCAATAAATGTGAGATAGGTGCTCCTAGTCTTTACTGAGATGCTGGAAACAAGAGAAGAAACTGGCATCTCCCTGACATACTCAGAGTATTTGTGGATATACAAGAAAGCTAAACTCCTACTCTCACATGCAACAAACATAGGTTTGTGTTTCCAAGCACTACATAATTCCCAACAGAATGTCCTGCAATTTAGTTCAGATGGTACCTGGATATAGTGTCAGATCCCCACAGGTCTGAGCTCTGTCCCCTAAGACTGCTTCATGCTTCAGAAACCAACCCTGAGCAGTAGACTACATAGCTCCTTCCTGGCTTGGCTTCAACATCCAAGGTTCAATGGTAGAGTGAATCACAGACTCAAACACACACGCTGGCTGGCTTCTAACTTAGCAACGGCTATGAAGGATAGAGAGAAGTCAGATGAAGATCTAGTTCAAGGGAGAATAAGTCCTAAGCAGAGCCGTGTTGGGAATCCAAGTTTTTCTCAACAGAGAAAGATTCTCCTAGTGCTTTATTGTTAGGAAGCCTATCTCAGGAAGCACAGGCCTGGAAGTGGAGGGGTTCCCTCAGAGGTTCACGTGTTGAAGACTCAGTTCTCAGCTGAGAGGTGACTGAATCATGAGGGTACTGACTTCACTGATGGATTGATCCATGGATGCATTCAGAGTGAAACAGGCTGCATAAAGGACCTCCATAAGGCCTCACAGAAGAAAATAGCTCGACGGGAATGTCTTGGAAGAGGAATACCTTGGCGGGGGCCCATTTTTACTCCCATGAGGTAATTTCTCATTACTTATTTTTGTTGCTGTTGCTGTGATAAAATACCATGACCAAGAAAGTAAAGAAAGGACCCTAAAGAGACAACTGAACTCCACGCACGAGTGCCCACTTCCTGACGAGAAAATGTGCGGCAAACGGGTTTGACATCACAGAGGTGTCATGGGCTGAGTCATGAACTGGTCATTCTCTATATGCCATACTTAGACCAATAAAGACAGGAATAAATACAATAGTTTGGGTTTTCCCCCCAAAGCCCAACTGTGACTCGAATGACTACCCCTTCCTTTCAGTCAATTCACCCTTGTGAGCAGTCAACATACCTTTAGCAAGTAAAGGTGCTCGTCATTGGGAAAATACAAAAAAGGAAGGAAAAGTTAAAAAAAAAAAAAAAAAAAAAAAAACCAAAGGTATTAGATATGACACCATCTCAACCAACCTGCCATCATTAATTGACTCCCACAAAATGGTTATGTTGCCGAGTCCAGCCCTAGTGGCACAACTACCTACTGATAAGCCTGAGTGGGATGTAGGACAACATGTTGAACTGAAACCTTGGCATGTGCTTTCATTCTTAAAATAAATATACTCTATTGTGGGGTGATGAAGATCCCCTCCCCTCCTTTTTACAGGTTATACCTGGTAACAGACAATAGATGCTATTTACCAAAAATAAGGGACCAACAGCCATGACATTGATCAGGATTGTATGCATGTCTTAGAGGAACGTTAGTTCTTCTGATCTTCCCTCCTGTCCCCCTGTCCCTTTCCTGGGGATTTGCAACTACTCTTGCAACAAAAGCTATGGAAGGGTTCAGACCTCACCCCTAGCACCCAATGTCTCCTAGCTCCCTCATCATGAGAGCACCCCATCATACTTACCATGATGGTGTGTTCGGGGAATTTGGATCGGACCAGTTTCACGAATTCCACAAAATGTTCCGAATACCCATTGGCCACATCCAGGCAGATGAACTTCACCTGAGGCACAGCTTCCAAGATTTGGCTCATCTTCTCAAGATCGTTCTGCCCACTGCCGGAGCTCACGGCTATGTGCTGTGGCAAAGTGCAGCACAGACAATAGCCATGAACAAGGATTCAAAGGAAGACCCTCCCTCCCTCCGGCAACCCTCCGAGGTCTACCCTGAGCAAACACAGAGGCTCTGTTTAAACAACAGTAGAGGTAAAGAAGACCTGCTCTTTCCATGATCTAAATTCATGCTTTCTTTCCGACCCTTGACTTGCACCCGTTCTTGAACCTGGGTCTTGGCAACAAAACCTCACAGTAAACAGATTCTGAAATACTCAGGAGAGCTTGCCCTTGGCTTCTACTCCATTTTCTCAAGCTTGCTGTGTAGAACTTTGTGCTGCATGTGGAGCTACTGGTGCAGATGTGTCCTATGTGGAAACTCACATAAGGGCAACATAAGAAGTTTTCAGAAATAATGAGTGAGGGCAACAATTATTTACAGATTAAGGAGATGTGTGGCTAAGATATGACTTGGCGGGAAGTGTGTGTAAGGTGACTCACTGGGAATCATTCGTAAGGTCATTCTCTACTGAGCTCAAGGCCAGCTGAACCACATTATTATACCTGTGTGATGGTTAGTATCAACTTGAGATAGCCTAGAGTGATCTGAGAGACAGACCTTATAGGCATGCCTTTGGGAGATTACCTTGATTGAGTGAATTGAGGTGGAAGACCTGTAGCACCATTCCTTTGCTGGGATGCGGGATGATGCTGGTATGATACTAGAATACTGGGATGGTGGGATGCTGGGATGGTGTGATGATGCTGGGATGCTGGGATGATTCTGGGATGATGCTGAGATGGTGGGGTGGTTGGGATGCTGGGATGATGATGGGATGATGGGATGCTAAGATGATGCTGGGATGATTCTGGGATGCTGGGTTGATGTTGGGATGATGCTGAGATGATACTGGGATGGTAAGATGGTGGGGTGTTGGGATGCTGGGATGATGCTAGGATGAATGTGAATGGAGAGAGGGAGCCAAGCAGCAGAATGCATGTATGACTCTCTGTTTCCTAACTGTAGACACATATGGCCAGCTGCCTCACGCTCCTGTCACCTTGACTCTTCACCATGACCCTCTCTATATTCTTGGACTGTGAGCTTGAATAAATACTCCCTGATGCTGCTTCTGTCTGAGTATTTCAGCACAGAAATAGAGGTGGAAAACTAAGACATGATATTCAAAAATGAACAAATAAATAAAACCAGGGGCTGGAGAAATGGTTCAGTGGTTAAAAGTGCTTACCGCACTCACAGAAGACCCAGGTGTGGGTCCCAGCATCCACACAAATGTTTACAACCGTAAGTAATTCCAGTTCCAGAGGATCAACACCTTTCTCTGGCCTTTGTGGGTACTAGGCACACATGTAATGCACATACAAGCATGTGAGCAAACACACCAAAAATAAGTCTTTTAAAAACTACACCCATGTTGATGTGGAATTTTTTTTTGCTGTTTTATTTTTATGCATATGATATATACACAACAATCAGCTACATAGCATTTGTACTGTATGAGGCAGCACACGTCATATAGAAATGATCTAAACCTACAAAAGGCTATGTATAGGTTATATGTAGGTTTACTACAGGGCCTGAGCAACCAAGGACTTTGGCATCTGCAAGGAGCCTGAGGCTCGAACAGCTAGCAAGAGACATCTGTACTACTCTGAACAATATATCAAAGGTGAAAGGGTTTATATTGAACCAGAATTATTTTATCTCTTAAGCCAACTGTAGTAAAAGGCCATACCTAACTATTTAAATCATAATGAAATCAACAGCAGCCATACCAGCATCTCCAAATCATTATCTCATTACAAACGACCTCCCCACAAAGAGACAGGCCCAGATCTCACTGCTGGATTTGGCTTAGAACCAGTAGAATGGACTGGAAGGAAACTCAGTCATGTTACGGGAAGGCTTATGATATCATTTTAAAGCATCCATTTACTTAGTGGAGCAGGGCGACTGAGACAAAGCACACAGCATGTAAGACACCTCTACTGGATAGTTCCGTGTCAACTTGACACAAGCTACAGTCATTTTGGAAGAGGGAATCTCAATTGAGAACGTGCCTCCACCAGAGTGGCCTGTGGGCAAGCCTGTGGTACATTTTCCTGATTGATGTGAGAGGATCCAGCTCACTACAGGCAGTGCCACCCCTGGACTGGGGGTCCTGGGTGATATAAGAATGCATGCTAAACAAACTTTAAGCCCATAAGCAGCAGTCACCCAAGACCTCTGGTTCAGTTCCCACCTGTCTCAAGTTCCTGCCCTGACTTCTCTGGATGACAGACTATACGTTCCATAAGATGAAATAAACCCTTTTCTCCCCGGGGTTACCTTTGGTCATGGTGAGTCATCACGGCAACAGAAACCTTAAACTAAGACATCACCTTAAGTACACAGTTATTTTAGATTATTTAGTTATGCCACTATTAAAGAACATTTCCCTGGTTCCCAGAAAGACTTTTATTTTCTTTCTCTATCTCTCTTTTTTTTCCCCTTCATTTTTTTCTTTCTTTCTGATAGCACTGGGTACTGAGGCTAGGGTGCCACACACTTTCTAATCCTCACAGGTAAATCCCAGCTGAGCTACGACCCAAACTTCTCTCTACCTTTTTATTTGAGAGACAGGCTAAGTTGCCCAGGCTGTCCTTGATCCTGAGCATCTCCTGACTCAGCCTCTTACGTAGCTGAGATTATAGGCTCCGGATGAGGCTTATACATTACTCTCTGACTCCTTCCTCCTGCTACCAGGCCCAGATAACTATGTCTCCATGTGTGTGAGATCTCCATGTATGTGTCCAGCATGGGCAACTAGTGACAAGGAGACCACACTTGCGGCTTTTGTGTTTGGCTTTCACTCAGCAAAATGCTTTCAGGGTTTGTTCACACTGTAAGAAGTCAGTATTTCATTTCTCTTGTGGCTGGACAACAGTCTATCAAATTGATACATGCTATGTATCTGTCCATCAGTTAGACATTTGAGTTGTTTAGTTTGCATTTCCTACTTCTGGGCTATTATAAACATTATGAGCACTCATGACCCAGTGCATGTGTGAATATGTGGTTTCATTTCTCCTAGAAATGGAGCTGTTGGTCATCTGGTAACTTGTGCTTCCTCTCTTGAGTGTCTCAGTCAGGGTTACTATGGCTGTGACGAAACTCGCCGACCAAAGCAACATGGAGATGAAATCAGGATAGAACTCCAGGGAAGGAACCTGGAGGCAGGAGCTGATACAGAGGCCATGGAAGGGTGCCGCCTACTGGCTGGCTCAGCCTGCTTTCTTAAAGAACCCAGGACCACTATCCCAGGGGTCGTCCCAACCACAATGACCTGGACCCTCCCTCAGCAATCAGTAAGAAAATGCCCTAGCGACTTGCCCACAGCCTGATCTTATAGAGGAGGTATTTCTCAGATGACTATGGCTTGTGTTAGGTTGACATTAAACCATGCTTAGGTCGTTTAAAAGGCAGCACCTATTCCTCCCAACTATATATGAGCATCCCAGTTTCTCCACATTCTCAACAATTCTCACATCATTGTAATGACTGCTATCCTAGCAGGTGTAGATAATCCTAAAGCAAGCTTCTGCTCAATTTGTTATCATTAGGATGCACTCTCTGTAGACAGGAAAAAACAGATTGGATTCACCTGGAAACCCCTAGCAGGAAGCAAGACCTTCCCCAGGCTGTAGGTATGGATGTGTACGCTCCAAGGTGAAGCTGACCTCATGGGTAATTCCTGGCATTTTCTAAAATACCGTGCCTGTGGCAGGTTTCCTTAGCAAAGCCGACTAGTATCCTCTGTAGTGATTCAAACGCTCCTGACACGGCTGCAGACTTTTCCCCCTCAGCTCTGGTCCTGTAAAACTTGTCACCGTACCTGCAGGCATTCAGGGTGGTTTTCAGCAAAACGTTTCCAGTCATCCAGGGAGTAATGCTTGTGAACAGCTGTAAACATGGCATGCTAAGAAACAAAACTGGATTGTCAGGAGCGAGCCAGGGGAGCCCAAACCCCCCACCCCCACCCCGCCCCCAGCCTGCTGGTAAGCCACAGACAAAAGCATCTGCAGCTGCCTTTCATGCCTAGTTTGCTCTGAATGTGTCCCTGGGAGGCAAAATCAAACAAAGGTGTATGCAATGAAGCAATGAATCACAAATGATCTCCTGCTCTGATGTGATCAGATAATGTGTGTTCAGTCTTGGGAAACCCTGCCAAAAGGCAAGAGAAAGAATAAAGGAGTGTCTCCACTCAGCTGGCCCACCTAGCTCTTGCCTACAACCCACGGCAGGTCAAGAACACACCTGTAGAAGATCCCCTAGACCAGGAGAGTGACCATCCTGATCCAAGCTTCTGCTCACCTAACCAAAGGACCTTGCCTTACATCCAAAGCTTCCCCCAATTTACAGCCTCAATACTTCTTGCTGAAAGCAACACCAAGAGAGGGTGTTACGTTAATAACCCTACCTCTCTGGCTACCGAACCAGAGTTTACCACCATCAGGCCAAGGCACTGCAAACACCATTGGAGTCTCAGAACAACTTTGAACAGAATCACTGTCATTAGGAGCAGAAATGGGGGTTAAGAAATTTAGGAAATACATAGCAAACCTGTGTAGAGTGGCACGTGACTAAAACTCCATCACTTAGTATGCTGGAGGCTGAGGCTGGAGAGTTGGTGGCAGGTGAAGGCCAGCCACAACATAGCAAGACCCTACCTCACAAAGGGGTGTGAGGCAGGGGAAGAAGAGATAACCAATTTAGCAATGGCTTATAGCAATGGCTGACTTCAAACTTCTCTGCTCTGTGGCCTTTCCTCTAACTTCTGAGTTGCCCTACACCTCCAAATTCCCACTCTAAAATTCTGACTCTATTAATTCACACTGTTTGTGGATCCCCAAAGTAGAGACCTCATAAAACCCAACCATGGTTATCTCTGCCAATGCAGGCTATGGCATTCCTGGGAAATATTCCCATGGAAGTGGGAAGGGCATAGCAAGTTCCAGGTTCTTCAATGAATAGCAAGTATCCAGACAAACCAGGCTATCTCTGTGTTGCTCCTTGAACCTCTTACCCTTTTAACTTGCTGTCGCTATCACAAAGAATCTGAGGTAATTAACTTATAACGAGGAAAGGTTCATTTTGGCATGGTCTATTGAAGAGTCCATTGTTCTTGGGACTGTGGCACATCGGCCCACCATGGCAAGAGTACAGAGCAGATCAAAACTATTCACTTTATACCCAGCCAAGGGAGTAAAGGAAAGAGGAAGACACTGGGGTCCCACACTCCCATTTCAAGGCCACACCTCTAATGACCTAAAGACCTCCTTCAGACCCCATCTCTTAAAGGCTCTGCTCTTAAAAAGTATCACCCTGAGAAATACCCTTTAACACATGGGCTGTCAGGGACACTTTCTCACAACACAGCATACACTAAAAATTCATTACAAGCAGTCATTAACGACAGAACAAGGAAAAGATTCGGAGGGGGGAAAATCAGTCGCATTCCTCTAGTGATTCATTTGTTTGCCTCAGACCCCCTTCTGACAGAGGCTTAGAGCTGACAGACAAACAGCCAATCCTCAGTCAGGTGGATATCCCCCCCCCCCACTCCACTTTCAGAGCTCATAATCTGGCTACTCAGACCTGCCACCCACAGGGAGATGCTTTTCCAGCTAATTGCAGTGAGCTTTGTACTTGGCAGACATGACCAGCAAAAACAGATCCACAGTTCTGTGCTTATCATCCAGAGACCCTATAGTCTCCGATGTGGAAGATTCTCACGCCTGACGCACAGGTCCGTGAGGCAGCAAATACCTACAGCTGGCTGGCCTTCCCTCCACTTTGTCCTGAGGTCAAGGCACTAGTCAAAAGAAACCTTCAACTTCCGTTGGAATCCATCCAATTTAGAGATGTATCCTGCAGCTTCGGGAGGCAACTTGGGTTTATGTCCTGCCTCTCTACTTGACTGAAGGTCTTGGGGCAAGATGTCCCATCTCTTTCTCTGTCTGCCTGAGTTTCCTCATCTGCAGAAGGAGCCTACTCCCATGGAGTTATGATAAGAGTTGAGAGACACATTGAAGCTGAAACAATAAGCGCTCTCCAATGTATTAAATACTACATGCAAAGCGACTGTCTTCATTTTAAAGGGATGGCCCTTTCCAATATGGCATTCATCCTGTTGCCTAATTTCTTTTTGAAAGCCTAATTTCTAAAGCTATCACAGGCATTTTCACAGAAGATCCAGAGCCAGATCTAGGCTATCTCACAGAGTTTCGGACATGACCTATCTTTTGACTACAGAAGCAGGGAAGATATGCTCCTTGCAACAGTCGGACTCAGCAAAGAGTGAGAGAGTTCAGGCACCTGACACCCCCATTCTCCCAAAAGGATATAGGAAAGTGGTTGTGCTCTCACCTGTGACATCACCACAGCCATCTCAAATGTCCCCACAGTATCCATGTTGGCCACAATAATGGGAATCCCTGAATAGGTTTGCTTTGAGTTTCGAAATGTAAAGGTTCGCTCAAGATCCACCTATTGGAAAAAAAAAAGAAAGAAAGAAAGAAAGAAAGAAAGAAAGAAAGAAAGAAAGAAAGAGAGAAAGAAAGGAAGGAAGAAAGGAAGGAAGGAAGGAAGGAAGGAAGGAAGAAAAGAAAAAAGGAAAGAAATGAGTCGGTCTTATGTAACACAGGCAGAATTCCCAGTGTTCAGAGTGGGCAGGGAGGATACCAAGGATAAGTCTACCCTTCAGTCCTTAGACTCTCTTAGGACCAGTGTTCCAAGGTCAGAACAGCCCCCCAAGGAAACCCAGTAGTGAGCTATACCCACATCCAGAAGTTTAAACAGTCCCCACTGCCCCCACACACCCAACTAAGACACTAGATAATCTTTCAGGAAGCCCATGATCTATGTGAGGTTTCCCCCTCCATCAGCCTCTCCAATCCCTCTGCTACCTTCTCTCTTCATCCTGTCTCACGCTGACCCTGAACACATGCATGTATGCAATTATTCCTCCACCCCCACTTCTGAGCACTGGAGAGTCCATTTCTCTTCTAGGGAAGTCCATCCACTCTTCCCCAACAACAGTGACCCACCCTCCTTCCTCCTCCTGTCAGGTCCTTCTCATCTCCCTGTTCACCTTGAACCACGCTACAAATTTCCCAGCACTGAGCTACAATTCCTTAATCCCTTTGCCTTTCAGCTCTGGCAGCGGCTTTGTAATTATGAGTGCTGGGGAAATACAATGCAACCATCTGTTTCTGCAGAGACACACTTGTTCCTCTGGCTTGCAGACAGCTGCAGGGAGGGCCTGGAACTCCTGACTCTAACCTGAGTGTTCATGTGACTATGGGCTGTCAGTAATCCAGTAGGATGCTCAGTCAGGACTGTGGACTTAGCAGAATCATGTGCCAGGGCTAGGTCCTCACAAAAAGCTGGCGGAGTCAGAATTACTCCTGCGACCCAGGACAGTCTTGTGCTTCAGCGTATCACAGAACGGCCACTCCCAATATCCTGTTTCTCAAATTCATGTCTGTCTGGGCTTGGCTAAAGAAAAATACCAAGTGAGAAGCTAGAGGACAAAGAGAAAGAGAGATCCAGACTCCCTCTTCCTCACACAGCTTCTATAGGGCAGCCACTTCAGATCTAGGTACATTTCTAGCTCCAGCTTTCTTGGTAGAATCCAGTCCCTCCCACTCTCATCCATTGCTATTGCCAATCTCTCAGCGATGTCAGGAGAAATTTTGGTAGAGGAGATGGCTCAGTCAATAAAGTATTTGCCTTGCAAGCACAAGAACGGAAATTAGGACCACCAGAACTCCAGGAGAGCCAGGTGCATGCCTTTTACACTTATGCTTGCCGTGAGGATACAGGAAGTGGAAACAGGTGGATTTCTTAAAGCTGTTAGGCCAGGCTAGCCTGACCAATTTGGTGAGGTTCCAGGCCAACAACAGACTTTGTATCAAACAAGACAGGAGAATCCCAAGGATCCATACTGAAGGTTGTCCTCTGACCTCCATAGGTACACTGTGCACACACACACACTACACACATGTAAGTATGTGTGTGTGGACACACACACACACTATATGTTAATAAATTCCCTCTTTGAAATACTCTGTATCACTCACTGCTTTCCCTGGACTGTGTGCCAAGGTGAACTGACAAGGAGAAGCTGGAAGTGTAGCCCTGTAAGCACCGTGGTTCCCGAGCACAGGAATCTTCAACCCGACCCCTCCAGATGCGATGCGTCGATTTTCCATCTTGTTTAACTTGTATTTCACGGTCTGAGTGAAATCGGAGCACACTGTGCTGCCACCCAGACCCTTTAGCCTTTCTGTTCTCTCTTGCTTCTACAAATCCAGAAGGCTAGCCTTAAACAGTGGGCGGTGGGAGGAAGTGAGGCACTGTCATTCCCTGAACCTCCTAGATGGTGTCTCATCTCTTAACAGAACTTCCTCTGTTGGTAAAACAAGTCAAGCTGACACCCTGCAGGATGTCTGAGGGAGGCCACTCCTCTCAGCTCCGTACTACTATGGCCCTCCCGTTCTTGGGTTCAGACTTAAAACAGTCAGAACTCGTGGTCTCAAATACTCTTTTAATTCTGCCCAACATGTACACAAGGAAAGAGCCTCTGCACTCTGTACCCAGCTGAGATCACAATGGTTTTTTTTTCTTGGCATACCAAAACCTATCTGCAATACGGATGGATACATGCATACATGTATGCTCACACATATGCATGTACACACACACACACACACACACACACACACACTCAGCCTTGACAATGAACCCTTGGCTTCCTATCTCTGCAAGGCAGATTCCTGGCCCTGGAGGTGTGTGATTCACCAGTGAAACCTGTGTTCAGCATACACGAGGCTCTGCCAGCAAACCCTTCCCTCCCAAGTGATATAAGGCAGATTCTTCCCAATATTTAGTTCTAAGAAAGAGAAGTGAAATTATCTGTCCTAACCTTATCTACCCACACACACATACATACACAGTTCTTTTGTTCATGAAGAGATAAATACTTTACTCCAGCCTCCCAGGAATTTTCTTCACTCTGCCACAGCTGCTAGATACCCCAGTTACAGCACCCCCCAATACCCCCACTCAGAAAGTAGCAAACTGCCCCTTCACCCCCTAAAATCACTCGTGTCGTCTTTAGTGGGTCAGTCTTATCATTACCCAGCATTCTGCAGGTCTAAAATACACACTGCCATATTTATGGGCAGTTCCATGTCATGAATGAGGAACCACTACAGGAAATATGCTACATTACCCCCCCCCCAAAAAAAATACCAACATGGGACAGAGGGAACAGGCCCTGCCTCTCACCCACACTTTCTTCCCAAATCCTTAAGGCCACATGAGACCATGCCTGTATATCAAGCTCCACAGACAATCACCCACATGGTCAGAAACAACTGCCATTCGACTCCTTTGTGAGAGGATGCCCTAGAAGCATGGTTGGCCTTTTGGGCAAACATTCTGGGAAGTAGACCACAAAGACCTCAGGATCAAATGACAGTCACTTGAGAAGGGAATTCCAGTATCCTTACTACCTGGAACAGACCTTCTGGATGCTGATGTAACCCCAAGAAGTTTCTCCACTGGTTTTTGTGCTTCTGAAATGCACATGCATAGCTTAGCACCACTGTGAGCCGTGCAGTTCCTAAGTGCAAAGGGCATGAAGAACCGGCACCCATGGTTCACACAGTAAAGGCCGCCTTTGATGGTCTCAGCAAACATTTCAAGACCGTTGCTCCAAACTGCACCAGTCAAAACTTCGGTGTTGGAAACTGTATATCCTGGAGTGTCTCCCTAGGTGATTCCGGGCACTCGTGACAAATAACAAATCCGGGCAGGCCTTCTAATGCCACAAAATACAGTTTACATAGGCTGTTAGGGGTTGAACTGTGGCTCCTCCAAATGGCACTGAAGTGTTAACGGCAGTACCTGTGAAATGGAACCTTATTTGAAAGTGGCGACCAAGTTAAGTTGAGGTCACCTAGGGTGCATAACAGCCCTTAATAATGTTCTTATCAAAGGGGGAAATATTTGGGCACACACACAAAGGAGAACAGCTTATGGAGATGGAGTTAGGGACTAGATTTGGGGGTTTACATGTCAAGGAGGGTCAAAAGTAGCCAGCAAGCCAGCATAGAGCTGGAGACATGCATGGAGGGTGCTGTCTGCATGGTAAACAGCTCTCAAAAGAAACCCATAGACACACCTTGATCAGAGCCCTCCAGCCTGCCCAACCAGGAGACAAACAAGCCTGTTAGAGCCACCTCTTCTGTAGTTCCCTGTTACAGCAAGCTCAGGACACAACGCCACGGTCATAAAATAAACAGTATCAGAACTCAGACTAATGGAGTCTTATTCTCTATCCCCTGTGGGTCAGCCTGTCACAGACGAGGGCTGCTAGCCCCATCTCTCTTCGGTGGTCCAATAATCATGACAGTGTTATAAGCAGTTGGAAGGGCATTTGCATTTGCCGTGTCCTAGGACAAGCACACTCTTGTTGGCTGAGGAGATGGCTCAGCCATTAAAGCACTTGCCACATAAACGTGGGGATCTGAGTTTGATTCCCAACACCCAAGTTAAACAGCAGGGTGTAGAGGCACACTTATACTCCTCGGGGGTGGGGAGGGGAAAACGGACAGAGCTCCATGGAGCTTGCTGGGCCGTCAGACTGGACCACTCCGCAAGTTCCAGGCCAGCGAAAATCCCTGCATCAAAAATAAAATAATAATAAATAATAATCTTTCAAAAGGTGAACAGTACCTGAGGGCCTGAGGGATAACACCAGAGGCTGACCTTTAGCCACCACTAGTGCATCTGTGCACACATGTGTGTGCATGGGAACATACATGAATATGTTCACACAAGCAAAAAAAAAAAAATCTTACTTAAGAACTGGGGTGGGGTGGTAAAGCCAGTACTGGGCCTCATGGAATGATGGAAGTCCCATGTGTCTCAGATAAATCCAAAAGCCTTAACTCAGTCAACAAATCCTGTGGCACTTCAATCTTTGGTACCTTGAGCTAGACACTTGGGAGATGACCAGCCTGCTCCTTCATAAATGCATGCCTCATTGCACCAACTCTCCCTGTCCCTTGCCTCTGGACCAAACTTCATTTTCTGCAAGATGGTGAATCGGGCCTGGTTCTGAGCTAACTGTTGTTGCATTGGTAAAACCCCTCCCTGGCAGATTCTGTTCTAGTTGGTATCCACTTTCTCCTGTGCCTCCCCCTCAAAGCTGTTGAGATGTTAATCGGCTATCTACTGCAGAGTTTCCAATCTGCTTTTAGATATTATTTCTACCTGGGTGAACTCACTTCAAACCCCTGCTTGTGCCTGCCAGATATCACAAGAAAAACTGAGCTGGAACATTAGAGAGGCCAAGGTAGCTCCTTCTGCAGTGCCAGGCAAGCAAGTGAAGCTCGTCCGCCAAGCAGGAGCCAGCCCCAGGAGGCTAGATCACAAACAACTGGAACAGCCGTGCCAAGTAGCTCTCTCATAAAAGCTACAATATGAGCAACAGTCCTCGAGGGCACCGATTCTCACTGGGACAAGTATTCACAGACTCCAAGATTCAACCCAGGCTGGGACATTAAGAGTGGCCATCAGCCCCAAACCATGACATCATACTGCTCATACAAATATTAACACTGCCCCCTTCTCAAGAGCTTTCCTAGTTCAGAAGATGCATAGAGCCTTGCTTTGTGTGGATAAATATGTATTTATTTATAAATAACTGGCTCACGTCTAAATAAATTTTAAACAAACATTAAGGGAGAAAAAGCCAGACAAACACTGAAGCCATCAAATTATTAGTCAGCCTAGAATGCAAACACTTCATCCTGACCTAGGTTTAGGAACTTACTGGCTCCCAGTTTCTAGTCAACACTCCAGGGGGTGTTTCTCTAGTGTTTATTTTTGTTCCAAGGGCTTGCCCTTGTTCTTGAGCACCTGAAAGCACAGGATGAAGGGCAGGCTTAGCGGCATCTCATCTGGATGGATAAGGGTCCATCACTTCTCCCCCATCCCACCTATTAAGTCCTGTCTTGTCCAGTTCTGCCTCCAAGCAGCCAGTACCCCTGCTTAGAGAAAGTGACTTGCTTCTACTCTCTCATTGGCTAGCGCAGGAGGCAGCCCTAATTCATACCAACCCTCCACTGGCAGCTGCAGACACTGCAGTCGGGCCTGGGCACCAGAGTGAGTTGTTTGCTGAGGGGATTTATTTATGGTCTTGTTTGTTGAGCAAGAGGGATGGGGCGGGCGGGCTGGCTTAGCGTCCCCGTGTCCTTTCAGGCTCTTCCTCCTTAGTTCCCCCACAGACCAAAGCCACGCTCCAGGAACAACTCTTCCAGCAAGCTCCGCCTTTCTAGAAAACTATTTATCCTTCAAGGTCTGACCTCGGCCAACGTCTCCTGTCTCCACCTGTTCCCAAGCGTTCATCTGATCATGGTACAACTAAGTTCCAAACGACTGACCCTCTCCCCAGCGCCGTTCGCTTGTCTCACTCTGGGCTGGAACTGCAGGCTGTCCAGTACCGCAGAGTGCCACCAAGAAGCAGGTCCCCAAGCTCAGCTCCTGCAAGACCATTTAAACTCAGGGGGGAAAAAAAAATTGAACTGAAGTGCCTGCCAGGAGCGCCCGGCTTTTCCGCCTGGTTCGCAGGCACAGGACCTGACGCTAAATCAGCAGAGGCAGGTCCCAGCGCCAGGAGACACTGCTCCAAATTCCAAGAATCTGCAGTTGCATTTCTCTTTCTTTCATCCTAACCTCTCCTCCCCGAGCGCCTCTCCTGAGACCATTCCTTTTAAAGTCACTGGTCACTCCGTTGGTTGATCTTAGCTCCTCTGTGTCAGTGTGAACTTCCCCAAGCCCACCACCGGTAGGCAGACACATTTATAATTCCAGGCCCGAACTAGGCCCCCTTGTCATTGACCCTAATTATAGACAATCCAGGTGTAAGAGAAAACCGACTGGCCTTCCCCCTTTCTCAGGGGGGAGAGGGTGTAACACCCCTGCCTCGGACCCAGATAAGGCACCCTGTGCCTCCCTTTGCACCCACTTCCCCCTTGCCAACCCGAAGGCGGTATGCCAGCGGCCCCACCTCGGATCGGCTCTTGAGGCTGCTCCGCTTAGGTCGCAGCAGAACATCCTTGAAGTCGAGTTTAAGGTCCGCGTCTATGCGGGGCATGGTGCTAGCGGTGAGCGGTAGCTTCCTGCGGCGGAGGCGGTGCGAAGGCCGGCGTCGTCAGCCGGGAACTGCGGGGCGCGTGCGTACAGCGGCGCCGGGATGGCTGTGCGCAGACTGGTGCTCGGTGAACCCGGTGCGCACGCCGTGTTCTTATACCCGTGTGCCCCGAGCCCCCAGCACAATTTCCTCCACGCCTGGCGCCCCGGGGCTCACCCCGCCCCGGGCTTTCAAGTCCCGCCCACGGCTCCCAGGTCCCGCCCACATCCCGGTTTCCTAGCTGAGCCCCTCCTTAGCCGGCCCAGTTCTCTCTACCTAACCCCAAGTCCCCCCCGGCCCCCGGCCCCCACCTCCTTCTGCTTGATCCTAGTTGTGAGCCTGGAATCTACTATGCAGCACTCTAGAGCTCCTGATCTTACTCCTAGGGGTGACCAAAAGAGAAGGCTAGAAGACCAGGAGAGTGGATGTTTTGTTTTGTTTTGTTTTGTTTTGTTTTGTTTTGTTTTAGGACTGGGTTTCACTATGTAGGTCTTGCTGTCTTGGAACTCACTATGTAGACCAGGCCACCCTCCAACTCACAAGAGATCTGCCTGCCTCTGCCTCCCTAGTGTTGCCTCCTGAGTGAGTGCTGGGATTAAAGACAGAAGCCACTAATTCTGGCTGTAGAGTGTGACCTTCATATGTGTTCCAAAGGGAATTCCCAAACCCCCTCTAAGGGGGGAGGAGCAGAGAGGCCCATTGACTGAATGCTGGCAGGGTAAACAAAAAGATTGCTGGAGATCAAAGCTCACACATGTAGGATTCCTCTGGAATCTGTGAGAAAGGGCCACCTTCGTTGGCATATACCCGTGATTACATATCACAGCCCAAAGCCAACCTCCAGGATCCTCAGGTCTCTGGTAACACACATTTGTAATAAATGTCAAGGCCCTGTGATAGATAGCCTTCTGATTCTCACCTTCCCAACTCCTCCTCCAATATGCTAGTTCCCAGGCTGTTCCAGCTGACCTGCCCTCCTCCCTCCTCCTCGTAAAGGGCAGGAGACTCATCAGTTTTTGCTATTTTCCCCCCTCGCTATTTTTTCTACCCAGTCCACAAAGAGCCTAGCTATGACCAGCCTTCTTCTACTCTGTACTCTTCCAGATGCCTGTGGCTGTTCTCTCTCTCTCTCTCTCTCTCTCTCTCTCTCTCTCTCTCTCTCTCTTGTCTATAATAAAAAGTGGGTGGTTTGAATAAGAATGGCCCTCATAGGCTCATATAGTTGAATGCTTAGTAATCAGGAGTCAAACTGTTTGAAGGGATTAGAAGGATTAGGAGGCATGGCCTTGTTGGAGGAAGTGTGTCATTAGGGGGTGGGCTTTGAGGCCCAGTATGCTTGGCATACTGTCTGCCATAATGATAATGGGCTAAGCCTTTGAAACTGTAATCAAGCCCCAAAGAAATGTTTTCTTTTATAAGAGCTGCTTTGGCCCTGGTGTGTCTTCACAGCCGTAGAACAGTGGCTAAGACAAAAACTTGCAGAAGCATGGGACAGTCATCATCCTGGTAGTTTCTTTACTGTGCCCTTACTTACAAAAGGCTAAAAGTTTTGGCTTCCCTAATTCCACTCTCAGTGTGCCCACCAAGTGTTGAGACAGGCCTCTAGTATGCTCAAGAAAAAACCCATTGGGAGGTTATCCAAAGGGGGGTGTTGTTGGTGTCAGTCAGTGGCACTGTGCATGCCCAGTGTTCTAGCTATAGCAGAAAAGTGGGGGGGGGGGGGAGGGAAAAAGAAGAAAAAACAAGGCTTACGTAAATGAAGTGTCTTGGGGCTTCTGCCTAAGTTGAAAACTTGGTCACATTCCAATTGGGTAACCTTGAGGGTGTCTGACTCAAGTATTTTCATAGGTTAAAAGGAAAGGTTAGTGCATGGTGGTGGCGTAAGCTTTTAATCCCCACACTCAGAAAAAACAGGCAGATCACAGATCTCTGTGAGGCCAGCCTCATCTACATAGTGAGTTCCAGGACAACTAGAGCTACTTAGACCTTGTCTCCATGAAAGAAAGAAAGAAAGAAAGAGAGAAAGAGAGAAAGAGAGAAAGAGAGAAAGAGAGAAAGAGAGAAAGAGAGAAAGAGAGAAAAGAAAAAGAAAGAAAAAAAAAGAAAAAGAAAGAAAAGGAAAGTTAATTGTTTGTTAGGGTTTTTATTGCTGCAGTGAAACAACATGACCAAAAAGCGGGTTCAGGAGGAAAGGGTTTGTTTGGCTTACAGTGCCACATCACAGTTCATCTAAAAATTAGGACAGGAACTCAAGCAGGGCTGGGACCTAGAGGCAGGAGCTGATACAAAGGCCATGGAAGGGTGCTGCTTACTGGCTTGCTCCTTGTGGCTTGCTCAGCCTGCTTTTTTATAGAACCCAGGATCACCAGCTCAGGGATGGCACCACCCACAATCTGCTGGGCCCTCCCCCATTGATCACTAATTAAGAAAATGCCTTATATCCATCTCTTATGGAGGCATTTTCTCAATTGAGATTTCCTTCTTTCAGATAACTAGTCTGTGGCAAGTCAGCATAAAATTATCCAGCACATAAGTGCTCTATATTCATTTTCCAATCAATGGTAGCTGTCTTAGTTATTTTATATTGATGTGATAAAACACCATGACCCAAAGCAACCTGGGGAGGAGAGGGCTGATTTTGCTTTCAGGGAAGCCAAGGAGGGAAGTGAAGTAGAGACTGTGGAGGCTTCTGCTCACCAGCTCACTCTCCATGGCTTGCTCAGTTAGTTTCTTACACCCCAGGGCCATTTGTCCAGGATGGTATCACCCGCAGTGAGCTGTCCCCTGGCACAGCAATTATCAATCAAGAAGATGCCCCCACAGACATGTCCACAAAGCAGTCTAATGGAGGCGATTCCTCAACTGAGGCTGTCTCTTCCCAGACAACTCCAGATGTGTCAAGTTGACAAAAAATTAGCAGTAGCTATTTGGAGTCACGTGTTCCTTATGTTGTAGAGTCTAGATTGGTAACTGCACCAGGCAGGAATGGTTAGCAGTAGCAGAAGACAGACATAGTTCCACTTTGTCCCTTCCAGCTGTCCCAGTAAACTGTTTCAGCACTAACCATATACGTACACCATCTTGGTGGCTCATCAAGTCACATCTCAGAGGAGTGCTAAGACACTCCTTCTCCGTTCCCCGCCTCCACCCCCCACCCCCGTTTTAAATAAGTGACATTATAGCGCACCTTGCCTGTGACCACAATCTGATAAGACAATCCTAAAAGCTGTTTTTACTATAAAGGTAGTTTTAGGTATTATAGAAAATTGCAGGTTCACAGCCAGAGAAGGAGAAACATTTTAAACAAATATCTTGAATTAGTTTTCTACTGCTGTGATAAGACACCATGGCTAAGGTAACTTGTAGAAAAAAAAAAAAGAGTTTATCTGGGGCTTACAGTTTCAGAGGGTTAGAGTCCATGACTATCAAGGCAGGATGGGGCAGGATCAGGCAGGATCAGGCAGGATCAGGCAGGCAGGCAGGCACCAGAGATTATGTCTTGATCTACAAGCACAAGGCAGGGACAGAGAAGGAGGGAGGGAAGGGAGTTGATGGGGGAGGGGGGAAATTGGAGATGGGGTTATTGGAAGCCTCAGAGCCCACCCCCAAGGACACCCCTCCTTCAACAGGACACATCTCCCAATCCTTCTTGAACAGTTCCTCCATCTGACAGCCAAGCATTCAAATCCATGAGCCTGTGGGGGCCACCCTCATTCAAACTTCCACAACAAATGTTCATCATGCTGAGATTGTCAAGCCGAAGAGGAGCTTCAGCCAGAGTGAGGGGGGTCCTTTCCCTCCCCATGTTTCTGTAATATCCCATCTTTCTATCCTGCTCAGAGTAACTTCCATTTCCTTCCTGTTCTCGGCAGCCTCACCGGTTCTTTGTGAACTAGCACGTGGTTCAGCTGACCATGGAAACACTGTTGCTCAATAGTTACGTTAACAAAAGCATCTGCAAACCATCAAACGATCAAGGTCTTAGCCCATCCCACGTGCTCTCATTCTCTTTACCCCACAGGAAGTTCACGCATGTTAGTGGAAGGAAGGAAATCAGACTTACCAAAGAGACTGAACATTAGGACCATCAGTCCAGCCAGCAAGCTGTGGAAGCCCAACCCAGAAACGAGAGAAACAAGCGAGTTCTGACTGCTCCGTTATAGTCAACGTCCTAAAGGAAAAGCCGACTTAGGCTGTCTGTCCTCTGATACTCTCTGGTACCAAAGAGGCAGAAGTTTGCAGTAGGCATTGCCATACCTTTTCTTTCTGGAATATTCTATTCTCCTCAGACATAAAATCATGTTCCTTAAAAACTCAGTATGGGTTCTAATTCTTTCCCACGCATTGGTAGAGTTGTTTCCTCCAGATTGAAATATTCCCTTCTGGAGAGAAGAGGAGATTTAGGAGCTCAGGAAACATACAAGACACTTGAGGCCCCTTCTTGAGCTATGGAGGCTATGTGTAATCACTGGAGAAGAGGGGACTCAAGTATCACATAGCTCTCTGCAAGTCCTACAGGAGCCGTATTGCCTGTTCTGGGTGGGACTTTTCCACAATGTAGCTGATTTTGAGTCACTCTTGTTTGTAAGGTCTTGACTTCACTGGTTTACCATGCTGGATTTTGACATACACTCCCCAGCAAATTACCCTAACAAACACCATCGTGGACTCTGCTTCTATCTGTGTCTTAAATGCCTTATGGACACCCATATGAAGTAGAAATTTCTGGTCTCTTTGGAAACCCAGTTATGTCATGTGACGTTTTGCTGTGGCAGACAGGTAAAAGAATGCTTTACTGAAATGGGCATGTGACGGTTAGGAAGACTATGACCCCACAGACAGAGGGAGGAGGCTCTGGCATTGGTTCGCCTTGCCCAGCTTCTTGCCTCTCCCTATGACTCTGGGCCCATTGGCCGAGCCTCACGGTTCCTTCTGGATCAAACTGTCACTAATGTTTCATGTTGGTGTTTTGCTAGAGGGCTGGACTAATGACGAAGATTGGGCTAGCCCTAAAGAACTATTTCTGAACAGGTTCACCAGCCCCATTTCCTATTAACCGTTTTTTTTCCCCACTACCTCTGGTGGGTGGTGGGTGAGAAGGGGGGTTGAAGTGTTTAAGAACATTTCTTAAAGTAGGTTTTGAAAAATCTAAGTTTACACCCATGTGTTCATTATCTGGTGCACACGGACAGCTTCTCCACAGCCTTGTTCAAAACACAGGTTCAAAAAGCTGGACCTCACGCAGGACTGTTGAAGTAAAATTTTCATATCACCAGATTCCTGGTGATCACTGTGCTTCATAAGACAGGAAGCTACCTAGCAAGCCAGCTATCCTGAGTCACTTATTAACTTTTATAAATACCAGAAGTCACATTAGCCAGAAGTCACATTATCACATTATTAGTACATTAGGAAGAAGACCTATTTCATTGCATTTGCTTTATCTTTATGGTACAGTTTTTTTAAATCACATTTATTTAATTTATGTGGAAACAATGGGGTGGGCACATCTGGAGGGCAGAGAACAACCTGCTTTGGCAGTTTGATCATGTGGATCCTGGGGGTTGAATTCAGGTCATCATGCCTGACACCAAGTATGCCCTACCCACTGACCCATCCTGCCAGCCTCTAAATTAGATATTTAAGCAATAACCTAAATAAAGAAACAAATTTTAAAATGTACATTTATTATAATTAAGTAGTGATTTAAAAAAAAAAAAACAATTCAGAGTGCCCAGATGGCTACTTCTGTGAATGAATCAAAACTTTCCCTCTCAGACACCAAAAGCTCTTAACGAACACCAACTCTTCTGTGTGCCAGGCATGTTTGTTTGCTTGTTTGTTTGTTTGTTTGTTTGTTTTCTATTTTCTGGCCTCATCCTCACAAAACCCTACGCCATTATCTCCTTGGTCCTTATCACTTTCATATACACAAACATGAAAACGAAGGCTCACAAAACTCACTTGGGTCAAACAGGAACTGGACAGGTAAGAGTTAAAAAATCAAGGATAGCCTTGTCCCCTGCTGTACAGCTCCACTGACATAGCCTGTGTCACAGGACATCTGTGTTATTCCAATGCCTTATTGTTTATGAATCTTAGCTGGCTCTTGAATAAGACAGTTCAATAACTTCTCATTGAAATTGAACAGGGAATGTACGCTGCCAGACATAGCTGGACTGACGTTAGTGAGTCCACTGTTATGAGGATTGTGGATGGATATTTGCACACTTCACTACAATTCTTGAGGTCCCTCAGTTCAAATTCTAATATTAGCATGTACTAACTGTGCTAGGAGAGCTTGCCATCCAGTGTATTCAGTAACCAGCACTCAAATGACTACCTCACACTCTGCTCACACTCTAATGCCTGTCTGTGTTTCAATACAGTTGGTTTCTTTCGTACTTTCCAATTTTCTACTCTATGCCTTTAAAAGCATCATTTTTCAGATTCATAGCTACAGCCAAACTTTTAGAAAGTCTTCTTTTGAAGTTTTAAACTGCGGATCTGCAACTGTATTTGTTTCTGCATGATTAAGAGAACGAACCTGAGAAATGGTCCAAAGATGTCTATGACAAAGAGAAATCTGAGACACCTCTATCCTGGATGGACCAGACTCCATATTTCCTTAGATCATAAATTTTACTTTCAGCCCTGGATCTAAGGTCTGGTTGAAGTGGATGCTTCTTCATAGACTGAATCCCTAAAAGTAGGTATGTAAGAAAAAGAAAGAACAACAACGAAATAGAACTTACTGGTGGCCCAGTGATAACCAGCGCTGCTCATTGATATTTTTCAACATCAATGGCTCAATTCCCCAATAAAAACACAGACTAATAGAATGGATGCAAAACCAGGATTCACCCTTCTGCTGCATCCAAGAAACACACTTTAATATCAAGAATAGACAGCACCTCAGGATAAATGAATGGAAAAAGATATTTCAAGCAAATGGACCTAAGAAGCAAGCTGGAGTAGCTAGCCATTTTAATATCTGACAAAATAGACTTCAGACCAAAACTAACCAGAGGAGTTAGGGAAGGATACTTCACACTCATTAAAGGAAAATTCACCAAAAGAGCATTGCAATTTATACACCAAACACATGGGCATCCAAGTTCATAAAAGAAACACTACTCCAGCTTAAATCACACACTGACCCTCACACAACTCATCCTGGGAGACTTCAGTACTTGCCAATAGACAGTTCATCCAGACAAAACAGAAAAATGTCGGAGCTAAAGATGTATTAACCCAAACGGACCTACCAGATATTTACAGAACACAAAAAAATACACCTTCTTCTCAGCACCTCATGGAACTTTCTTGGAAACGGACCACACACTCAGACATAAGGCAAGTCTAAACAGATACAAGGAAATTAAAGTAACCCCCTGCATCCTATCTGACCACAGGTTAAAACTGGATATCGACAATATCAGAGACTTTACAAACTCATAGAAACTGAACAACTCACTACTGAGTGAAAAATGGCTCAGGGCAAAAATTAAGAAATTAAGGATTTTAAAGAATTTGATGGAAATTAATACCCAACAACAAACCCAAACTTATGGAACACAATGAAGGTGGTTCTAAGAAGCAAGTCTTTAGTACTAAGGGTCTACATTAAAAAAAGAAGACAGGCTGGAGAGATGGCTCAGCGGTTAAGAGCACTGACTGCTCTTCCAGAGGTCCTGAGTTCAATTCTCAGCAACCACATGGTGGCTCACAACCATCTGTAATGGGATCTGATGTCCTCTTCTGGTGTGTCTGACGACAGCTACAGTGAACTCATATACATAAAATAAACAAATAATCTTTAAAAACGAAGAAGAAAAAAATTGGAGATCTCACACTAGTACCTTAACAATGCATCTGAAAGCTCTAGAACAGCAAGAATAAATCACACCCAAAAAGGAGTAGATGGCTTAAAAATAAACTCAGCGCTATAATCAATAAAATGGAAGAAACAACAAAAAACAATACAAGGAAGCGAAGAAACGAATTTGTGCCACTAACCAGAAAATCTAAAATTAATGCATAATTGTCTTGGTATATGCCACTTACCAAAGTTAAATCAAGACCAGATAAGCAGTTTGATCAGACCTATAAGCCTTAGAAGCAGGAAAAAAAAAAAAGCATAGGGCTTTTAGTGCAGAATTCAACCAGACTTTCAAAAAAAAAGTTAATGCCAATACTCAAATTATTTCACAAAATGGAAACAGAAGGAACATTGTCCTCCCCCCCCCTTTTTTTTTAATGAGGCCACAGTAGGTACAACCTTCAGGGCCTACCCTTTGTTATCTACTTTCCACCAAATAAGTCTCCTTCAGGTGCCACCGCCTTCTAAAAGTACCACAAGCTAGGGACCAGAAGCTCTGAACACTGAATACTATATATTCAAGATTCAAATCATAACAGAGATCAAGGTGTGATCTCTCACTAGTTTTAACTGTCAAGTGTATGTAAACAAGAATGAACTCAATGAGAGATTGTCTAGATTCTGCTGGTCTGTGGGCCGCATGACTGTGGAGGATTGTCTTGGTTAGTGAGAAGCTCTGCCCACTGTGGGTGGCACCATTCCCCTTTCAGGGGATCCTGGATTGTAGAAGAATAAAGAAAGGGAGCTGGGCTGATGAGATAGCTCAGCGGTTAAGAGCACTGATTGCTCTTCCGGAGGTCCTGAGTTCAAATCCCAGCAACCACATGGTGGCTCACAACCATCTGTAATGGGGTCTGGTGTCCTCTTCTGGTGTGTCTGAAGAAAGCAATGGTGGTATACTCATATGCATAAAATAAATTCTAAAAAAAAAAAGAAAGAAAGAAAGAAAGAAAGAAAGAAAGGGAGCCGAGCACTAGCATGCATGCAGTAATCCATCCATTTCTGCCTCTTGACTAAGGATGTGATGCTGTCTCTGGCTTCTGCTGCTGTGATTTCCCCACAATGATGAACTGTATTCTGAAACTGAAAAATATGTTCTTTCTCTTTTCAAGTTGCTTTTCTCAGGGTATTTCTTCACACAATGACCACAAAAGAAATTGATGCACAAAGTCATTGGGGGTGGGGGTGGGGGTGGGGGAGGCATGGCTAGAGGTCTGGAGAGATAGTTCAGTGGTTAAGAGGCACTTGCTGCTCTTGCAAAGGACCCATATTCTGTTCCCACAACCTTCATGCAGGATTCCTACTGTCTATAACTCAGATCCCAGAGGATTCACATCCTCTTCAGGCTTCTGCATGAGCCATGAACACACATAGCATGAGCCATATACACACAAAGTGCACATGCATACAGATAGGCAAAACATTCATACACATTAAATAAAATCTTTTATTAAAAATGGGCAGAGTGACTGGTATTTTACTACTGTGGGCCAGTGACCTTTTCCTGCGTGTGCTGGGAATAGATCCCAGGGCTTCATACATGCTCAGCGTGCAGTCTACCACTGGACTCTACACCAGAGCACCCCTGTGCTGCTACTGGAATTGTCAGATAGAACATTTTTCTTTCTTCTTTTTCTTTTCTTTTTTTTTTTTTTTTAAAGATTTATTTATTTTAGTTGTATAACTACACTGTAGCTGTCTTCAGACGCACCAGAAGAGGGCATCGGGTCCTGTTTACAGATGGTTGTGAGCCACCATGTGGTTGCTGGGAACTGAACCCAGGACCTCTGGAAGAGCAGCCAATACTCTTAACCACTGAGCCATCTCTCCAGCCCCCAGGACATCTCTTTAGCTCCACCACTAAATCCTAAATCCCTGAAGATGAGAGGTTCTTCCTCTATGGGATTATAATATACTATACACTTAAGAAAACGAAGTCTGGGGAGATGCCTCAGTGCTAAAAGTGCCTACGACACAAGCATGAAGACCTGGGTTCAGATCCCCAGAGACAACATAAAGCCTAATTATGATGGCTCTTCTTGGTGTCAGCTTGACTCTATTGGAATTAACCAAAATCAAAAAATGGAGGGTATGCCTGTGAAGAAATTGTTTTTGCTTAATTTGAAATAAGTAGATTCACTCTTAATCCTGATCTTTGAGACGGGGAGATGCATTTTTAATCTGGGCCATATTTCCTGCTAGAATCCCACATAAAGACACAGAAGGAAGAAACTTTTGCTCTTTGTCTGCTTGTTCTTGCCTTGTTAGCACGTTTATTACTTCGCTGGCATTAGAGGCCACTTCTTTGGGATTCTAGAATATACTGACGATCAGATGAGACATCCAGTCTTGTAGGCTGAGCGGCTACTGGATTCTTAAGATGTTCTATTTATAGCCAGCCATTGCTGGATTAGCTGGACTGCAGCCTATATAAGTCATTCTGTAAGTTTTGTTACTATGGATGTCCCTGGCTAATACTAACACACCTAACACAATACGTGTGTGTGTGTGTGTGTGTGTGTGTGTGTGTGTGTGTGTGTGTGTGTGTGATATCCTAGCCTTCCCATGATGAGTTGGGAAACAGAGGCAAGAGACTCTCTGGAAGTTCTCTAAGGCTCATAAGCCTGGTATGCTTAACATTGAACAACAAAAGGTCCTGTTTCAAAAGATGTAAAAGCAGGAAATAGCATCCAATGCCCTCTGACCTTCATATTAGCGCCATTGTACGTGTATGCCAACCCCCACTGCCCTATTAGGCATGTTAAAGGTGGGGCTTGGGAAGCTCACGTTATATATGCATTTATTTGTTGAGCTACATCTGAAACCTCAAATATTCCTTTAGATTACTATCCTAAGTATTATTATCCCTTTCTTCGTAAGCTATGGAGGTTGATGGGAAGGTCGACTGCAGTGCTATTTCCAGCCAGGTTTATTCCGAGGTCATCTCGACTCTTAAAGTGTTGCTCAGAATAGCACCTGTGAGGCTTCACTGCTGATTCCACAGCCTTGCTCTTTTCCGTTCCAAATTTAGGTCCTGCGTATCAAGGAACCAATTACATTCTTATATCCTGCCTGTATCATGCCTGTCATGACTCCTGCTAAGAGAGCTGCATGGGCACCAGCCAGCTTGACTTCTAGGGGAGCTTGGTCAAAACGCTCTGTCACTCAAAGCAGTTCTCTCCAATCACAGCAGATTCTTGGTAGCGGAGGCGGGCCCAGTCTGTAAAGTAACTGAAAAGCAAGATAGCAAAAGTGGAGGCACCTGCTCTACGGGAACCATCAGGTTAGACACCTGCAAGAAGAATATCCATAGCATCCTTAATTAGTCAATCACACACGGCCTTATTTTACATGCGCTTGTGTTTCAGGAAGATTCATGTATTGAGAAACGGTAGGTTCATTTGAATCACAGTCTGTGGCTCTAGCGCTCCTGCCCCAACTGAGCCTGTCTAATTCACACATAGATTCTCCTTCAGGCATAGTACAATGTTCTCCGCCCCAGGGACGTTCTGCCAGCTTCAGCACGATCCTTAAGGAAACCTTACCGCCATAGTACTCACACGAAAGCACAAAGGTCAAAAGAAAAACAACAACAACAAAAAAACAAAAAACCAAACCGTCACTAAGCATACTATGAAGAGACGCTTGCTTACAAGATGACTGCCAAACAAGAAGGCAGAATAGTGACTGTTCCATCCAGGAGTGCACACCCCCAGGCAGCCCAAGCATTTTGCTGCTCAGTGCCTATCTTTAAAGCACAGGAGGTACAGCGAGCATGGGTTCCGGACTGCAAATAAATTGTGGCACTAGGTGTTTTGTTTTTTTTTTTTTTTCAATTGTAGAGAGATTGAGAGAGGAGTGTATATGGAGCCAGGGTGGAAGAAGAGAGATTGGGACCGCTGAGACGGGCTCTCTGATAACGACCACAGAAGCCAGACAACCTGAGTTTGATCCCCTGGAACTCGCAATGGAAGGAAAAAAAAAATCTCCCAAAAGTTGCCTCCCAACATCCACAGGTGCATATACACATGCATCATGCACACAAAAGAACAATAATAAATAAAATAATTTAAAGAGAAAGGAGAATCCCTAAGACACATTTTGTTCAAACAATCTTATTATATCTAATTATATGATGGTTTATGGAATTTAAAGAATACATTTTTAAAAAATTAAAGATTGGGTTTGGTCGCCATGTGCTAGACAATACATAAGTATTGAAATACCATACTGAACCCCACTGATATATAATGCATATAAAATATATACAATCAATAAATATATAATATACTAATATAATCAAGGTAAGTTTAAGAAGTTGGGAGGCACTAGGGGAGTGTTACTTGACAATATAAGCTCTGACCATAAGAAATTACACATATTTGCTTGGAATTCACCTATGGATTCTAACACCTGAATCTTTTGAGCCAGGATCTCTACGAATTGGTGAATTGGTTTTTGACTGTTTGCTGTTTCTTTCCTGCTCAACCCTTCCTAGGCCAGCCTAGGTTCTCCTCTGCAAGAACACAGACAATGCTTGTCCCACTGAGAACTTGACTTCTGGGGTAGTTTGAAGAATGGGTCCTACAGGTTCATCTATTTGAATGCTTAGTCATCAGGGAGTCCTGCTGTTTGAGAAGGAAGAGAAGGATTTGGGGGGGGGGGGGGAAGGTGTCCTTGTTGGAGTGGGTGTGTCCTTGTTAGAGTGGGTGTGGCCTTGTTGGAGTAGGTGTGGCCTTGTGGGAGGAAGCCTGTCCAAGATTGAGCTTTGAGGTTTCAAAAGTCCACAGCAGGTCAGCACCTCTCTCTCCCTCCTCCTCTCCTTTCTCCTCCTTCCCTTCTTCCCCTTTCTCGCCTTCCTCCTTTCTCCTCTTCCCTGTCTCTCTCTTTCACACACACACACATCTACACATACACACCTGCTCCTGCTCCCCTACCTCTTTCTCTCCCTCAATTGCTCTTGCTCTCGCTCTTGCTCTGCTCGCAGATCAGGTTGTAGCTCTTAGCTCCGGCTCCAAGCACCCACATGACAGCCCATAACTATCTGCACCACTAGTAAGAAGGGATCAGATGTCCTCTTCTGGCCTCCATGGGAACTGTATGGAGGTTGTACACACACACACACACACACACACACACACACACACACACACTCAGGCAAAATACTCCTAAACTTAAAAAAAAAAAAACATATTAATTACCATGTTTCCCTTGATGTCATGAGCCCTGCTCAGCAATTAGACACAGGATTAAGTGTGTTCTTCCTGAGCAAACAAGAATCCATGGTGCCCTGACCATGGCCTCTGGCTCTTAAGGAAGTTAGTAATCTAGGAAGGCAAACACTAGGCTGCATAGGAATAAGGCAGGTAGATGTATAGAATGGTAAGTCCTCCAGATCTGAAAATCGCTCCTCTGTCCTGGGAGGATTTAGAATTAGAGATATACTTGAGAGTACCCACCCCATAGTTTTCAGTGTCTGCTCATATTTGGCATCTTAGATGCCTTGCTATACTTAAGAGAATGTGGCCATTTGGAGCAATAGATTGGCCCACTGACTCTAATTTAAAATACAAAGTTGAACAATTAAATTAGATTTGCTATTTTAAGTTAACCTTCTTAACAGGTTTAAGTGCATAAGAGAACATAGGCTTCAACATATTTATGCTTTAATTTATTAGATTTTATAAGAGTTATTTAAACACATGGGGGTAGCTTATTTGTTAAGTCAGATAACTGAAGCACAAAAAGGAAATTCAATACTTATCATATTCAATTTAAATATCCAGGGTAACTATGCTGAGAGTAATCTAATTTACAGAGAGGACTAGCCATTTTTCATAGATTTGCTAGTGTCAGACTGTACTAAACAGAATAGTATAATTAGAATTATAAATTTGAAAATTCAAAAATAGCTTTTGGCTGGATATGGTGGTTTGTGCCTGTAATCTCAACACTCCAGAGATTACATCTAGTGTTCAAGTGCTCCGAGCTATTGTAGCAAACTTCAGGCTGGCCCCTGACACAGTATGAGATTTTGTCTCAAGAGACAAGAGGTGTTTTGTTTTGTTTTAGCTTAAAAATATTACAGATTAGTTATCAAACTATGTAGTGGGTTGGTCTGATGCCATTTGTATTCAAATGCTAAACTCTGTACCCCAAATTCTTGTTGCTATAAGAGGATAAGATCCTTGTATGGCAGCTTTTGTTGTGTAAACCTTGTCCTCCAAAGTTATCCATGATTGGTTAATAGAGATGCCTACATCCTGTATCTGTGCAGAAGAGGGGTAGGAGGGACTTAGGTATGGTACCCAGGCTTGGAATCTGTGGCAGGGACCACGAGGAGGGAGAAGAGAGAGGAGGAAAAGGAAGGAGTCGCCATGGGTTAAGCGGATGGAGAACATGTAGTCATGAAGGTCGGCCTGTCAGAGTAGGAGTGGCCCAAGCAGAACAACAGAAGTGATATCACAGGGTTATTAACAAGGAAATAGACAAACTAGCATAGAAAGTAGATATGTGCCCAGCTCTGATGTTTTTAAGGCTTATTATAAACATGTAGGTTTGTGTCTTTTATTTGGGAACTGAATGATCAAAGGTGGAATAGAACACACCCCCCATAACATTTACCACAACAAAATTAATCATTTGCTAACATCTGGATCTGAAATTTCCCTAAAGGCCCACAGACCGAAGGCCTGATCTTCACCCTGGCACTACTGGGAGGTGGGGAGATGCACTTTAAGCAGCAGGGCCCAGGGGAGGGTTTTGGGGGTCACTGGAGTGTTATCTCGATGGTGACACTGAGCAGCTAGCTGCCCTTCCTCTTTCTCATTTTGCTCTCTCACTGGCCTGAGGCAAGCAGCACACTCTTTGACATGATTCTGCCATCACAGGCTGCTTTGCCACCAATGCAAAAGCAAGACCAACCCACCCATGGCTAAAACCTCCAGAACTATGAGCTGAAAGAATTGTTCCTTCTTTTTAACTTGATTGTTAGAGGCATTTTGTTATAGTACCGCAAAGCCGACTGACGTACAACGTGAAGATTGTCTTTCAGTGCACAAAAACTTCCCTGAAGGACACACCAAAAAAGGCCACTAATATAATAAAATAAAATACCATTAGACAAAGTTACTATAGTGCCCATTACACTGATGAGGACACTGAGGCTCATTAAGGGTAACTAAAGCTAGGTATGATGGTGCATGCCTTTAATGCCAGCATTTGAGAGGCAAAGGTGGGGAATTCTTTGTAAGTGCAAAGTTAGCCTGGTCTACATAGTGACTTCCAGGACAGCCAGGGCTACACAGTGAGACACAGAACTGGGGTAGGATTGGGTAGGTCAGAATATGACCTCAACTCTCTGATTCTGAAAGCTAACTGTTCCTTCTAACACAGTTCTGGATGACACCCCTGAGATTCGGTTCACATAAAGTGATCCTAAGTAGATAAAATTCAGAAATGGTCTGACATGTCTTCTTCTTGTTTTTCTCATGTCCCAACCAAAATTCAATCGCTGAATCAGTTGCCTGTCTCGTGACTGTCACCAAAACTCCTAACAGAAACAGCTTAAATGGTATCAGTCCATCTTAGAGAAGGCACGGAGGAGTTCATGGTAGCGGGAGTATGTGGCAGGGGCTCTTTGTATCACTGGATCAAGGAGCAGGGGGAGCTAGCAGGATCCAGAAGAGGGATACTGCCCTTGCCCCCTTCTGACTTTTAGATAGACCCCCACATCCCAAGGATTCAAAAACCTTGCAACAGCGCCACTCGCTGGGGAGCAATATTCAAACACAAGAGCCGAGGAAGGACATTTCAGATTCAAAGATAACCCTAATTACCAATGATTATCAAGAAGAGTCAGCCTTGAACAATGTGTGGATGTCCTTCAGGGCAACTTTGCTCTGACATCAGAGGCCACAGCTGCAGGAGTTTTAGGAAGCAGAAAGGCAAAGATAAACTAAGTCAATTGTCATATATCATGAAAGATGGCACACACGCCAAAAAAACTGACCACAAAGTCAAACATCAAACTTTCTGTGCCTATTTGTATTTCTGTAAAGTGTTAGGCCAGCAGAGAAAGTAATGAGTTTCACGGCGCCATCTTCGTGTGTGTGTGTGTGTGTGTGTGTGTGTTGTCCAACTTCATTCTTATTTGTCCCCACTCCACACTGCCTTCTCCATGACCCCTCCTCCCAACTTCTCTTCCCAAGTTAGTGCAGTGCCCTCCTTACCTCTCACCTCCCTTATGGTCTTTCCTTCTATCTCATAATCTTTCTAGTAATACACTCGTGTGCATACACACACACACACACACACACACACACACACACACACTACATTTTAAATGTAGGCTCTGTGTGCATTAGGGAAAATATGCAATATCTGTCTTTTTGACCAACCTACTTTGCTTAACCTAGTGATTTCTAGTTGCATGCACTTTCCTGCAATGCCATCATTTCATTTCTGTTTATGGATGCAAGAACGTTTGTTGTGCATGCACCACATGTTGATGGTCCATTCATTCGTTGGTGGGCTTCTAGGCTGGTTCCATTTTCTGGCTGTTGTGACTCGTGTAGAAAGACATGGGGACCTGCAAGTATCTCTGCAGCAGGCTGACACCTAATTACACATGGGGGGGGGGAGGGAGGTGGCATGGCCAGGTGCTTCTATGTTATGCTTTTTGAAGAACTCTTTATTGATCCCCACATAGATGCCCATATATGTTTCTCTGTGTTAGCCTTTCTGACAGGGGCAAGTCAGAATTTCAAAGCAGTTTTAAGATGCATTTACCTGTTGGTTAAGGATGTTGAACCCTTTCTCAGGTATATATTGGTCATCTGTATTTATTTTCTTTTAAGAACTGTCTATTTGGTTCATTAGTCTATTGACTGGAAGATTTGGGGGGTGGGTCGGGTATTTAACTTTGGGGTTCTTTGCATATTATAGCTATTAATCCCGTATTGCTGTGCGGTTGGTGAGTGGTTCCCCCTCCTGTAGGCTGTCTCTTTCCACTGTAGTAATTGTTTCCTTTGTCATGCAGGAGCTTCTTAATTTCATGGCCTCAAAGTTGCCAGTTCTTGAGATAAACTCCGGTGCTGCTGGATTCCTTTCCCCAGAGCCTCTGACAACGCCTTTGTCCTGAAGTGTTCCAGTTTTCTTTTTATCTTTGCTTCCCTCTAGCAGTTTCAAATGGATCCATAAGGTCATTGATCCATTTTTAAAGCTTTGGGAGCAGAGTAAGATCTATGGATCTAGTTTTGCCTTTCAACACGCAGACATCCAGTTTTATCAATTTTCCCAAAGGATTTAAGAGCCTCTATTTTCTCCAAAGTCAAACATTAAGTGATTTGAGCTGTGTGCATTTATTTCAGAATCTCCCATTCTATTCCATTGGTTGATGTGTCTGTTTCTGTGCCAGCACCATGCTAGGGTTTCGGGTTTTTTTTTTCGTTGTTGTTGTTGTTGCTGTTGTCGTTGTTGTTGTTGTTGTTGTTGTTGTTGTTGTTGTTGTTGCTGTTGTTGTTGTTGCTGTTGTCGTTGTTGTTGTTGTTGTTGTTGCTGTTGTTGTTGTTGCTGTTGTTGTTGTCGTTGTTGTTGTTGTTGTTGTTTTATGGCTCTATGATACACTTTGAGATGAGGTATATGTTATTTTGTTACCATTAGTACTGCTTATTCTGAAAGAGAGTTATTTTACTTATTTTTGGTCTTTGGTACTTCAATACAAATTTTGTTTTTGTTTTATTTTCAGTTTTGTGATGACCATTTTGATTTAGAGGTTACTTCTTAACTGATTATTGTTGATAATAGAAATCTTTTTTTTTTTTTTTTTTTTTTTTTTGCCATCAAGTCACCTTGTTGAATTCGGTCTTCAAGTTGGATGACTTTCTTGCAGATGTTTTAAAATTATGGTTGTATCACCCTCAAATACTTTTATTTGAGTGTTTTATTTCTTTTTGACACTTTTATTTCTTTTGTTTCGGTTTCCCCCAGTTCCCCTTCTTCTTTGCCTCCCTCCCTCTCTCCCTCCCTTTTCTTCTGTATGAGCACTGACTGATTCTGTTTTAATTTGGGTACCCTGGGAAGCACCTCTGAGCTGGAACTCAGCCTCCAAGAGGTCTTTAAAGAATGTTCTGGAGTTCGTAAGAGGAGGTAGTAAGGAAGTAAGACTGAGACGTTAAGCCAGGGCTCAACCTTAGCAGAGAGCACACATGATTCCACAACTCTTTAGATATGTCCATCTTGAGGCAAATGGGCTAGACCTTTGTCCTCCAGCCTTGACCTGTCATTAGACCTCCCTGGACATGACTCTGACTTAGCTTTCCTCTTTAGCCAAGGCAATCCCCACAGAGCCTGACTGTTCTGGGCTGTCTGCCAGTAGCACTGCAAAGAGCAGGGGACTTGTCCTTCATTTCTGAGCAGAGATCTGGGCCAAGAATTCCAAGCCTGTTCTAATTTGCTTTCTTTTGTTACGATAAAACACTATGGCCAAAAGCAATGTGGGAATGGAAGGGTTTATTTGATTTACACTTTTAGGTCACAGTTCATCATTTAGGGACGCTGAGGCGGGAACACAAGACAGGAATGGAAAGCAGATCTACTTGCCGTTTCCTGAGGTACTGCATCCAGTCAGGGAACTCATTCACAGCCGGCTCATGGGCTCATGACCAGCTAGCCTCCTTATAGATTCAAGAAGCACCTGCCCAGGGAATGATGCCACCCACAGTGGACAGGGCACTTGTACATTAATTAAAAATTGAAACATTTCCTCACAGACCAATAAAAATAATCACTCAATCTAGACATCTTTTCCCCAGGGAATATTAGGCTGGGTCAAGTTGACTATCTTAACTGTAGCAATTCCATGCTTGCTTTTGTAGGATAAATACTAAAATTGTAACAATACAGAATAGATGGGTGTGGCTCCCTAGGCAAGGATGATAGTCTAATTTAGGAAGTGTTTCATAGTTCTATACCTTTAAACTAAGGTTACTCTCAACCCCAATCAGAAAATCTATTTTCCTAGGATGAGAGTGAATACAGAGAAGACTCGTGACTGCCCAAGATGCTGAGAATAAGTGATAGACAATGGTTCACCCCTAAACAAGACATTTACAGCATACCTTCTAAGGCTCAGCCATCTCTCTAGTCCCAATACCCTACTTGACAACACAGTCCACTGTCCAGTGTAGTTTCCTTGTGATTGATTACACAGCTGTCTGGGAGTTGTGCTGTGTGTGCATGTGTGTATGTGTGTGTGTGCTCTTGCACTTGCACACTTGTGTATGTGGATGCATGCCTCAGGCAGGTGCTGAGGCCAAACAAGGACATCAGGAGTCTGCTCTGTCACTCTGCAGCTAATTCCCCTGAGACAGTCTCTCACTAAATCTGGAGCTAGGCTGGCAGCTAGCAACCCCCAGTGGTCTCCTGTCTCTTCCCTACACCTCCAGCACAGGGGTTACAGAGCCCACATCATGCCCAGCTTTTAACATGGTTTCTGGGAATGTGAACTCAGGTTCTCATGCTTGCTGAGCCATCTCCCCAGCCCTGACACTCTGAATTCTAAAGATGCAAATCATGAGATTAAAAAAAATGAATGTCTCAGAATTCAGTGTTCAGAAATATGAAGCAAAATTCTACTTCTTCCTGCTTCTGGGTTGAAACTTGCAAAACATTTCTGTCATAAGACCATGTGCATAGACAAACATGCAGTAGAATGAACTGTCTCAATGAGTCCTACTCATCTCAATGAGTAGAACAGGGAGAATTTCACAGGACTCAGAACATCCCACTATGGATGTAAACCCACAGCACAATTCAGGGCAAACAACTCTGTAAGGGGAACAGACTCAAGTCTACAACTTAGATAGTGATTGCTGACTGAAATGACCAAACTTTTTCCATAAGTGAGAAGAGTTCTCAACCTAGCCTCAGGATTTCATTTAAGGAACCAATTTTAAGGCAAGCAGGTCCAATGAGAGAGAAAGAAAGAGTGATACTTATGAGTTACAAAGTTGCTTTCTCTGAGCTGTCCTGTTAACTACTAGCATGGTAGTATGAGGTCATTTTCTGCTGCTATAACAAAATGCCCAAGGCTGGGACATTTTGGTGGTGAATAAAGAAAAGAGGGTTCTGTAGCTCACAGTTCTGGAGATTCAAGGGTGTGGCGCTGGCATCAGCCAGGCTCTGGTGAGGATGATACCATGGAGGGAAGGACAAAATACAGGAAGATTGCATGGTACGACAGGAAGCTAGAGAGTGATGATGGCAAGTTTCCCTTTTATAAGAATTCTTTCATAATAACTAACCAGCAACCCATGAACCTTCATTCCTTTCAGCACCTCTAATGATCCAATGGCCTACTGAGCCCACCTTGCAAAGGCCCTCCCAGCTTTGAATATCACCATGCAGGGGTCGCAATCCTTCAACACATGAACACATCCAACCCCGCGCAAGTGTCCATTTACATGGAAAGTGCCTGCCGCTAGCCAACTGTGCAGTTCCTAGCTTAGTTCAGGCCTCACCAGTGAGCACTGGGATTACTGAGGTCACCACACCCACCAGGTTTTTATGAAGGTTCTGGGGATCCAAATTCTGGTCCTTGTGGTATCATGACAAGCGCTTATTCCTCGAGTCATCTCCCAGCCCAGCACCATCTCTTATATTTTTGGTTGTGAGCCTAGCCTTTAATGGCTGAGCCATCTCTCCAGCCCTTTGTTTTTGTTTTGTTTTGTTTTGTTTTGTTTTGTTTTGTTTTGTTTTTCGAGACAGGGTTTCTCTGCGTAGCGCTGGCTGTCCTGGAACTCACGCTGTAGACCAGGCTAGCCTCGAACTCAGAAATTCACCTGCCTCTGCCTCCCAAGTGCTGGGATTAAAGGCATGCGACACCACCACCAGGCAGCCAGCACTATCTCTTAAAGTATTTCTTTGGAGTTGTATGGTCCACAAGGCTGGGCATGGTGATATATAACATAATCCCAGCACCTGAGAAGCTCAGGCTAGCAGCTTAGTAGGAGTTTGAGGCTAGTCTTTCTACCACATCGAGTCTCTGTATTACTATACAACACCAAAAGTGATCACATGCCTTCCTCTATAACAGTGGCTCTCAACCTGTGGGTCATGATCCCTTTGGGTGACTGATACCTCTCTTTTGCTGTAAGTTTAGCATAAATGAAAGTCCGCTTCTTGTTCTGCTTTCTGCAGGTCTCATTCCTTGTCACCAGTGTTTATGGTGACATTAGCGCCACTCCATGTTTGCTTCTGTTTCTGCTGGTTCATTTCACCGCATCTAAGAACTTCAAATAAACTACAATCTGATTTGATTTCTCCATCTTGAACAAGTCTCTGTGATTTGTCCGGGGCTAGTGTAAGAAACATCATGGGTGCCGGGCGGTGGTGGCGCACGCGTTTAATCCCAGCACTTGGGAGGCAGAGGCAGGCGGATTTCTGAGTTCGAAGCCAGCCTGGTCTACAGAGTGAGTTCCAGGACAGCCAGGGCTACACAGAGAAACCCGAAACATCATGGAACAAGAAGGCCAGAATGACAAAGGCCCTGAGTGGCGCGTGTTTGGTGAACTGTATAACCTATCCAGGAATCTTTGAATAGATGGTCCACTGAGTCCCTTCCTGGAACCTTCTTCTGAGTGGTAAGGAGTCTGGCTTGTTCATTAGCCCAGTCTCCAAGTTCTGTTCTTTCCACCCTAAATCATTCATAACTCATGTTGTGGCACAATCCTATAATTCCAGCATCCAGGAAGCCAAGGCAGGAGAATAGGAGTTCAGGACCAGCCTCCAACACATGAGTTCCAGGCTAATCTGGTTTCATAAAACTGTCTCAAAAAACAAAACAAAGCAACAAAACAAAGCAACAAAACAATAATAACAGCAGCAGCAACAAGCAAGCATTCTTAATGTCAATAGCTTGAGACAAAAGGAAAAGGCCATTTGCTGTACATGGATCACACATGCCAGGAAATTCATCAAGAGTATTGCTGGACTCACAGCTCCAGAGACTGGGAAATCCAAAGATGTGACATTAGCATCTGCTGAGGACCTTCCTTCCTGTGTGTTCTTCTCTCTACTGAGTCTCAAGATAGTGATGGCATCAAACATCCAGGAGACTTACGGTCTTGTGGACTGAGAAAGTGTCAGGTTCTTGGGCTCTCCAGTGTGAGGCAGCCATTGTTGGACTACTTAGACTGTGTTACACAAGCCAATCTCACACCTCCCCTTCCACACACACCATCAGCTCTATTCCTCTGAAGAACATAACTAACACAGAGTCCTATGACCACGTCTAACTCCAGAGGGAATGGGAGAAGTACCAGGATCTATGTGGAAAAGAAAGGAAGAAAAAGGGAGAGATGGAGGGAAGGAAGGAGGGAAGGGAGAGAGAGAGAGAGAGAGAGAGAGAGAGAGAGAGAGAGAGAAAGAGAGAGTCTGGAATTCATATGAGTTCCTACATGGATACGTGGGATATTTCTCATAACCCTACATTAGTTCATAGAGCTACGGGTGAGTATTCTTTGTTGCAGCGAAGACACAGAGTTCAACACTGTTTCATTCCTAACCTTTGTTTTCCTTTAAAGACAGAAGTTATGAGACTATGTGGTCACATGAAGAGGTGAAAATAGAAGTTACTTTATTACGGCATTTCCTTCAGTGGTGTAACCGCAGGTAAGATGTTCCCTGTATCTGTAGATAACTCTTCTCACATACTCATATAAATAACCATAATTGTACTCATCGAGTCTCACAAAAAGTGGAAGGGAGCTTCGCTGGGAATAGAAAAGGGGCCATTGAAACTAGGATGAAATAAGAGAGGGTAATGGATCGTGAGTATAACCAGCATATATCCATCTCAAAATAAAACCCATTATTATGCATAATTAATGTATATTAAACTAATACATATAATTAATATATGTTAAACTATTTTGTATAATTAAATATATGATGCTGTACTATAGCAGTGCCATTCAATTCCTTGAACTCCTGAGCAATACACTAAATGCCTGTAAAATGACACGTTACCTGAGAAAAAGGAATCTTGCCCAACATTTAAAAATCAACAAGTGAACTACCTTTTAATAGTTGATGTAGAATCAGATAACACAACGATGAGCTGAGCTGGGCATGTGAGGTTGGCTGGGGTATTAAAAAAAAAAAGTAGGAATGAAAAGGAAAAACAAAAAACAAAGAGCAAAAATCATATTAGGTATTTCAATGTTACTTTTTTGGTCAATGTTAGAGCAAATTGAATGTCTAATTATGCTGGTTAAGACTGACCTCCTTATGAATTCAGCTATTATTTCTCATTCTCTTTTGACTTCTTGGAATGTTAGGTAAGTAAATAAGAGAAAGGTACCACTCAACTGTCACATAAGTAGATTTCACATTGGGTTAGTCTGTTGGACCTTGGTCAGAAGGTCAGTCCAAACCAATAGCTTGCTATAAAAAATGTATATTTACTAGGCTGAAGAATGATTTGTCATAAGCATTAACTTCAAATGATCTACATCATGGAAGCCATGTTGATTTGAAAACAAAGACAGAAATGCCAAAGTTGTCAAGAGACTTGTACTCAATGGCAAGAGTTCTGACTTGTCTTAACACCACAAGAATGTTTCGGAGAGTATAGGGCACTATCAGGTGGGCAGGAGAGGGACTTTTCTCTTGGGAAGAAGGGATACTTTCCTGAGTACTCATTAATGGGATGTAAAAAGGGAAGCCAGTCATCAGTCATCCTGAGGTGGATCAGGTTTTGGAAAGAGTGTGGATCAAAATTGAACCCTTTAAAATCACCTAAGTCCTTTCCTTTGAGTGTTTTTGCATAACCCCCAGTGTGAATTGAAGACTGCTGTGTTACATTTTACCACCTGAGTCCATGGCAACACAGATACCAGAAATATGTTTCATGTAATAGAAGGTCTGAGAGCGAGGCTCGGGCTGATCTTCCTCCTGGCGAGGGCCTTTTCTGGCTTGCAGATGACCACTTTCTCTGAGTCCTCATGTGGGGAGGGGGAGGAGAGAGAGAGAGAGAGAAGAGGGAGAGAGAGAGAGAGAGAGAGAGAGAGAGAGAGAGAGAGAGAGGTGTGAACTCTCTTGTGTCTCTTCTTATAATCTTATAAGACAGTGGTCCTCAACCTATAGGTCTCAAACCCTTTAGGGTTGATCAACCCTTTCACAGAGGTCATCTAAGACTATTGGAAAAGACAGATACTTACATGATTCATAACAGTAGCAAAACTGTAGTTATGAAGCAGCAACTAAAGTAATTTTATGGTTGGGGGGGTCACTGCAATATGAGGAACTGTATAAAAGGGTCGTTGCATTAGGAAGGTTGGGAACTATCGTCATAAGACCACCATTTCTATGAATTCAGAGTACTACCCTTACAATCTCATTTGATTTTAATTACTTCCTGTCTCCATATAAAGCCACTGTAGGAGTTAAGACTTCAGCATATGAATTTGGGGACTACAGGGGGTGGAAGCACAAATACTGAGTCTGTGATATCTTGCCATGTACTTATTTTAGGACGTTTTTCCAGCTTGTAGATAGATTGCTCAACAAGGAGAAACTTGGCTGAGGACCTGTTGGCATGTCATCAGTGACCTTGGTAAGGAACACCAAGCTTTGTCTGTGGTCTGAAACAGAAGTCCAGGATCTGAGGGCTTGACCTACTGCCTGGGTGCCCTGGTGTTGAGGGAATATCTGACCTACCCTTGAGAGTCTGCGGTTTCCATCTGAGTGGATTCCTTGACGCAGACAAACTTTCCCCTCACACACTTAGAAGCATCAGTGACTGCTCACGGCCAATTTCAAAACCCTTTGACCTCAATGGGATCTTGCAATGCTTTCTTAAATTTCCATTCTCTTAAGAGCATGGTGGTTCTACAGATAGTGAGATGGTGGATAGTTGTATTCTGGAAGCTTCTGATGGCCTTCTGTCACAAGTCAGTCCTCGAGTTGAAGGTCAGGCTGGTTGCTTGGAGGACACACTGGGGATCGAAGCTGAGCTTTGACATTTGAGGCAATTTCCACATCTATTCTTAGAAACCTTCCCAAAAGGATCTACTGAGATAATAACACAAAAACACACAGACAGACAGACACACACACACACTCACACACACACACACACACACACACACACACACACACACACAACCTCAACTTGGACTGGAGTTAGAATCACCACAGCCACGGCTCTGGGCAGATCTGTGAAGTTATTTCCAGAAAGGTTTAACCAAAGAGGAAAGACTAACTCCCCATGGGCTGGGCTCCTAGACTGAATGAAAAGGAGAAAAAAACAAAACAAAACAAAACAAAACAAAACAAAACAAAACAAAACAAAAAACAACCCTGAACACCATCATTCACTGCTCTCTGCTTTTTGACTGGATAAAATGGAACTAGCTGCCTCCACCCTTTGCCCTTGAGGAAGCTATTTTATAAGTGCTGTCTCTTTTGTCACCATGTCAAGGCCTTTACCGGGTGGAAGGTGCTGTTCTTGAGGGGGCCAGCTGGAGAGTGGAATGCACGTGAAGGTTCATGCTTGACCTTTAACGTGTTTATGTGTTTTCACGCGGCTTACTCATCTGAACCCCTTTCCTATAAATTACGTTGACAGTGACACATCTCTATAGCTGCATTTGTTAAAGGCCGTAGTCCCGGAACAGCAAGAAGGAACAAACTAACTGTTAATGACATTCCCATTGCCACAATGCTTTCTCCACTGTGATGGATTGATTGCTCAAACCGGGAGTCAAAGCTGACCCTTCCCATTAAGTTGTTTTCATTAGGTATTCTGTCACATCTTATTTATGCATCGACTTACTGTGTGCACGGGTGCGTGCGTGTGTGCATGTAGCATAGCATATGTGATGTGAGGTCAGATCAGAGGACAATTTCCAGGAGTCAGTCTTTCCTTCCACTGTATGTATTCTGGGTATCCAACACAGGTTGGCAGCCTTGGTGGCAAACACCTCCAGACACTGAGCCAAAAGACATCTTCCTGGGAAAATATCAACATTTGCCAGTGTTCATATATTTCCTTATTTTCTTTGTTTCAAGAGAGGAAACAGCCTGGCTTTTCTTCCCAAATCACATATAACCTTTACTCTTTTGGGTGACATATACTCACTGTTTTTATATGCTTTTTTAATTTACTTTTTCTGTATGTCTATTTTGCCTGCACATATGTGTGTGTGCCACAAGTATGGTCGATATCCACAGAAGCCAGAAAAGGGAATCCCAGTTTCTGGGAACAGTGTTACAGATGGTTGTGGCCCGCTATGTAGGTGCTGGGAATCGAACCCTAGTCCTCTGAAAGAGCAGCCAGGGTTGTTAACCACCCAGCCATTACCCCAGCCCCAAATAAATTCTTTTAGTGTATTTACATAGTTATGATTCACTGTGGTGAAAGAAAGAAAGAAAGAAAGAAAGAAAGAAAGAAAGAAAGAAAGAAAGAGAGAGAGAAAGAGAGGGAGGGAGGGAAAGAGAGAGAAGGAAGGAAGGAAGGAAGGAAGGACAAACAGACAGACCCCCTTTTATCCCAGCACTAGGGAGGTGCTCTGGAGGTGGGTGGATCTCTGGGTTTGAGTCTATCCTGGTCCACAGAGTGAGTTCCAGGACAGCCAGCGCTACACAGTGAAACCCTGTTTCCAAAACAAAACAATTCACTGTGGCTCCTGTCCTGACTCAGACCACCATCTTTATATGGAAACGTGGTGATTAACTTGATCATGCACACAGCCCCACCATACAGAAAAGGAGAATCCCTGTTTAAGTGAGTGATAGTGTGCTGGCTGGTTTTATCAACTTGACACAAACCTAGACATACCTGAGAAGAGGGAATCTTCATTTAGAAAAGGCCTCCATAAAATTAGCCCGTAGGCAAGATTAACCAACTAAGTGCCACCCCTGGAAGTGTGGTCCTGGGTGCTACAAGAAGGTATGTTGAAAAAATTATTTTGAAAGTCAACAGTAACTTTCTATTTGAAGAAATAAAATAGCCCATTACTCTGAAACATGATCGGTTGGTAGAAATGGATGTTCAGAATGTGCGCACAAAGCGCTGGGCCTGTAAGCTCTAGTGACTTTGTGCTGTTATTTTGCTCATGGAGATGTTTCCAGCTCGTTCTCCTCAGCTATTCTCTAGTTAGCAAGAGAGGCAAACTGGCTGCTCCTCATGCCCCACCCCACACGAGGCATCCGTATCCTGCCCTGCTCAGGAGAGACACCTGCGATCTGGACGGGACTGTGAATGGCTAGCGGGGTATGTCTACACTTCCCCAAAGAGTCTCCACAACCTAGAAACCCTTTACTATACAACCCCAGAGAGGTGCCTTGTGCTTTCTGTGAGTTCACGGGCCTCCTGAGCCTACTTCCATAATGAAGATTTTAATCTGGCAGAAATGACTAAGTAACTCTTTGTCTTTTCTCATTTAGAGCCGTTGCTTTCTCTATCTCTGTCTTTATCTCTGTCTCCTTCTCTTTCTCCCTCTCTTGCCCTATACTTTGTAGTTCCAGGGGGGAACAAACACATCCCCATGAGGTAGCCATTTCATACAATTCACCTTGGCTCACCTGCGTCTTTGGATCTGCTGTTGTTTTACTCGGTTTTAGTTTTCTGAATGAGGACATCAGATATAATCCAATCTGCTCTCAACTTTGCTGTGCAGCCAAAAGTGGTCTTGAACTCCTGCTTATTTGCTCTCAGCCTCCAAAGTGCTGGCATTACACACACACACACACACACACACACACACACACACACACATGTTGCGGCCCAAGCTACCCCATGTGTGGGGGCCAAAATGTCTCAGACCGCTCTGTCAGTGTTGGAACCTGCACTGCCAAAAGCCTTGGGGGCTAAATTGTTAGAGCCCGCACTGCCCCAAACTGCTCTGGTCTGCGGGTCGGGGTTCAGCAAGAGAGAGAGTGAGGACAGACTCGAAGAATGGAGACCAGACAGAGTGTGATTCAATCCTGTTTATTCTTCAGTCTCTCTTCCTAGTCTAAGTCCCAAGTCTTGAGTTCCTAGTCCCTAGTTCTTAGTCCCTACTGCCTTCAAGTTCCAAGTTGTTAGTCTCCTTCCCAGTCACTAGTCTTTTCCCAAGTGCTTGTCTCAAGTACAAGTATCTACTCTTCCAAGTACAAGTGCCTAATCCTAGTTGCCTGTCTCGAGTCTCAAGTGCCTACTACCTAATTCCAAGTTCTTCCTCCAAGTGCCAAGTGCCTAATACCTATTAATAATTTCTTCTGTCTGCCTCTCACCTTTTATTTGTCTCACTTCTAAGCCACGCCTTTAAGTCACTCCTTTAAGTCATGCCCTTAGGTCTTGTCTCTAAATCTGATCTCTAAGTCATGCCCTTAAGTCACACACCTTTAAGTCTCACACACCCAAGGGAAAATCCTGGGTATCTAAAACAAGATGTTATCAGAGTGTGCTCAGCTGTGTAGGCTATTGTAATCAAGTCTCTTGTCAGGGTATATGGCTCAAGATGGCTGCAAGGATGATAGCTGCCTTCTGTTGGCTCACCACACATACACACCCCACAGACCCTCCCCTACAGACATAAACACACACACATACACACACACCCTACAGACCTTCCCCTACAGACACAAACACACATATACACACCCCACTAGACCCTCCCCTACAGACATAAACACATACACACACACCCCACAGACCTCCCCTACAGACATAAACACACATACACACACATACCCTCCCCCCCAGACATAAACACATACACACATACAGACACACTTGCACATGCATACACAACAGACAAACAAACAAACAAAAAACAAAGTTGGATCACAGGTATCAGTGGTTCCCACTATTTGGGAATCTGAGACAGAAGGATCACTTGAACACAAATGTCTGGGGTCAGGCTGAACAACATAGTAAGACCCTGTCTCCAAACAAAGCAAAAACTGCTAATAAAATTCGAATCCCATATTACTTCAAACAAACCATGTCCAGGTCTACGAAGTCATTTCCAGTCAGGAAGTCAAGCAGAAATGAAGGATCTGAGGTAATGAAGTTCTCAAGTTCACACTGGGTTAACATTATTTTGTTCACATAGTTGCAAGAGACTGTTGATGTCTGCCAACTGTAACCCAGGAAGGATCTTTAACCATCTAATCCAAATCCATCTGACTGTTACTCTGTGAATCACAGCAGCGAGATCATATGTTCTTGTTGAATGTATTCACACCTTATGGTCTGAGAACACGGGGATTATTTGACACATTTAAATAAAATGTTTCTAACTTAAAAAACAAAAGGCCCAGATCATGATAGCTTCTGCAGGCTTTTAGGATATTAAAGAAATTAAACAGACTTCTTACCTTTCCTAGTCACTGTTCTATTGCTATGAGGAGACACCATTGGTGCCTACCTTGGTAGGCAACTCCTATAAAATATAACATTTAATTGGAGGCTGGCTTACAGGTTCAGCCAGGTTCTCCACTATCACAGCAGAGAGCATGACAGCATGCAGGCAGGCATAGTGTTGGAGAAGCTGAGAGGTACATCTGATCCTTAGGCAGAGAGAGGGAAGAGGAGAGGGCAGGGGGAGGGGGAGAGAAGAGAAAGAGGCAAAGAGAGAGATACAGAGAGAGAGAGAGAGAGAGAGAGAGAGAGAGAGAGAGAGAGAGAGAGAGACACTTGGCACAGGCTTTGGAAACTTCAAACTCCACTCCCAGTGACACACCTCTTCCGACAGGGCCACACCTCCTAATCCTTTCCAAAGAGTGCCACTCCCCATGACTAAACATTCAAATATATGAGCCTATGGGGATTATTCTCATTCAAACCGCCACATTACTTATACCATAAAAACTGAAATGAAATGCAATAAAATTGCAACATGAAGTCCTCTGTTTAATCTCTGTTGTAGTAAATTTCCAACCCAAGAAGGCCCGATCAATAAAAACACAACTCAAATGATATAAGTACAAACTGCATGCCTAGACTGAGAGAATTACCGTTACACTACTCTATCCTCACCCATGAGATCACTTATCACTTTTGGTTTTTTCCAGGCCATGTGCTTCTCCTCCACTGTCCTTCTACCTCCTCCCTCATCCTCCTCTTCCTCTCTCTCCCCAAACTCTTCTCTCCACCTCCCCTTCTACTGCCCAATCACAGGCTCTAGCCTTTATTCTACAAATTAAGGTGGACAGAAGGTTCGCAAGTCACCTGTATACTGATTCACTCCTCATCTGCAGCCCCTTCCAGGAAAGAGGAATTAGCATCAAAATACAAACCCAGGGCTCTCCACAACAGATCTGTACTGTAGCAAGCAAACAAATAATGAGGGCAACTGCAAAGACAGTAGAAAGAAAAAGGACGGGTTGGAGAGATGGCTCAGTGGTTAAAAGCACTTGTGGCACAACCATGATGACCTTTGTTTTGACCTAGAACCAACCCAACAACTGGGTGTGGTCTCACGCAGTCCTGTAACCCCAAGTAGGGGACAGAGACAATAGGATCACTAGGGCTTGTTGGTCACCAACCTAGCCATAAACTGAGAGCCCAGGTTCATGGAGAGACCTTGTTTCAAAGGAATACAGTGGTGCTAATACAGGGAGAAACCTGATGCCTGCCCTGCCATCTACATACACACACACACACACACACACACACACACACACACACACACACACACAGAGAGAGAGAGAGAGAGAGAGAGAGAGAGAGAGAGAGAGAGAGAGAGGGAGAGAGAGAGAGAGAGACTTGTGTACCTGCTCACACAGGCATAAACACCACACACAGAAACACAGAGGAAAAGTCTTGTTTTTCTCATGGAACTTAGAAGGACATACATCATTCCTGATGGCTGGTTTCTTGTCACCAAATTGAAGAAGTGACTTACCAGAGGGGCTTGCTCTAGGCCACTATGTAATAAAAGCCATAAATCATTAAGCAATCAGGTTCTGTCAGTGCTGACTTGAGAAACTGCTGCTGGAACTCACATTTTTCTGGGCAGACTGGCAAGAATCGCCAAGGATGCTATTTATCCCCAGCATCCAACAGAAACGACTCCATCTTACACAGCCTCTCCGTATTCCTCGCCTTTTCCTCATCTTAGATGCTAGAAGCTTCTTTTAATTAACTTACATCTTCATATGTCATGTCTTGTCTCAACATCAGGGGTTCTGGAAGAAACTGAAAATGAAATTCAAGCATACCCCAAGTCAATGACTTATATCAATAATTTAGTTTCTTTGTGCTGGAAAATAATGCTGGGCGTAATGTGCCATTGCTACCAGTAGAGGGCGCTCGGACACTGGCTTTGGAATTTACACTTCTTCAGATGGGCTTGAATAGGAATTGTCTTTATCCATGGCTATGTCCTTGTAGAATTACGATCTTGTCATGGCTCTAGTGGAATGCTCTGCCCATACAATGACACACTACATCCTTTAACAAAAACTAGCTGGTGGTGGCAATGGGGCTTACAACAGAGTTTAACCAATCAAGGAGAAATTGAAGGTATTACTGACCAGTGGTGGGCAGGAGTCTAAAGGATCAGAAAGCGACTTAGAAGAGTTGGGAAACTATGCTTCAGTCCCATAACTTATATGGAAAGCACTCAGAAACACTGTATGAGTTACCCAGACAGAAGCGATGAGCTGCAGCCTACAATAGAACGAAATTTGCAGTTAGCATATGCTAGAGGACCTCAGACTCTATAGACACAGGATTCAGAATACCCATGTCTTTTATCAAACATAAGACATTTTTACATATATGTCTATATGCATATCATGTATTGTCTAGCATGTATATCACATATTATCTATATGTATATCATGTATCACCTATATATATAATGTATTACTTTATGTACATATCATGTATTACCAATATGTATATCACATATTGTCCATATGTATATAATGTGTTGTCTATATGTATAGCATGTATGTCCCTGTCCCTAGAAAAAACCTGGGTAACAAGATCTCTGATCATGACAGAGAGGAAAAGGACATTCTGTTTTAAAGGCTCCCCGTCACCACTGTTGTCCCTGCCCTTGCATGGGATCCTGGATGCCCTGAGGCCAAGCCTGAGCAGGAATCAGAAGTTTATGAGGGTTATGTTTGCTTCCCTCAGAGATGACTATCATCAGAAGAGGCACTGGCAGGGAGACATAGTCACACACACTATAGTAAGAGGAAAAGGGAAAGCAAAGTCCTCGAGTGGTGGGCCAGTGACCGGACTGCGTCTCTAGCTCCTGCCTCGAGTTCTCCTTCCCATAGATTACGATTTCGGGACCCTGGGCTCCAGGAAAAAACATGAGAGTTTCATTAAAATGGCTTTGCTTGCCAGCTGTGATAGCACGTACCTTTAATCCCAGCACTCGGGAGAAAGAGGCAGGCAGATTTCTACGAATTAGAGGCCAGCCTTGTCTACATAGTGTGTTTCTGGTCAGACGGAGCTATGTAGTAAGACTGTCTCAAAAGCAGTTTTGATTGTTCTGCTCTGGGCATCGAACCTAAGACCTCACGAGTGCTTGGCAAGCGCTCCATCATCGGTCTCTACCTCCAGCTGGAGTTCTCACCTAGGCTCCTTGACAAAAATTCTATGCTACTTTTCAGATCTTAGTCTGGGCTGCTTTTCCCATAGACCATAGTAGGGGTTACAATCTACCTTCAAAATCTGTCTCCTTGGCCTGTCAAGTGGCACAGCTCAGGGAAAGTTTCCTGTGACTTTCCCTAAGCCTGAGAGGTTTCTTTGCATAACATCCAACACTTTATGTCTGAAGTAAATCCAAGGACGGTTTGCCCAACCTTCTATTAAAGAATTGAATTGAACAGATAGATGTTCGTCTACAGCTAGCATTGGTCAGACTTATGTCTTCCATAAGATGCTCTGAACATCCACATGCAGGTTTTTGCATGGACATACATTCTCATTTCCTTGTATAAATGTCGAAAATCAGCATGACTAGACCATACAACAGTTGCTAAATTCTGTAAGAGGTGGCTGAGCTTCTCCAGAATCCACCCGCTTCCTGAGCGCGCCTGAACCGGTTTCCATTTTCCTCTCAGTGAATCCTGACTGATCAGAGAGAGGCCTCCCATCCTTAACATCTCTTGTTCCTACAAAGTCTCTAGTCAGGCTGGCCTTGAACTCCTGGTCTTTCTGTCTCTGTCTCCCATGTACTGGAAGGAAGTACAGGTATTACACCTGGTTTTATAAAGCCCAACCAACTCTGTTTTTGAAGAAACTCCATTTTGTACGAGACCAAGGATTCCAGAAATCACAGAGTCCTCCTGAGCAAGCATCCTATGGCACCACCCCCCTTAGCAACAGCCAGTCAGGCTACAACAACAGGGTCAAGGTACATACAGATAACCTAAGACATCCTGCAGTGAATAGATAACCTGACCATCCTGTTTGTCAAGTGGGTCTGCTCTCCTGTTTGGTTCCCGCAGATTACACCAGAAATGCAGTTTTTAAAATATTAACTTGCTGACCTATATGGAAATTCCCCAAGTTTGCTGTAACCACAATTAAAAAACCCTGAACCCCTAGACTCTCACTCTGACCCTCTGTGACAGCAACAGTCTGAGAGAGTTTGCTCAAGTGCCCATAGTAAAGACTCTTATGTGTTTTGCATTGTAATTGGCTCCTTGGTTGTCTTTGGGTACCTGCAATTTGGGCATAACAGTTTATTCAGTGCTGGGGATCAAACCCAGAGGTGAAGTGCCCTCCAGGCAAGCACTCCCAGCCCCAGTGCTGGCTGTCTGGGTGGATGGTCTATGCTTTGAATTTGCATTTCTCTGATAGCTAATAGTGTTGAACAAATTCTCCTATGCTCCTCTGTCATCTGTCCATCTTCCTCCTCTGTACGATATCTGATCCAGTCCTTTAGCCATTTTCTAAAGTTTTTTTTTTTTTTTTTAAGCATGGAAGTTGTGATTTCTTAATCATTTTATATTTTCATCCTTTGTCTGATTTGCAATTTGCAAATATCTTCCCCTGGATCTCTCTCTTATCCTTTTGTCCTGCTAGCAGATGTGGTAAGTAAGATGTGGTAATCTCTATTTCCGTGATAAACACGGTGACCAAAAACAACTCGGGAGGAAAGGGTTTGTTTCAGCTTCCACCTCTCAGGCCGCATCCATCACTGAGGAAGCCAGGGCAGGAACCGGAGGCAGCAGCCCGGAGGCAGCAGCTGAAGCAGAGGACTATTGAAGCAGCGTGGCTCCTCTTGACTTGCCTAGCCTGCTTTCTTAAACACCCCAGGACTGCCTGCTATGGCGGGCACCGGCGACCAATCACTACTCATGAAAATGTCCCACGTGCTGGCTTTCCAGCCAATCCCATGGAGACTTTTCTCTATTGTAGGTCCCGCTTCCTAGATAACTCTAGCTCGTGTGGAGTTGACGAAACAACCAACCAACCAACCAACCAACCAACCAACCAACCAACCAGGACAATAGGATCTCCTACTGCTCTGCTCTATGGGCCCCTGCTGACAGCACCCAGGCAGGCAGGGACTTTTCCCCATGTGGTCTCCATCCACTGACAATAGGTACAGGATGGGTGGCATGGCTTTGTTGCCTCTAGATCTTTGTCACAGTCCTGCAGCTTCTCAAGGCCTCCATGAGAGGGGATTGCCATTCAGCTAGGTATGCTGTCCCACTGACTAAGGTCTCGGGCTGAATGAACAGAAGATAGCAAGCGAGCTGCACACCGGCATTCATGTCCCTGTTTCCTGACTGCACGTGACGTGATCAGCAGCCTCATACTCCTGCTACGGAGGCCTCACCATCAAACCGTGAGCCAGAAACCTCCTGGAGCTGCTCTGGTCAGGTAGTTTTGTTACAGGAACAAGAAAAATAACTAAAATATGTACATATCATATGCATATAACAAACATCTGTATTGCTGAGCCAATGTTACCAGGACCATTGTTTAAGGAGAGGCTCTTGCACACACCAGGATGAAAATCAAAATGGACTAACTTACGCTAATGTTTCATGTCGCCAAGTTAAAACTAAGTTATTTATCTAATTTAATCTTTCAAAAAAAAATCAGTGCCAATAAATCAGACCCAGCAGCCAAAGGTCCCAAACAGGTAAGTTTCAAGTGACAATAACATTTCCCCTGCCTAACTCCTTAGTTCAACTTGAGGTCCCAGGAGCATGTGATGCTACCCAACCAATGGTTTGCTTGTTGCTCTGCAGGGCCTCTCTGTAGCCCTCCCCCATTATCACCTTATAAGGAAAGTGGCTTCCTCTTCCTTTAATCCAGGTTAGGTTTTGGTTCTGTTCTTTTTCAGCCCATTGCTCTGTTTTTACAGCTGAAAGCCTTTTCTCAATTCCTCAATGGAAAATAAAGCCAATTAAGGCCATTAAGCTGAATTGTTGCCATTTCGTCCCCTGAGGATGTAATGCCACATTTACCAGAAATGGCAGGGAAAGCACATTTTTCTTTCTCTGTCTTCCAAGAGGGAGCCAGTCTTTTCCTTTCTTTGAAATGAGGAAGCTGATCTTTGATGTATTCTCAAAAACTTCCCCGGCTCAAAACAAATAAACAAATAAACAAATGTGTGTTTTGTTTTTTTCTCTGCACAACTGAGGAGACACCAGAGCAAGCTCTTGAAAGAGGTTCACTCCGTCCTTCATCAAAGGACCGGTCTGTCTTACTTGTTGAGAGGCGAGGCTGTGCCTGCTTCCTGGTGCACACAGGTGAGGACTCTCAAAGCACATGGAGGGCCAAGATGTTGAGGACCACTGGTGGGGATAAAATAGACTCCACTGAGAAGCAAAGCCTTTACCCATTCACTCTGAAGACACTGAAACTTATTCAGATCTGGCCATAAGCCCTGACTTCAGCATATGCTCCCAGAATTCCTCAACCTTTCTTCTTCAAGCTTATCTCCGAAACAAGGAGTTTCCGTCTTTAAAATTGGCCATATTGGCATGCACAGCAGTGCAGAAATTTGTTCAAATGTTAATGCAAGCAATTGCTGTTAATTTCTTGTTTACCCCAATATACAAATGTGAAGCCTCACCCAGTCTGTCAGCATTTAGTATGTTCTTGCCAGACAGACCTGACTTGTCACTGTGCCCCTCACCTGGTCTCACCCCCACAGAAATGCATCTCACTCTGTTCACCCATCCCCCAATCACTCCACTACCCTCAGTTATTAATGAAAGAGCAAATAATGTCAGCCCAGGTATGATGCTGCCTTCTTGCAATCTATATGCTCAGCAGGCTGAGGCAGGAGAATTGCACTATTGATAACTATAGCTACAGCACTGCAGAGCAGACTTGGGGAGCTTCTTCAGTTTTGACAACTCACAGTGATGTTCCCCTCCCCAGGCCCTGCCAAGCACATTCTATTCCTTGATTCTACACATTTGATTATTTTAGTTACTTCATATAAAAGTATCACACATTTGTGACTTGTTTATTTCATCTACCGTAATAACCTAAGGCTTACCCAGGTCACTTCATATTGGACAATTTTCTAATTCTCTCTACTTTGCAAAGGTTGAATGGTGTCCCATTATGTGTGTGTGTGTGTATGTGTGTGTACATATGCATGTGTGTTTGTGTGTATATGTATGTGCATGCATGTCTGTATGTGTGTATATGCATATGTATGTGTCTGTCTGTATGCATATGTATATATGTATATATACATGTATGTATGTGTATATGTATGTATGTATGTATGTATGTGTGTGTATGTACATACCCTGTATCTCATAATAAATCTCTGCATGTGTTATCATATATCCTTTTGTTCCGTTTTCTCCAGAGAACACTAGCTCTGGGCTAAACCGTTCAGCAAAAGCGTTCCGCTTCTTCCTCTTTTCCTCTCCATGTCTCTCCTGCCCCGCATCTCCTGTTTCCCAAGCTGTCTTACAAGCACCTCATATGAATTAGGATTACTACCTCTTGGTTTCCCTGAAACACTATAAACTATGGATTTTTATTTTCCCATTTACAAATGAAGAAACTGACTCGGGGTTTGGTGGTACATGCCTGTAATCCCAGAACTTGGGAGGCTGAGGCAGGAGGATAGCTGTGATTTTTTTTTTTTTTAAACCAGTATGAGCTACATGGTGACATCCCATCTTGAACAATCAAACCAAAACAAAGAAAACAAGGAAGGAGGAGTGGGGGAATGCAAGGAAGAGGAGGAAAAGAAAAGAGGAGGAGGATTGAGGAGCACAGGTGCGTAACTCTTAAAGTGACAGAGTCAACAGGGTAGATTGGCACTTAAAGCCAGCTGGCCTGAGCTCCTCATGTTAGGTGTCACAGGAAAATCCAGTTCTGTTTCAATGCCCGTATTCCTTGGCCAGTTCTCTGGAAAGTTCCATGAACTTTGCTCAATGACTTCTGCCAATCTTCAGTTTCAGGGAGAACGGCTACCCAGCAGCTCCTAAACACACAGCCCAGGTGCCTGGTTCTCCATATCTGCAAAGCCACATAGAAACCGCTAAGAGGTAAGATTCTCTTACGGCAGTCTCCGAGACAGACAAGTATTTGTCCTTTTCCCACCCAGAGAGGTTCAGATAGACACAACCCCTCTGTCCTGGTTGGCTTTAGATTCAGTGCTTCATGAGGTCGTCTCTGGGGTTGAATTTCTGTGCCAGACTCTCCAGAAAAGTTGTGTGGCTGGATTAACCCTGAGGTGCTGGGCGGGGTGCAGCAGGATACTGCTGTGTTTATTTTAATTAGATTCCAGCAGCTGCTGAGGGTTGGCAGGGCAGTGTGGCTGTCCTGTGGCTGCCCTGGCATGCTGTTCCGGGAATCTGGTATCATAGCGCTTTGTAAATGTTCTGTGGATGCCAGCAAGGGCCAGAGGGTGCTTGCAGTCTGGTTTGGGAGTTACAGGAGCCAATGGGAAAGCTTGGTTTGACCAGCCAATGAAATAGTCCGGTTCTGGTAACTGGTGACCAGTCTGGATTCTGGGTAGCAACAATCCAGGATATCTGGTGACACCATGGCGTCTTTGAGGCAGTTTATTTTGGGCGTCACGGCTGTTACCCAAAGTCAGGAGTAATGTGTTTCATTTGCAGACATCTAAACCCCCAACCACAGGCATGTTTTCTTCCAGGGCAGAGGGCAAATGCAATTACATCTGTGACCAATTTGCACAGCTGGACGCTCAGTCTCCTGACAGAAACATTTATTTGAGATTCAGGGGAGCTGGGTCACCAGACAGGAAGCAAGGTCCAGCAAGCATTGTGTTGGCCAGTCTATGAATGCTTGCTAGCCTGCAGAACAAAACAACAGAAACTGTCACGTCAACGCTGGCCTTTCGTGGTTGAAAATGAGTCTCCTACACATGAAGAGAGATTTAAAGGCACAGACAACAGTGAGAAGTTTGAAAACAAGAAGCAGTTGCCATGAGCCTGGCGCAAAACCAGAGCGCACATTTGCACACAGGGGCAGCGGAAGGCGCAGCTGCCCCTTCAACCCGCCGCATGGCGGCCAAGTCTTCCCACCCAGGCCTTTTCTGTATCATGCAAGAGAAATTTCTGTCTCTTTGAGTTCATCAGCTTTTGAAGGAACAGAGGATGTTTTCAGAACCGGGGTGGGGTTGGGGTGTAAAGAAGTACTGCCTCTCCCAAATTCAAAAGAAAAAAAATTAAGCTAAAAGTGAAGGCCATTTGTCTTCTTAAAAAGTATCAGCCTGCCCAATTAAAATTTATACATACACATCTCAAATGTATAATTCAAGAAGCTTATCGAGTGAGAATTTTTTTCCTCACTTCATGAGAATTTCCCCAGAGGACCTAATAACTCTTGAGAAGTTGTTTACTGTGAGCTATGTGTTCAGTATGGTGAATAATTTTAAAATGGGATGAAAAGTATATCAGAGTTTTAGAGTAAAAATTCAGCATCAGTAAGAATATTTTCATAGTTGTTGCTATTGCTGGTGGTTTATATTTGAGACAGGCTTTCGCTGTGTAGCCCAGGTTGGCCTTGGCTCCTGATCCTTTTGCCTCTAGCTCACCCTTAATGACTTTAATAGAGACACACAGTAGCCACAGCCGAGATACTGCACCCCCACATTTACCTGTCACTCTTTAGTTAAAACTTCCAACATCTGCAGAGGTCAGAGGATTCTAGCAAGTTCAAAGATAATTTCCAGGCCAGCCAAAAACAAACAAAAACCCCTAATTTCATCACTTTATATGATGCCTTAGGAGAAGACTGGCATGCATTCTTCAAAAAAAAAAAATTCACAAGACTTAATTTTATTTATGTGTACGTGTGTGTGTGTGTGTGTGTGTGTGTGTGTGTGTGTGTGTACCAAAGAGTACAGTGTCCTTAGGGGTTAGAAGAGGGCATTGCATGTCCTGGAAATGGCTTTGCAGGTGGCTGCAAGATGCCCTGAGTGATTGATGGGACCCACACTTCGGTTCTCTGAGCTGCCTCACCAGCCCATCTCAACTAGGTACTGTGTCCACGAGGCTGAGCTGATCTTTTGGGGCCACACTCTCAAGTCAATGCTACAGATGTTCCGTCTAGGAACAAGGCATCCTCCTGAAGCTGTGTTTACCAACAGGCAAGCTTTCTACCATGCCAAGGAAAGACCCAGTGGGGTCTTCTGCAAACCAAAAAGACTGAGCTGTGCATGTTAATTGGGGGCCCTGAAACATCAATGCCCTGTCATGACTCCACATGCTAGACTGAGCCTGGCTAGAGTTTTTTAAAAGAGGAGGAAAGAATTAAAATGCAAATATTCACAATTTGACAGATAAGATCAAAAGTAGTTCCTATCAAATTCCCATTGGCAAAAATTTAGAAAATAATCCAAAATTAATATCAAAATATAACAGATCCTGTGTGTGTGTGTGTACATATATTTTTTTCTGTAAATGACAAAGTTGGGTGAGTTTCACTTCCCACATTCAACACTTGCGTCGTAAGTAGCTGAGACACTAAGGTGCTATATAAAGACAGAAGCCTCCAAGAGGATGAGAACACAAGCCAAGGAGACAGAAAGCTTTGCAAAGAAAACATCTGATGAGGGACTTGAATCTTGACTACACAGAAAACTATTACAACCCAACATTCCAAACATAGAGGACAGAAATGAGCAAAAACATAAGCAGTTGGTTTTCAAAGGCAGAAGACGCTTGAGTGGCTGGAGAAGCACTCTAGAAAATGTCACAATCATTTGTCATCAGAGAAGAGACATCAAAACCTCAATTAGATACCATTTGCCACCCATTAGGGTGGCTGCTAGAGAGGTTTTTTTTAGTCAGATAATAACAAATGTCAAGAAGAGAGCGGACATCTTGGAGCGTTTGTACACTGAATATTGCAGTGATGGAATGGTAAGGCTGCCCTGGAGAGCTGTCTGCTAAAACTAAGTATCAATTTATGAGCTCAGAACAGCTTTTCTGTCTATACATTTTATACTTTCAAAACTAGGCTATATACTTTTTTGTTGTTGTTGTTAATTGGTCCCTGAGTATTTTCTTCACTTGTTCATGTGTGTGTTGCAGGAGTGGCGTATCAGAGGATAACTTGAGGGGGCAGATTCCTTCCACTGGGTGGGTGCTGGAGTTGACCCTACCCTCTGGCTTTTTCTGCTGTACCATCTCACCGGGTCCTAATGTCATTTCAGCTTATTTATTGCTACTGCATAGAAAGACATTGATTTTTTTGTGGATTGATCTTTTATCTGGCAACCGTGCTAAAGACCTGTTAGTTTTAACAGTGCTTAGTGGATGTGTCAGAACTTATCTTTGTAATAGATGATATCATCTGAAACTGTAGGGTAATTTCTCCCTCTCCAATTGGATTAGCTGATGTCATGCTTGCCCGTTTACCTCACTGAAGACCGTTCAGATGACAGCTGCACGAAAAGCTGTTTTTTTGTTTTTGGTTTAGTTTTGTTTTTATTTAGCCCTCTCTGAATTAGATGTTCCGGCTCTTGAACCAGACAGCTAGTGTTTAACATTCATCGTGCCACCCAAATCAGGAGAGACAGACTTCCCAGGGCATATTTCAGCAGAGCAGAGCAACTCTTAGGAACTGGGTACTAATGTGTTTAGCTAAGTTAAAACAAGTGTGTCTGTGTGTCTGTCTGGTCTGTCTTTCTTTCTTTCTTTTTCAAATACTGGACATCATACACAGGCAGAACTACAGCCAGGACTGGACAACCTCCCAGCACCTTAATACCATCTACACTGGCCATGGCAGCGTATATTGAAAGGGAAACCACTGCTTTTTTTTTCTTGGTCTATCAATACAAGGAGCTGTTTTATTTTCATGCGCAGAAAGTTCTATAAGCCATTCTAATTAATGAGGACAGTCTCAGCTCAGGCGTGTTTTGCCATTACTTTTGAAGCGTTCCTTGCCTCTGGCACCTCTTAATGTCTAGGGTAGGAAAGACCTCCAAAGAGATGTGTGAGTTTGCACTTGTTTGTGGTGGCTGCTGTGTGGTGGAAACAAGACGCCCCAGACTTCAGAGCAAGATGAAACAAACTTCTCGGTCCGTGGGTAAACTGTGCAGAGGGAGCTTTGTGTGGGAGTTCTCAAAGGTGGAAGTGCCATTCAAAGGTTGCCAGAGCCCAAGAATATAAACTCGCCTCGATGAAGCTTCTGGACCGTCTCCAGTGCCTTGCAAGATCCATGCCCAACCTCCCTGAAGTGCACCATTGAGAAAACGCCTTGAGAATAGGTTGACTGGCACGGGCGCAACACGGAGAGAATGGCTTTAATGAGCCAAAAAATGTGGTTTCAAATGCCCCTGTCTCCCAGTGTCACTGCCGGCCTTTGCCAGCAGAGGCAAACCCTTGTTCACTGGCGCAAACTCCGAGAGACACCGAGCAAGCCTGTATAAACTCCAAACTGCGTTCACATTCAGGTCGAGAACGTTCTCCCCTCGTTGAGGACAGACATGTCTGAGCTGATGGCGAGCTGTTTGTCCGGCCTTGAATACCGGCTAGCATGCTGAAGGAGCCCTAAAGTCTCCAGCAGGGAGAGGTTTTGGTGGGGACTTGCTCTTGGCTCCTGGTAATGGGGTGGGGCGGGGCTGTTATTCATAGGTAGATTATCCAGTTCAAGGATTCTCGGGCTTAGGGCCTGTCCTCCTGTTTAAAGGCTTCCTGACTGTGGTCTTGTTAATTCTCAGTAGAGAGTAGAAAACAAGAATTAAAACCACCTCGCCACATGCTAGTCATGCCTGAATGCTATCGGCTCATGGTAAGAGAACAAAGTTTCCTTAAAGTCGAATCTGGATTTTGCAGGAGGCCTTTCCTTCTGTGTTCTTTGTTCCCTGGCTGGGGTGTCTTGGGTCTCTCTTAGGACGAGGGCGAGGGAGTGTCCGATGGCTTCACTGGGAAAAGCCATACAGAAGCCAGTGCTATCCCCACACCCAAAGTTTCACACAATCGTGCAACGTACATCCACCTGATTCAATTCTCTCTATTGCCCCTACCCACCTCCCTCCAAATTGCATATATATATATATATATATATATATATATATATATATATATATATATAGTGTGTGTGTGTGTGTGTGTGTGTGTGTGTGTGTGTGTGTGTGTATGAGACAGGGTCTCTCTATGTAACAGTCCTGGCTGTCCTGGGAACTTACTATGTAGACCAGGCTAGCCTCAACTCATAGAGATCAGCCTGCTTCTCTGCCTCCTGAGTGCTGATATTACAGGCATGTACCACCATGCCTGGCTGCTATTAAATATATTTAATATATAATTGAAGATGGATATAAAATAATATATAATATAAATATAATAATATATGTTTTTAATTATGTTTATCTTTATACTTTGTTATCAATAACTCCAACTCCAATTAGTGACACCTATATATACATGGGTGTGTGCCCACCCACTGGGGCATGTGCAACCTGCAGTTGACTGTGTCACCAAATGGGATAGACTCTTCCTTCCTCCTCCTCTGGCAGCCATCGATTGTCAATGGCTCCTCCAAGAAGGTGTGAGGGAAGGTCAGGCCTCTCCCACATCCAGGCTAGAATTTTTACTGGCTTGATCTTGTGCACACAGCTTGTATTTTTTGAGACAGGGATCTCTCAGTGAACCAGAAGCTCATTGATTCTGCTAGGCTGGCTGGCCAGTGAGTGTTTGGGAGCCACCTGTCCCTGCCTTCTTCCTTCTTAGTATTGGCCTTGGGCAGTATGTTGCCATGTGGCTCTTTATGTGGGTTCTAGGGATCTGAACTCAGAGATTCAGGCTTGCACAGCAGATATTCTACTAATTGAACCCCATCCCAATCCTGTTAAATTAAATTAAACATATTAAATTATTTTATTTATTGAGACAAAGTTTCACTATGAGGACCAGGCTACCCTTGAACTTGCACAAAGCATGTTGCCTCGGCTTCCTGAGGGCTGGGATAACAGGTTTGTACCATGTTTGTCCGGATTTTGTGATGATTTGGAAAAGGTAGCAGATGTCCAGAGGGAAGAGGGAAAAATGGAGAGCTGCAGGGTACAGAGGGAAAATCATAAAAATGGTAAATGAACTCATTACTCAAAGGGAAAATTGGATAATCAGAGGATGGGGTCACCTCTCAAAAACCAGTGTCAGGAGGGTCCTGTGACTTCAAATATTCCTTTAATAGAAGCTCTCTGAAAATAGCAATTTCTTTCGCATTACTATGCTGGTGGTTATGTAGCTTTATCTTTTCATTAACTTCTCTTGCCTTCCATGTTAGTGGCCGCTGCTTGTGCTTTAATTATAAAATGGATATATTAAAATGACTACAATTATTCTTTAAGCCAGAAAATAGGTTTTTAAATTACTCACACTAAGCTTTCCAAAGACATGTCTTCTCTCCCATCACCGTTTCCCTCTATGCTGACCCCTAAATTCAGAATCCAGGCATTAGTAGTAGCAAACAGAACAACCCAACAGGAACTATACTTCATTATCAACTTCTCAAGCCTGTTCTTCATGCCCCTCCCTCCATCCAGTGGACAACGATCAGAACTGTTGGTTTAAATATCCAGCATTAAAAATAGAAATTGGGGGCTGGAGAGATGGCCCAGGGATAAAGATTCATATTAAAAGTTTGATCTTCCAGAGGATCCAAGGTTCAATTCCCAGCACCCACATGGCAGTTCACAACTGCCTGTAACTCCAGTTCCAGGGAATCTGACATCCTCATGCAGACACACACATGCAGGCGAAACACCAAGGCACATGAAATAAAAATAAATTAAAAAAATAAAATAAATTATTTTTAAAAATAGAAATTGGTATTATTTCTTTATTGTTTGATGGAGTTTGTTAGTAGAGCCATTTGAGCCAGAAATTTTTGTTTTATTTAATTGTTTTTATTGTCTTCACTGTAATGTGTGTACGTGTGTGGGTATATGTATGTATATGTGTGTATATGTGTATGTGTGTGTATATATGTGTGTGTATGTATGTGTGTGTATGTGTGTATGTGTATATGTATATATGTGTTTATGTGTGTATATATGTATGTATGTGTATATGTGTTTACGTGCCTATGTGTGTGTTTATGTGTGTGTGTGAATGCATGTGTATGTATGTGTGTGTATATGTGTGTATGTGTGTATGAATGCATGTGTATGTGTGTATGTATGTGTGTGTATATGTGTGTATGTGTGTATGAATGCATGTGTATGTGTGTATGTATGTGTGTGTATATGTATGTGTGTATGAATGCATGTGTATGTGTGTGTATATGTATGTGTGTATGAATGCATGTGTATGTGTGTATGTATGTGTGTGTATATGTGTGTATGTGTGTATGAATGCATGTGTATGTGTGTATGTATGTGTGTGTGAATGCATGTGTATGTGTGTATGAATGCATGTGTATGTGTGTATGTATGTGTGTGTGAATGCATGTGTATGTGTGTATGAATGCATGTGTATGTGTGTATGTATGTGTGTGTGAATGCATGTGTATGTGTGTATATGTGTGTATGTGTGTGTGAATGCATGTGTATGTGTGTATATGTGTGTATGTGTGTGTGAATGCATGTGTATGTGTGTGTATGTGTGTGTGAATGCACATGTATGTGTGTATGTATGTGTGTGTATATGTGTATGTATGTGAAATATAAGTGAGACAATTCACCGTATGGGTCCTTGGGATCAAACCCAGGTTCTCAGGCTGACATCAGGTAGCTCAGTGACACTATTTTATTTTTAATTTATATTTTAAAGATGTGTTCACTTTATGTATATGAGTATTTTTTACTCAAATGTGTAAATATGTACCAGGTGCACACCTGGTACCAAAGGAGGCCAGAACATGATGTTGGATCTGTTGGATCTGGAGCTACAGATAATTGTGAGCCACCATGTAGATGCTGGAAACTGAGCCTGGAACCTCTGCAAGAGCAGCCAGTGCTCTTAACTACTGAGCCATTTATCCAGCCACATATTTGTAGTAATTTTTAAAGTCTCACACATCCCAGGTGGCTAATATCTCTCAGTACAGCTGAAGATGACCTTGGACTCTGAACCTCCTGTGTCTACCTCTAAAGGCTGTAGTTATAAATGTGTGCCACCAAGTTCTGTTCTAGAGACAAACCCCAGAGCTTTGTGCATGCTAGGCAGGCAGTCTACCAGCTGAGCTATAGCCCAACCCTGTTATAGCCAGCAGTTTTACTGTTTCTTTTAACAGATGCAGCCACGAAACTCAAGATTGTCTAAATTAAAATAGTTGTCTTTAAGACCCTTCACCCCAAAGTCTCAGGAAGTTGCAGGAAAAGCAAGCAAACAAGCAAACAAAACAACACAAAATGATATAGTGTCAAGAACACAAACAAATTAACCAACTAGTATGACCACAGTAATAGTCCTTAAACGTCTTTGGTCCCATTGAACTTTGAGGTTCATGTACAATATATGGGCCTGATTCTCAGAATCTGCACAGGTTTGGCTTCAGCTCGGTGGAGACGGCACGTTCAGTACATTGAAGTGTTCAGGGCCTCTGTCTGACCCTTAACACCGCAGAAAAGAAGCAAAGCTAAGCAAAGAGGACCAAACAAAAAACAAACAAAAACCAAAACACAGCCTCCTGGAAGACCTTGACTAGAATTTCCTGAATTGGTGATAGACAGGAAACAAACATATAAACCGACAAAGAAACAATGTCGCAAAGGAGCTTTCAAGGGAGAGAAACGGGAAAAGTAAAGTGTAAAAATAAACAGAACTTACTGAGAAAACGTTGGGAATGACCCCGCTATGTAGTCCATGTGGACATCCATCCTGCTTCGCCTTAACCACATCCCAGGAAGGGGAAGGCTTCAGTTGGAGACGGCCACCAAATCATTGCTGAGAGCAGGTGGTGGTGCCAACGACATGGAGAGAGTGTCTGGGGGGAGAGTCTGGATTCAAAAGACCCAGCAGGAACTGCTCTGTGATCAAATCTGACTTGACAGGCAGGGGCATTTGGTACACTGTCATTGCTAAGCAGGGCTCTTGGATGACATATTTGGTACGCTCTTGAGATCCCACAGTGTGTAAACGGAAGAGCAAACATATGTTCAAGTCATGAGGGGAAAATGATGCTGGGCACAGTCTAGATGACTCAGGCCTCTTCAGTTCCGAATAAAACAAGGGATGGAAGGACTGGCTTTCCATTGAAGCTGGTAAAATATTCACTGGGAGTGACTGCTGGATTTAGACAAACTACCTTGGGGACTACCGCAGAACTAGCCACTGGCCCAACAATGGCACACGTTATTTAAGGGGCTTGGAGAAAACATGTACTTAGTCGAGCAATTTGAAGCTAGTAGATTTACACTGAGGAATTCTTTATTTGATTCTTCCCAAAATAACAGCACACAAATCCACCCAATGATCAGGAGTAAAAGCAGAAAGCATATATTGTACATGGGAGGTTTGGGGACAAGCCCAGAAACAGCACACATAAATCTTGCCCATGGTTCTTGGCTACAATTCAACACATCCATACGCGCCACTCAGAAGAGGCTTTTCTCACAAACCATTGATGTTTCTAATGACAATTAAGACACAAGCCAGGGACCAATGGCTGGAATAGTGTGCTCAGCTCAATAACTTTCCTCATTCGTTGATGCTTGGAAAACCTGCTGAGCAAAATTTAAGTCATCCCCAAGATCCCCAGCTTTTATCATGCCAAATGGATTCCTACAGACTCAGGTAAGCCACAAGATACAAGCCATGAACTGAAGATAGCAGGGTAATGAGTGAGTCTTGTTCTTAGCACCATGAAGTCAGCAGGTCGGCCCTGGATTGCTTTTGCTTGAGCAGTTAGAAAAGAAATGTATTTTTATCATGGTTAAAAGACAGCGGTTATAGCTTCTGTATACTACTGGAAGTGATAAAACTGAGAACTTGACAGGAATAATTAGAAAGCTTAGGTGGACTAATTACTATATAGAAACACACTACTCACCAAAGTAGACTGAAGAAGCAGCGGCAGACCTAAAACCAGTCAGCTTTTAAGGTATGTTGCTGTGGTGGTTTGAATGGAAGCAGACCCCATAGCCTCATAGGAGTGTCACTATTAGGCAGTGTGGCCTTGTTGGAGGAAGTCTGTCATTGCAGGTGGACTTTGTGGCTTCAAGTGCTCAAGCCAGGCCCAGTGTCTCTGTCTGTCTGTCTGTCTGTCTGTCTGTCTGTCTGTCTCCCTCCCTCCCTCTCCCTCTCCTTCTCCCTACCCCATTCCCCAACTCTGTTGCCTACCTATCCAGATGAAGAACTCTTGGCTCCTTCTCCAGCACCATGTCTGCCTGTGTGCCCCCATGCTTCCCACCATGAAGACGATGGACTAAACCTCTGAACTGTAAGTCAGCTTCAATTCACCGCTTTTCTTAATAAGAGTTACCATGCTCATGGTGCCTCTTCAAACCAATAGAAACCCTACCTAAGACAGTTGCCAGCCCAGATTAGATTACAGCAGCACTGCAGCTCCTGTCTGGTCTGTCCAGTCTTGTTCTTTAGCTGGTTTAATAAGTGGGAAACCAGCTGTTGTCTTTTGGACTGCAACATGGAGAAGTCCAAATGGCAAGAAGCCAAGTCACCAACCAATAACTGTCTAGACCAGATGCCAGTTACAGTCCTGAATTGGGAACAGATCTCCAGTCATGCCAGAGATGAATATGACCCCAGCTGGTACCTGGACTACAGCCCTGTGAGAGAATCAGAGTAAAGCAAGCTAAGGTCAAAAATGAGTTCTGAGAGTTGAATTGTGGGTTCAGTGTTTAAGAGCTCTGGTTGTTCTTTCAATTTTCCACATGTTTCCCAGAACACGTGGTGACTTACAACCATCTGTAACTCTGGTCCCAAAAATTCTGATGCCTTCTTCTGGCCTCTGCAGACATTGTACACACATGGTGGCAAAAGATTCGTACATATAAAATAGAAATAAGTAAACCTTTAAGAAGAGAATGGATTCTTGACCTGCAAGACTATGTTGACATGTATTATTTTAAGTCATTAGTTGAAGGATTTTTGTTAAGTAGTAATTACTAGTGTATCTGTACTTTCTAAAATTAAGAAACGTGTGTTTTGATTTTTGACGTAGTGTCTTAGGCTGGCCCAGAACTCTCTACCCAGCTGGGACTGACTGTACTCTGATCTTTCTTGATCTCCCTATTTCCCAAATGCTGGCATTACAGGTGTATGCCAGGACCTCAGCTAACTAATGGAATAAAAGACACATGTCAGCAGTCAAAATGCTTTATTAAAACCAAAGATGCCAGGTATTTATATAGGGGGCATTTCCAAATCTTTAAGGGAAAAACACTGTCTGTTTTTACAAAATTAAAGGATAATAATAAAAAATCTCAAAAGCAAAGTTGCCTATTTCATTTTGTGACATTGGAATCAAGTGTATATTGAATAAGGAGAGGGCAGAACACAAAAATGAAGGCCATCGCTGGGCGGTGGTGGCACACGCCTTTAATCCCAGCACTTGGGAGGCAGAGGCAGGCGGATTTCTGAGTTCGAGGCTAGCCTGGTCTACAGAGTGAGTTCCAGGACAGCCAGAGCTACACAGAGAAACCCTGTCTCGAAAAACAAAAAACAAAAAACAAAACAAAAATGAAGGCCATCATAAAATATGCATTTCAATGTAGAACTTCTAACTAAAGACTACTCAGAGTAATTCAGCTGTTCCACACTTGTGAGAGGGTATCAACATACCCATATGTTTATTCTGTTGTTATTATTTAAATGGTAACACTAATGAGAATTTTTAATACTTTCCCAAAGATGGCTTTTGATTAGAAAAATGATTATTTGTGTTCATTTGCTCTTTATAAATTAGTAACATTGTAATTAAAAGATACTACCTCTCTTTAGAAAACTTATTATTCTCACTCCTTCATACAGGGTCTCACTGTGTCGCCTTGGTGGCCCATAGCTAGTAACTTCCTGCAGGAGCTGCCCATATAACAAGTACAGGCATACACTGCTGCATGCACTATGACTCACACATTTTGGTCCAGCAAACATTAAACACAAGATCAATTCCGGGTGCAATAATAACCTGAGCATCAGCATGCAAAATGGTTTTGTTGTTGTTGTTGTTCGAAAAAGGAACACCTTTATATTATCTAAGTGTATAATAGTTTCCAAAATCATCAAGTGTAATCTATAGAAGAAAAGGCCAAATTTAGCCACATTAAAAGTTAAATTCCCAGCATACGAGAGACAGAGACCAACCTGGTCTACAAAGCAAGTCCAGGACAGCCAGGGCTCTATTGCATAGAGAAATCCTGTCTTGGGGGGAAAAAAAAAAGTTAAATTTTCTGCATAGTAAAACACTAAGAGCAAATTTAACTCTAGAAGTAGAGGGAGCTCTTGAGTCTTCCTCCTGTTTGACAAGTTTCACGGTAGTTATTGACTCCCCAGAGTCTCAGAAGATCAGTGAGTTGCTGTTTAGTATTGTGAACTGATAGATTTAAATGTTCTTTGTGTATTTAAGCTAAGACTGTTGTGTGTGCTTACATTCATTTTAAGGATCAACTTTCAGTGATGTTCAAATTATTCCTGTTTGTTCAGTAAGAGCTCTGAGAGCTTTGACAGGATTCCAGGTACATATATGCAATACATACATATAGATGCTATAGACATGTGTATATATGTTATATGTAATAAATATATATTATATATAATATGACTATATTTGGTATGATGAGATGTTCTGGGCTCATCTTGTATATTTCCATCCCTAGCTCTGGAGTTGTTTGTTTCTCCAAAGTGCCCTGGTTTCTTTTACAGGACATGGATTTAGCAGCCACAAACCAGTAGCAGAAGTATAGCTCAATAGTCAACTGTATACTTAGAAGGCATGTGCTGAGCTAATTCCCCAGCACCAAAAAAAAAAAAAAAAAAAAAAAAAAAAAAAAAAATCTAAACAAAAGGAAACCATGGTCCAAATATGCTCACTTTGAGCTTAATAAAGCCAAAGCATCTTCACACTTCAATTAAATATCTCATCAAAATATCTTTGGGTTCACTTTGAACTTGGTCAGTATATTCTCTGAATCTCTTTTTTTCATTTGTAAAGTACAGATTATACTAATCCCCACTGTCAGATTTATGGGTCATGATCAAATAAGCCAGTGTGTATGCAGCCTGTGACATGAGCGCTTAATAAATAAATCATGGTGGCGATTTACAACCGATTTACAACCGAGCCCTGGCTTTATATTTAGGTCCCAACATATGGCGATCTCAATTTAAAATATTATTCCTTAACAATTCATAACCTCTCTGATTAGACACGCCAGAGCTCTGCAACCTGATTTGAGCATTTCCACTGTCGTGTGGTGGGATTCAATTAAGGAGGCCAAGGAGAAAGAACAGCCCATGCCAGAGATTTGTTTTTTTTTTTTGTTTTGTTTTGTTTTTTTTCTTGGAAGGCCATCTGCTGCCATGACCCATTTCACAGCATCCAAATTCATCAGCCAATGCAGCCTCCTTCCTCAGTCAGTGGCCTGGTAAATATAATTACTTTGCAACTTTTAAATTCCAAATGGTTGGGTCTGATTAAATAGTGTTCATCCAGCAGTGTGTTGAAGAAATACAGGCTTTTCAGGCTAGGATTTTGAGAGGAAGTAGGAAACCAGTTTGTTTTTTCTTCTGCTGCAGCATAAACAAACGGGTGATTAGAAAGACTTCCAGGTTTTGTTTTAGGGTTGGTGAGTAGCTCCATACTTCAATGAATTAGGTAACAAAATTTACCTTCACAAACCTGATTTAAAAAAAAAAAAAAAAGCAAAAACCAAAAGTGGACTGATGTCTTTAAAGCAAACTTTGACCCTTGAAGCAAACTTTGCTTAAAACCCTTGTTAAAAAATAATTTATGCCTTCAGAATATAATATATATATACACTTATATATAATACATATGTGTATATATATTTTATATAATATATAAAATATATAATATATAATGTATATATAATACACATATATATATATATATATATATATAGTATGTGTGTGTGCCAAAGAATATACCATATACATATATGAACTTGTCAAAGAATTAATTGATACTTCTGTCCCCAAATAGGATATTCTCTAGAATTTTGCTGTTACCAAAATGGACTCGTTTGTGTTAGTGAATGCATAATGCCTACAATGTAGTTAATTTCTTTACTGTGCAGTGCTTGCTTTATTTGAAAATATCTCTACAAAAGCAACTGCTTAACAACCCGACACATGTGATTGTTCTGGGGACAGCTAGGTGCACAAATCGGAGGCTCGCAGCTCAGTGAACTTTAGAGGCGAATAGATTTCATACACTAACTCAGGAGAGGCAAGGGGACATCACCTGCTTCCAGAAACGCTTCCCCTTGCAGTCATTAGCAGCCACCCTTCTGATTTCTATGAGTTTTCGAGTGCTCAGGGGCTAAATATAAACAGAGAACGTTGTACTAATCTGTAATTACAAAGTCTCGGTGTGACTGTATGAGTGAGGGATTCTTGTTCCACAGTCTTGCCAACACTTGTTGTGATTATTAAATCTGTACTTTGTCATGCTGAGATTATCTCCTAGGATCCACTCATCCCAATGAGTTAAGTTAGTGGTTCTTATTCTCGTGTAATGTTACTAAGTGCATGTGACAATTCTTTCTTCTGTTCTCATTACAGCCCGAGTAACATCTTAGTCCATTCTGTGCTACTGTGTGACAGGATTCCTGAGTTTAGAAAGAACAGAAATTTATTTCTCATGTGTCTGGAGGTGGGGAAGTCTGAGATAAAAGGGACTATAGGTGGGTACCTGGCAAAGGCCTGGCCTCTATTTATTGGATCCCATCTGAGATGGAATCATTTTAAAATTCTACCCAATGCCATTACAGTGGCAGTTACATTTTATCTGAGGTCTTACAGGGAACGAGCATCCAAACCATGGCCGTTCACTTTTATTTTTCAGCTTGCGTGAACGCTCAACACTTTTCTCCATCTCTTCCAGCGAAATGCGCACTCCCATCTCGAATGGAACAAACCAAGAGTGGTGTTGCCGCTACATCGTAATGTGAACGAACGTGTGTCCATTTCAGAGACACCAACAAACAAACTGTCCGTGTGATTGTATGAATGAGGGATTCTTTGTTCCACAGTCTTGCCAATACTTGCTGTGATTATGTAAATGAGAGTAACACGCCCAGGCAGGTATGTCTGAATGCTTGATCCCTAGTTAGTGGGCTGTTTAAGAAGGATTAAGAGGTGTGGCCTTTTTGGAGAAGGCGTGTTCCTGGAGGTAGGGCTTGAGATTTCAAGAGTTCCTGCCAGGCCTAGTCTCTTTTGCTCTGTCTCCAACTCATGTAAACTCCCAACCGCTGCTCATACCTACTCCAGTGCTTCCCATCGTGATGACCATGAACTGACCCTTTTAAACTGTAAGCAATCCCCAAATAAATGTTTTCTTTTATAACTTGCCTTGGTCATGGTGTCTCTTCATAGCAATAGAATTGTAATTAAGACACTTGTCAATTTTCTGAGCCAGTGAAAGAGTTCAGCAGTCAAGAGAGTACACTGCCCCTTCAGAGGATCTGAGTCTGGTTCCCAGCACCCAAGTCAGATGGCTCACACCTGCCTGCAACTCCAGCTCCAGAGAGCCTTTGACCTCCAAGGGCAACTACACTCACAGGCATATACTCACACATACATACAGTGTGTGTGTGTGTGTGTGTGTGTGTGTTTAAAAATCATTTTTTTTTTGTACTTAAGGTTTTTACTTTTAGGAACATATTCTCAGAAGTGAAATTACTGAGTCAAAAATGCATATGTACTTAACTTAAGCAGATGCGACCTGCTGTTTTCTAACAACTTTGTATGATCACACGCTTTCAGAAATATATTCTCCCTGCATTAGCATCAGTAAGAAACACTCTGGTGCTTTTCAAAGAGATAATTGCACATTACTATTTTAGTTTTCTATTTGTCCATTTTTATTTGTTGGCCCCTTGAGTCTGATCTTCTATAAAGTGTTTTTCATTAAACTGTTTTTACATTAACTGTGTGTGTGTGTGTTGGGGGAGGGGGTAGCAAATGCTTGCCACAGCATGAGTGTGCAGGTCAGAGGACAACTTTTCAAAGCTGGCTCTTGACTTCCATGATGTGGGTGCTGGGGATCCAACTTAAGGTCCCCAGGTTTGGTGGCAAACATCTTGCCAGCCCTTACAAGTCTTATTTTTATGACAAAGGTTATTGAATTTATGGCCAGTCCTAAAACATTAAAGCAATGATCTTAGCAAACAAGAGAGAAACCTTAAGGGGAAATATTTTAGTCCTTTCTGAATATCTAAAAGTCCTGGTCGTCTATCTGGAGAATCTTATACACCTTATTCTATATAGTGAGATGCTGTGGGCCGGAGAATGGAAGTGTACAGGTAAGGTGTAAAACTGCAAATGATTGTGTGCTGAGGTGTGTGCCATCGGAGGACAGCTCTGGAGAGGTGGTTCTAGCCTTCCACCTTCACCTGGTTTGGGGGAATTAAAATCAGGTCATTAGGCTTGTCCAGTAAAGTTCTTCCATCCTGTGAGCCAGTTGAAGTGAAATTAAGAAAGGACTTTCCAACTAATTGTGTTAACTCATAAAACAAACAAACACACAAACAAAAAAAAAACTGAAACCAGAACAAAACAAAACAAAACAACCCCCAATGAAATCCATGCTTTCTTAAAATTGGTAATTCCCAGGCAGGAGCATCTGCTTGGGTCCCAGGGCAGAGTGTTTGCCTGCCTATCAGGATGTGCTGAAGGAAAGGCTTCCACTGTGTTGAAGACAGACTTAGATCAGAGGTTCCTGTTGTGGTTTGGGTATGAAAGGTCCCCAGTTAGTAGCATGGCTTTTGAAGGTTGTAGGCGCTTTAAGAGGTCGATCCAGATTTGCTGAAGAGGAGGTAGGTCATGGAGGGTCTACCAAGTTTGCAGCTTGGCAACCAGTTCCTATTAGCGCTCTGCAGTGTCCTCTCTGACCACCAGTACATTCCTTGCCGTGATGGAAGGATCCTCAGACTGTAAGCAAAAATAGACCCTTCCTGCCCCAAATAGCTATTCGGTCATAGCAACGAGAAAAGAAACTAAACCCTTCTAAAACGGTTGTCTATCTGAAAATCAATTTGGAAACTCTAAAATGCAGATTCCCAGGGTCTTTCCTTGAAGCATTTGTGAAAGAAGACCTAGGGAGAGGTCCAGTGTTTTACGTACACTCTGTAAGCCAACCTCATGGAGCCTGTGTACCGACCAACAAGGATGACTTTTCTCTGCATTAAAAGGACAGATGTTATCTGCAGCTGTTACGGGTGATACTTAACAATGTGGTAAGATTGTACCCCAAAGACCTTAGAACATGGGTCCACAGCTCTTTGCCCTTTGATTGCTATCTCTTACATGTTTTCCTCCAGCAAATGAAAGTGTACGAACCATAAATCCTGAAACAAACAAAGCTGCCTGTGAAATTATGGGTTAAAGGTTAATGATCTGTAGACAAAGCCTCTTTGGAATTCTGCCGTTGAGTGTTGGGGGAGGGTGCTGTTCCCAGTCTCAGCTGTTAACTCATTCTTTTTTAGCCTTTTTTTTTTTTTTTTTTTTTTTTTTTTTAATTTTTGAGACAAGGTCTTGATAGCACATTCTGGCCTTGAACTTGCAAAGTAAAAGTAGTCCAGGCTGACCTTGAACTCATGGTGAGTCCCCTGCTTCAGCCTCCCAAATGGTAGGATTATAATCAGGCACCACTACGTCTATTTTAATTAACTATTTGCCCCAGTTTCCTTGTATCTAACGTGGGGGGTGGGGGGCACCACAGTATACAGAAGGAGATTTTCTCCAGGATTGGAGGTAAGCGCACCTCTGATGCCCACCTAACATTTGGCATGAGGCAAATTTATCAGTGTTCTCCTGTGTTTTTCCTCAGTGTCAGAAAAGAGCAACCCTGCTTTCCTCTGTGTATAATTCCATAACTCAGAGTATAAGTTAGATCCTTAATGTGGCAGCTTAAAAGTACTGTAAGCATTTCAAAAACACTTGGCTCTGGTTTTGAATGAAGGTATATAGTGTTTTGGCTCTCAATGTTCCTCAGACATTTTTCGGGGATCCCTAAAGGAGAGTGTATTCAAAGAAAAAGAAAGCGACTGGGCCTTAACAGGAGCCCCCAAAGGCTCTGAAAGGGGTGCTGTTTCAGAGTGCAGCCATCCGTTCCAAAAGGATTGATGATGTTGGATCATTCTCTAGCTAGTTATTTTGAATTTCAGCTACTTCCTTTGGTCTAAATTCAGTTAGGTATTTGCTTATCTTTATCACTAATGCCTCCTGCTAACCTGTGGGACTAGAGCCACAGTGTGACCAAGTTTCTACTAAAGGTGGAGGCATTAAGACTGTGGTTTCTGTATCTTTAGTTGTCACAGGCCAGTTAGCTATTTAGTGTAAGAGGCAACACCACCACAACTATTTCCCCTGGGCTGGCTGAAGCAGGTAGGCAAGTTGGGTTGCATTTTGACTAGATTCCTTGAGAAAGGGAGTCAGATTAACTTACTTATTACTTATTTAGTTTTTGTAAAAGAAATACATAGAATGTGCCAGGCTCTCAGCAAACGTATTACAGCTGAATAAATAAAAGAAGAAAAGAAGCCAGGACTGTGGGACATGACTTTAATCCCAGTGATTGAGAGTCAGAGGCAGGTATATCTGTGAACTCTGTGAGTTCAAGGCTAACCAGGTATATCAAAGTCCAGACTAGCCTGGACTACATAGGAAGACACTGTCTCTGGAAGAAAGAAAAAAGAGGAAGGAAAGAAGGACTAGATAGATATAATTAATAATTAGAATTAGTTGCTAACAACCAGGAAACAGGAAGACAAAGAAAAGCTAAAAAGACCAATTTTGATTCAACCTCACCTCTAGGAATTCAGAAAATCGTGGAATGTCCAAACACATTGCATATGTCATGTTCTATACAATGACAGATGGTCAGACCATGAACAGAGAAAATATAACCCAGAATTCTCCCAAGAACACTGCCAAGAGTACTTTAACCAAGCCATCCAGTGTAGTAGGTAGGAATCTCTATGGCCCGGCACAGTTGCTTGTATAACACAAGGAAGACGGGACTCATTCATAATTCTAGGATGAAAGCCAGGCATGGTGGGAAAAACCTGTGATCCCCACATTCGGAAAGATGGTGCAGGAGGATTGTGATTTTTATTGAGCCCAGCCTAGGCTATATAATGAGACCCTATCTCAACAACAGAAGAGAAAACAATGGTAATCTGAACGATGAGAGGTTGGAAGAGGGAGAGACAGCGGAGCCAGGCCTATGAATGAGAGCTACAAAGAGTTGGGAGGCCCTTCCTGCAGTTGATCTCGCTGCAGCAAGCCAAGTGACAGCTTGGCAAACCAGAAGCCGGCAACTAAACGAGGTTGAGATCAAGGGAGGCAGGAAGAAGCAAGATGCTTTCAGGAGCCTGCGGAACTTTTATCAGTCCCAGGCCCTAACAATCATGTTAGGTCAGTGTATCCAGTCTCTAAGGGCAGGGAGCCCTGATGGCACCCTGGTTACAGAAGTAAATATCAAGGAAATACGTTCCATTGGGTCTTTCCCTGGGCTAGGTATTGGCACTCATTGCGTTGAGCTAACATGCATTAACATACTGTGTTCCCGAGACTGTATGTAGCAAGCAAAAGAGATTTGAGTAGCTATAATGATGATATTATTGATAAATGTAATATGTATATATGTACTCTTACATGAATGCATGCATATACCAAATCCAATATATTTATTTATTTACTTATTTTTTTGCATTCCAATCATTGTCCCCTCCCTATCCTCTCCCCCACAAAATTTCTTCCTCTAATAATATATATATATATTTAAAAAAAAAAACAAACAATGGTGAGAAAGTGGCCTGCATTGAGTAGAAGCTGCCATTCAGGTTCTGCATTTGAATGTCTTTTTAGGTTAGTAACTTGCAGCCCAGTCCTTTCTCACGGTGCTGGGCAGTGCCATCCAGCTGCAGCAGCCAGTCAGCCATGAAATCATGCAGAGAAACGACTGACACTATCTAATGTGCCGCGTCGCTAGGCTAGAACATTCTGTAGTTAAGGCCATTCAATGCGGGTCTGAATTATATATTTCAATGGGATTATGGAGATGTTATCCATTTGTAAGTCACTTTTGTATCTTGTTGTCGGGAGACAAGCTTCAGAGAACAAGGGAGAGATGGCAGAGCGTTTGGGAAAGTAAAGCATGCTTAAGCTTTTGGCCAGAATCTGGATAAAAGATAGAAAGGAAAAGAAAAGATTACACTTATTTGGTAAGAACTCAGAAAACCTGTCAAGCTTAGCAGTGCTTTGCGGTGGCAGCTGTTTATCAAGGCAAGGGCTTGGGGTTCCTGAGAGGTGTAAGTCTGTTATCTCTTTTAATTATTCCTCCCCTGCTTTGCACTTCCTCAGATGAACTGGATTTCCTGGGGGGCAGGTCTCCTGGCCAGGTGATTCATAGGCCCAGCTGGATTATCTCTTAAGGGAGAAGACAATGGTATGTAATATTGTGATTTTTTTTTGGAGCTGCTCAGAAGGTCCTGCCTCCTCCACCAAGGGCCAGAGAGAGAACTCAGATCACAGTCTTTTGATCAGGAGAAGTATCTTTCCCTTTAATGGGCCTCAACAAAGTTCTGATATCTTCATCTTTTCTTACAGGTTTTTTTTTTCCCCCAAGGAGGAGCAATTGTGAAGCTTTTCTTTCTAGTGTTACCAGGGAAACAGGAGTGGTTCAAAGTGTATCATGTGGGAGGACTCTCTCCTCGTTAGTCTCCATATCTATGTAGCATGATGAGTATATGATAAAGTGTGTGTGTGTGTGTATTCTATTGGTTCTGTTCCCTATAGAACCCTAATATAAAAGTGTGCATATATGTTTGATTCATGAACATAAATATAGAAAATGTATGTAAATATATAGATAATATATGTAAATATGCATGTGTGGTGGTTTGAGCATGCTTGGCCCATGGAAAGTGACACTATTAGGGCTTGTGGCCTTGTTTAAATAGGGGTGGCCTTGTTGGAAAGCGTGTAGGTGGGCTTTAAGGCCTCCTATGCTCAGGCTCCGCCCAGTGTGGAAGAGATCTTCCTCCTGGCTGCCTGCAGAAGACAGTCTTCTTCTGCCTACCTTTGGATCAACATGTAGAACTTCCAGCTCTACTCCAGTGCCATGCCTGCCTGGATACTGCCATGCTTTCTGCCATAATGTAATGGACTGAGCCTCTGAAACTGTAAGCCAGCCCCAATTAGATGTTGTTCTTTATAAAAATTGCCTTGGTCATGGTGTCTTTTCACAGCAATGGCAACCCAAGACAGCATATGTATTCATAACCAGCTCATGTACGTGTTTGTGTGTGTGTGTGTGTGTGTGTGTGTAGTGTGTGTATATATGTGTGTTTATGTTAGTATTGGTAGTTGATGCATTTCCCCCAGATTTTCTATTTGGGGGATGGATAAGACAAGCTTACCTGCAGTCTGAGTGTGAAGACGTATTTGTGGTGGTTTGAATATGCTTAGCCCAGGAAGTCCACTATTAGGAGGTATGGCCTCGTTGGAGGAAGTGTGTCACTGTGAGGATGGGCTTTGAGACCTTTCTCCTATCTGAGAAGTCAGTCTTCTGTTTGGCTTCAGAACAAAATGTAGAACTTTCAGCTTCTCTAGCACCATGCCTGCCTGGATGCTGCCATGCTCCCACCTTGATAATAACGGACTGAACCTCTGAACCTGTAAGCCAGCCTCAGTTAAATGCTGTCCTTTACAAGAGTTGCCTTGTCCATGATGTCTCTTCACAGCAATAGAAACCCTAACTGAGACAATATCTAAGTACCAACACATACAAAGACACTGTGAAGACCCAGATGAAGTAATTTAAGGCTGAGGAGTCCATGGGGCAATGAAGAGCATGCAGGTTTCTGCAGGCATGGGTTTTATGTGCAGGCATTTCAAATGCTTGGAATGGGGCGGGGATGGAGAAGTTAGGAAGAAGAGAAGTTTTGAATGAGCACAGAGAACAACAATCTTACTTCTTTCTCCTGGTCATTGGCCCTAGGATCCTGGTCAAGAAACTTTTCATTTCTTGGAAGAGTTCAATCATGTGGCCAAACTGGGACCAGCACTTCTCTTTGAGTGGCTACAGATCTGGTGTTCTTATTAGAAGCTCATTTGGCTATTGTCCTGGGATAAGATACATCTACTTGTTAGGCTTGTTACCATGGAGCTTAAAGAAAATGGATCCAAACACCTCCTAAAAAACCCACAGGGGAGTTATAATATAGACTGATTTCCCCTAAGTAAAATCTATATCCATTTGTCATCTATCTATCTATCTATCTATCTATCTATCTATCCATCCATCCATCATCCATTCATGCATTATTCATCCACACATTATTCATCTAATATTTATTAAATGTCTTCATTAAGTCTGACCGATCTTAGCTGATACAATGGGCAAATCATTAACTGCATCCACAGCGTATAGAGTTGAAGTGATCTCCAGGCCTAGGACCGTTTGGTTTTCACTTGCTGCAGATAACAAAAAAAAAAAAAAATTGCAGGTTGACCTTGACCTTGCTGATTCTCTCCAGGATTCATTCACAGCAGTGGAGACCAAGCACATTTCTTTTAAACTTGAAGATGCCCCTTTCTATGAGTCAGTGTCACTTGTATGACGTGTTGAGGGGATGGTACCAGGATTCAATAAATGTTACCAAAGACCCGGATCAAGCCGGTGGGTAGAGGCCAGAGGTGCAGCTCATTCATCTGTAGGGAGATGTTACAAGATGCTTCCAACTGTGTACTCTGGTTTTCTGCCTAGACTTTGGGCCACCAATGGCCTCCTTCTGGAAGGCTAAAAGTTGATCCTAGCAGGCTATGTTACTTTCATGTTTAGAGACATGGCTGTCTCTGAGTAGGAAAATCTTTTCAATGCGTACATACTGCTAGGACTTATTTCATCACCTTGGTCTGTGTTCTGAAAATGATTCCACTCAAAATCAAAAGGAGCAGCCTGCTCTTCAACGCATGACCTGCTTCCAAAAGTTTCCTTCTTTATAAACTTCAAGATTCCTTTGATATGGAAGTCTTTTGAAATCCTTTTGTGAGCCAGAAGTGTCAGCCCCAGTAAAGACAATTGAAAAGGTTTCATGTTATCATGTTTTAGATATAGAGAAGCCCCTGTATCTAGTCTCCTGTTTTCCAAGGTTTTAGGTAACTATAGTTAACTTTGGCTCAGATTAGTTGGAAAACTCTAGAAATAGATAATTCATACATTTAAAATAATTAACATATAATATATTGTTGTAATTATTCTATGTTACTATTAGTAGTTCATCTCTTATTATGCTTAACTAAACTTTATCAGAGGTGTACAGACATAGAAAAAACACATTATATGTAGTATTTGCTCTTTGCAATTTCTGGAATCCACTGGGAGTCTCAGAATACATCCTTCACAGATAAGGGGGACTTTCATTGCTTCCAGTATGTTTTTTTTTTCTATTGCTATGTGTGCTGAATAGTTTTATGTCAACTGGATAAAAGCTACAGTCATCTAAAAGGAGGAAATATTGATTAAGAAAATGCTTCCATAAGACTGGACTATAGGCAAACCTGTAGGGCATTTTCTTAATTAGTAATTGATGAAAGAGGGCCCAGCTCACTGTGGATGGTTCCATCCCTGCCTTGGTCATTGTGGGTTTTATGAGAAAGCAGGTTGAGCAAGCCGTGATGAGCAAGCCAATAAGTAGCACACCTCCATGGCCTCTGCATTAGCTCCTGCCTCCCCGTTCCTGTCCTGTTTGAGATCCTATCCTGACTTCCTTCAATAATGAACAATGATGTGAAAGTATTAGTCAAATAAACCCTTTCCTCCACAAATTGCTTTTGGTCATGCAATAGTAACTCTAAGACACTATGATAAGTATTAAGAAAAAACATGAGAAATGTTCCCAAACCTTTATATATTGGTCCTCAGTCTACAACATTACTTTTGGGGCATCTAGAAACCCTAAAAGATGTGCCCAGACTTGGGAGTAGTCACTGCTAGAATTCCTTTGAAGGTTATCCCTAGTCCTCTCTCTCTCCCCCTCTCTCCCTTCTTCCCTCATCCCTCTCTCTCTTCCCTCTCTCTCTCCCCCCCTTTCAGGAACTTGTGGGGGTGGGGAATTTGGAAACATTTGGAGATACAGGCTGGAGAAGCCCTGAGGGATTGCAATCAGAGATGATGGAGGAGATTCCCATGGGATTTCAGGACAGATGCCAATAGGATTGCCTGTTTGTCTAAAAAAAGGAAGCATATATAAAGTTGATACCGAGGAGGATATAGTTTCTCAAGAGTCTGTAGCCATCAAAAAGAAACAAAGTACTTTACACAGATAATAGCAAAGTTGCATTGAGAGCCTCTAGGGGATTGGCCAAACCCCCACCCTTCAGTGTTTTTCTGGTATATGAAAAACTAGTTGGGAAGACTTTCTCTATAGCAGAGTGCCCTCCTGGGTACCTGCTGAAACAGGATGCTTCACTGTGGTCAGAAGCCATTGACTGGTTCAAGGGGCCAAGCTACTTCTCCGGCTGCCAGAAGACATTAGTGTTGTCTGTGGGATACTAGTTTTGTAGGCATGCAAAATTATAGCATTGTGGAGGCTTCTGCTAAATTTCAAAAGAAAGCATATGAAGGCAGACAATGAATGCAGGGCCAGAGCGCCTGTCCACAGCTCTGACAGTAGTGTGTAAAGCTGTGGACAGTAAGCCGCCAGGATGTTCTATAGGTCAGGAACAAGAAGTGTGAGCTGGCCGTGGTGCGGCTTTTGTCTCACGCACCTGTTCTGAGGAGCTGAGGTCAGTCTTCACCTGATATCATTTGCTATCAGGTCTCCGAGCAGAGCAATGTCAGGCTACCTGGAAGTAGAACAGCCTCAAACTGAAGATGCTTAATTCTAAATCAAAGACTTGTTCTTGACTTTTTTATTCCTGTGAAAGAATCTGTAATTTCTTGCAGTTTCTGTCAGGAGGAGGTTAAGGGGGAAGCTGATCTTGCAGAAAGGACTGTTAAAGCCAGGTAAGGTAGCTCACAGCATTCAGAATGCCGAGGAAGGATTGCTTTGAGTTTGAGGCCAGTTTACATAGTGAGTTCTGGATCACCCTGGGTTATAGAATGGGATCTTACTGAAAACACACCCAGACATGCGCACGCACGCGCGCACACACACATACAGACATGCACACAGACATACACACAGACACACACACATAAAGACATACAGACACACAGACACACACACACAGACACACACACACGGTGGCAGGGGACTTAGTGAGCTGTGGGTAAAGGTGCTTGCTGCCAAGTCTGAGGACCTGAGTTTAAAACCCAGAAACCACATGGTGGAAAGAGAGGCAACTCCCACAGGTTGCCCTCTGACCCAGCACACACACTTTGATTCTTGGATACATACATACATACACACACACACACACACACACACACACACACACCATGTAAAATAAAAATTAATAGAATAACAACAACAAAATAAGCAAAAACCTCTAAGTCCCAAATAAAAGGTCAGTTAACCAAGTGAAGAATGGAAAAATGGTCATGAAATCTGGTGTTTTCAGAGGCGACACACATTCAGACCTGTGTCTACATGGGCATAATGTTCCAACCTTGGCTACAGGGTAAGATCCTGCAGGCACAATGTTCCAGCCTGGCCCTACAGGGTGAGATCCTGTCACAAAAACAAAACACACTCAAACCAACCAGCCATCTAGACAAACCAAAGCCAGGCACAAGCCCTGTCCAAGCTGGATTACTGCCCTGCAAAGGTCACGACTAGGCCATTTCACTATTGTGAGGTTAGCCCAGGCCCAAACCAGCATAATTTAAATTCCACAGGAAAACCAGCTCTGGGGTATAGAAGCCACAGGAAGGGGTAGGGCAGGGAGAGAGAGCTTTGTTCAGTGGTGACAAGGTCTCCAGCTGAGTGACACCCTAGGTGCCTCTGCATCTCTTCCCTTAACAAAGCATGTGCACACTAGTGTGTGTGTGTGTGTGTGTGTGTGTGTGTGTGTGTGTGTGTGTGAGCACAGCAACAGTATTTCTGACTGCTCCTCTTAAAGGCACATCTGAGGATGGGTGTGGTTGAAAGCCTCATAAGATCACCATTCCTTAGAGGTGGCACTGCCACAGGACCCCTCAATCTGACCACCATTCCTTAGAGGTGGCATTGCCACAGGACCCCTCAATCTGATGCTCTGATTTTGTGCCTAGCAATCTCAACAAATGATTATGGTCATAGAAGATCAAATCTCACACTTGAAACCCCCCAAAAAACTCATTGAGTGCTAATGTCAGAAAGTACCATGTACTATGTTTTGAGAGAGAGGGTTTATGCTCTGACTGGCTATGACTAACTCTGAAATAATTGAAGATGACCTTAAACTCCACCTCCCAATGCTAGGATTATAGGCAAGTGCTGCCACACTGGTGTGTGTGTGTGCACGCGTGCGAGTGCACACTTACAAGGATGTGTGTATATATACATGAAGACCAGAGGTGGGCATCTTTCTCATTTGCTTTACCCTATATTTTTGAGACAGCATCTCTCACTGAACCTGGGACTCACTGACTCAGGAAGGTTCATTATCCAGAAAATCCTTCCTGCCTGCCTCCCATCTTTTTCTTATGTGTAGGTCTTTGGCCTCATGCACAGCACCCACTTGTCTGACAGAGCCATCTTCCCAGACCCTTTTTCTTTTTCTAGAGACAGAGTGTCATTCTGAAGCTCCTGTTAGAGCTCTATGCCCACAATAGATGCAGTATTATTTTCTTTTTAACACAACTGTTTGTCTGTCTGTTTTGAGACAGGAGCTCTTGTAGCCAAGGTTGGCCTCCAACTCACTGTGTAGTCAAAGGTGACCCTGAGCTGTCTGCCTCTCCCTCCTAAGTCTTAGAACTGTATCCACGTACTATCACAGTTGTGGAATACACTTTTAAAGGGAGATTTCTATTTATCCCCAACCATCTGAAAAGAGACAAAGAAGAAAAAGAAAAGCATAAAGATTTTAAGTTAAGTTGGATTAAGGACTCATTTTATTAAATGTAAACCTCACTAGGTGTACTGGCATATGCCTTTAAGTGGATCTCTATGACGTGGTCAGCCTGGTGTACATAACGAGCTTCAGGTTAGCCAGGGATTCATAGTGAGAACCCTGTCTCAGAAAACAAAAACAAAACAACCCTAAACAAACCCCTAAACCCAAACCTTTATACATTGGAGCCCTGGGAATTCATATTCACATTATCATTTAGATTTAGGTAGATTCTATGCTGTACTTCTCCCAGTGAACCACGCACCACCTGGGACCCACCTCAGTTATGAAGAGTGATTGTGGAAAGGAGAGCCATCTTGAGTGGAATTTTCTTAAGGCCAATGAGCTGAGGATACAGCTGAGTGGTAAAGTGTTTGCCTACTACATACAAGGTCCTGGGTTTGATGCTCAGCCCTGACGTGGGGAGGGATCAATTTCTACCAGGTCAGTGGGTCAGCTGAGGCCAGCTCTCCTCTTTTCCCTCTTCTTTCTCCAGAGGTTTCAGCGGTCCCAGTTTTCTTTCTTTTCTTTTTCTTCTCTTGAAACAATAATGGTGTTGGGGACTGATCCCAGAGCCAGTGTAGGAGGAGCTAAGGTGGGAGGAGAAAAGAGAAGAAAAGGAGGAGTAAGAGAGGAAGAGGAGGGGCTAGGAGGGAGACGGAGAATGAGAGAGGGGGACATGGAGGCTGATGTTCGATTGTCTGTAGCAGTCAAAGGTAGTTGGTACATCTAGGCTGGGTATTGGGTCACACTTCTGATTGTATGGGCATCTTGTTATTGATCATTACCAAATATATAAGCCTTTAGATAATCTAAGCATTAGAGTCTCATCTGTACCGAGCCCATGTGGTTGGAGGGATAGTCTGGGCAATGTCCAGCCTTGCAGAGACAGTGTGGAAGACTGGCAGAGCCATCTCCCATGCTGGCATCTCGTGGGTGGCAGGGCTGGTATCTCTGGCTGGATGTTTCTAGCTGCTGCGCGCATGTGGCCTCATGGCCTAGGAACATGGCGTCCGATCTAGGCAGAGACGCCGCAGCCTAGACAGTCGGATTAACGGCGGCCACTTTTAAAAATAATTACTACAAGCCAGTGCCTACTAGGTGAGCACTTTACCACTGGTCGATGCCCACTCTTGGTCTAACCTGACTTCTGTTATCCTCCCAATCCACGCTTCCAACCGTCAAGTGTTCAGTGATGCAAAATTCCCATGGATGTGCATGTGGCATCCCTCTGACTTCCTGGGATGCCATCCTGTCCTGTTATCCTGCTGTTACCGAAGCAGAGTTTACTCTAAGCACACAACGTGAACCTCCCTCCCCCACCATTTGACTTGCCTTCTCCTTTGAATAACATCAACACCACGCCTCAGACTTACTTGTCTGTTGCTTTTAGCTCTCATTTCTAAAACATACTAATTCTTTCCACAGGCAATTCTGGTTGCTTTCATCTAAGACAGTTTGAATGGCTTCCCTGTAAGTGGAAGAAGGGACCCAAGCTCTATCTGAGTACCCTGGGCCCCAGGGCAGTTAATTACAGGCAGAGTATCTCAGTGAACTTTATTGTCCTTGAGTTTCAAAGGACTGCACTGGACATAAGGCAGTTTTCTTGCATTGGAAACATGAAATATTCTCAGATCTCTGGAGCCGGCGATGCCTCTGGCATCACTTTTAAAAGGAGAAACCTAACCACAGAAGATTATAGGCTATCCCATTGCAGTCCCAGACACAAAAGTAGGGGATGCCGCATAATCAAAACACTCGATGGAGAAGACCGAGACTTACAATCTCCCTGTTAAGTTTGCTCACTAACCCTATATGACACCAGATGCTATCCCAGCCATTTTGTTGTATCACACACAGCACCCATGAGGACATTCATTCCCTTCTCTGCTCCTGTCATAAACACTCATATTTGCTTGTGAAAGACAGTTTGCCCTTTGGAGGCCAAACCATGAGTTGGCACTAATGAACTGGTCCTCTGATCATCTTTTGCCCTAGTAGGTAAGGATTGGCAAGATACAGAAAACAGCTCTGTTCATTACCACAGGCTCTAGTATGTGAGACAGAAAGGGGTCATCTTAAAACTCCCCACAGAAGGTTCATTTGGCTGTGGGAGGCCTCTTGGTAACCACCCCCCTCCCCCAGCTAAGAATTAACCCTTTCCCCAAGTGCCACAAGAAGAAGGTCATCAGAGTCTAGGGTCAGTTTCGGACACACAGGAAGAGCATTGAAAACCAAGAGCTTTTCAAAGCAAAGTAGACAGACACCCTAATGAGAAGCAAAATCTCAATCATAGATGACAGTTCTTTTAAAATAGCACATGGGGGGAAAATACAGTTTACCCGATCCTTTTCCCTCCTCCACAGTGTCTCCGATGGGGAGGTTTTTAAGATGCATTTTTTTAAAATATGGGAGGGGGAATGCCCTCCCTTGGATATAAAATTATGAGGGAACATTAAATTTTGGTGTTGTATCTTACATGTGTCTTGTCTAAAGACTTCAAAGAACAGGCTAAAAGTCTGGATTTTAGGACATAAAGAATGATGATAAACAGTATTACAGTTTGGATCTTAACTGTCTCACAAAGACCACAGGTGTCTTTAGGAGTCATTAGGGGTGTTGGAATCTTTAGGAGGTGGGGCCCAGAGCCGGGAAGTTGGGTCCCAGGCACACCCTTAAAGGTGATAAATTAGGAGCCCAGCTGTTTCCTGTGTCTCTGCACCACTGGCTGCTGGAGCTTGCAGCCTCTTGCTATCACACACCCTGCCATGGTTCACTGCCTCACCACAGGCCCATGACCAAGGTTTCTTGCTCTGAAACCTGTGAAGTCAGCAGCCACACAAAAGGACCCGATTTCTCAAGTTGTTTCCTCATGGTGGCAGAAGCCCCTCAACATGATTAACATTCATTCTACAACCAGGAAATACCCAGCACACTCACTCCTACTTGTTTCCTGAGCCCTCCTCCTTGGGAAGCCACATGGGGGCTTGACAGCTTCCCCTGCGGAGCCTACAGCTTTAAGGTGTAGCTGCTGATTCAAGCATAGCCATTTTAGCTCAGGAGGGATGATTTTTGGAACAACCCATTTTTCTGGCTCTTGTTGGCTCATTCCTTGATGGAAATTCCCTCTTTTCTCAAGGATTTCCTATTAAGCTAGTTAGTTATGGAAAAGCCATAAAATGCCTGGGAGTTTAATTTTTATCTTTGCAGTTCAGCTCAATAACCCCCAGGTGGCAGTAAAGACCCCAACCAAGTTCCTTGGCTGGTTTAAACCTGTACATTGTTTCACAGGATATTCCAGCATTAGGTGACAAGTCTGTTGAAAATGACTTAGACCAAGGGAGGCAACCTCAGTTAGGAGTGATTGGCTAGAATTTCTGGGAGTGGGGGAACCAACCCTCTCCACCCCACCCTTCTGTGAAGTGTGTGCTTCCAGTTTTAACTACCCGCTTCTCCATTTTGCAGTCACAGGTGGTTTGTGCAAACAAGGAACTCTTGAGAGCCGAGCATGAAAGTAGAAGCAAGGCTCAGGATAAGGTTATTCTAGTTCAGATGTCACTCAAAAGCCCTTGCATTGGGCAATGAGTTTCAAGCAAAATCCAAGAATCTCGACTTTTAATTTATTTACACACACACACACACACACACACACACACACACACGCTCCGGTTTTAAGTGGAAAAGTGTGTTTGGTCAATAACTCCCATTAACCTGGCATCATTTTAGTGAGTAGAAGTAAGAAGCAAGGTTGGATTTCCTAAACAACACAGTCAAAATCCACAACAAAACAAACATAAGAGGAAACGCATGCTGGGAAAGAACTGCTTGCTCCCCCAAATCAAGTTTTCCAAAAGCCAGGTGGTAACAGGGCCTTCATAACATGCGTGTTCCTATTCTTAAATTTTAATCTGAAGAAGACTAGACAGAAGAAACTTAAGCAGTAATGTTTCCCATTGCTGGGACACAATACCTGGAGAAGTAAGAAAGGAAAAGGCTTATTTTGCCTGGACAGCCATATGGTGTTCGTCATGACCCTCCATTGTAGGTCTGGCTGAAGAGCACCTATTATACGAACTTTTCCTGGGGAACAGGTTTTCTCATTTCAGATAGGACACAGAGGATGAATCATAGTAGTGATTCTTCCGACACCAAACCGAAGTAAAAAATGTCACCCAGGTCCAATTTGGTGAATCAGTTGATCGAGCTTATGGGACAGGGAGCTACTTCCAGGATGAGAGGTGACTCGTGAACATCTGCGTCCCTGCGAAGGGCCACCCCATCATGGCTGCTGACTTGTGGAAGCTACATCATGGAGTCCTGCCTCTGGTGCCTCTTAAGGCACTGTATAGTACGGTTTCTAGTACCTCCCGATATAACTGTTCGGATGAGGAAGAATTACATACAACTGGGAGGCAACTACAGTCAGGCATGATGGGCTAGAATCTCTGGGAGGGCAGGCCAACCCTCTGCACCCCACCCCCCTGTGAGGAAGCACCAACAGGCTGGATCTTGTTGAGGGGCGATTGTGGGTAATCAAAGCTGCTCTGTAATGGCTGTTAACGCTCAGAAGATAGCATACTGCAGCAAAACTCTACGCTGTTGGCTACTGGGCCTCACCTGTCACATTAGTATGTGTCTTAGCCCAGTGTCAAAACACTTGATAAAAAACAACTTAAGGAAAGCAATGTTTTCTGTTGGCTAAAGCTTGAGGGTCCGCAACATCACGGTGGCAACTAGAGAGGAGGTCAGATACATCTTACCATGGCTAGGAAGGGGAGAGACATAAATGCGGTCCATGCAACTTTCTCCCTTTAATTCGGTCGGGTTTCCAACCTGTGAATCGCGCCCACCCACCCACCCACCTTTAGGGAGGGATTTCCTTTTTCAGTGAACATTTCTTTCATGAGACATCTCTACAGACACACGCAGGAGCGTGTTTCCATGGTGATTATAACTTCCTTAAAGTTGAGAAGATTATCACACCTGCCTTTCTTGTTTGCTACTCAATTAGATCACAGTAACATATATTCGTTTTAAAAACCGAACAAACAAAAATCCCAAGCCAGCAGTTGGTGAGTATTGTTAGCCGCAATTGCCGATGGAATGGCTGCTTGAGAAACTTACTGCCCAGATGTCTGCTGGAAGCACTGTATACAAGGTACTCTGCTGGGTGGTGAGGGCCAGACTGGTGCTTTCTAGTTGTAGATTCTTTTTAATTTTATCACTTTCCCTCAAAGAAGTAAAGAATATGATTTACACTTGGTATATAGGGCTCATAAAACCAATGTAGGGACAGCAATACAGCTAGGTGGGTAAAGGTTCTTTCTAGCTGCCTGTATGGTAGAAGAACACTTACAAGTTGTCCTCCCCTTCACCCCTCCCCCTCCCTGGCCTTCTCTCCCCCCCATCCTCCCCCTTCCCCTCCCTGTCCTCCCCTCCCCCTCTTTCTTCCTTTCCCCCACCCTCCATCCTTTCCTTCTTTCCCTGTCGCCCTCCCCTCTCTCTCTTCCCCACCTTTCCTCCCCCTCTCTCCTCCCCCACCTTTCCTCCCCCTCTCTCCTCCTCCACCTTTCCTCCCCCTCTCTCTTCTCCCCCACCTTTCCTCCCCTTCTCTCTCCTCCTCCACCTTTCCTCTCCCTCTCCTTCTCCTTGTCCCCCATTCTCCCCCCTCTCTTACACATACATACTAAACAAATGAACCAAACATCTAACCTAAAACATTAATGTGACTGGATAAATTCCAACCATTTTGAGTAAAACCTCCACGATTCCCCTTTCCCAGAGCATTTACTACCCTGAGGCTGGCTATAACTCATTGTCCCCCTTTTTAGAGGCCTGTTAATGTAGTTTCTGTTCCCACTTAGCCCAATCCCAATGGAGTATGTGTTGTGTTGACTGGCGTGGCTCCATGCTTTTTACTGTTTGTGGGCGTGCTACTCTGAGAAACTGCTCGCTCTTCTCCGCATCCACACCCTTGCAGAGGAGGCTGTCAGAGCAGCTGACTCTGGAATTAATGTAGGGGCCACTCACTGATACCATGAGCTACAAAGCATTGAAGAAAAGGTGTGTGTGTGTGTATGTGCACATATGTGTATGTATGGTGTGCTTGTGTGGGGTGTATGTGTGTGTGCATGTGTGTGTATGATGTGCAAGTGGTGTGTGTTTTGGGTGCATGTGTGCGTATGGTGTGGATGTGTGTGGGTGTGTATGGTGTGCATGTGGTGTGTGTGCATATGTGTGTATGTATATGGCATGCTTGTGGATAGTGTGTATGTGTGTGGTATGTGTGTATGATGTGTACTATGATGTCCATGCGTGTGTAATGTGTGTGTATGTGTAGTGTGTGCATGTGTATATGTGTGATATGCACATGTATTGTGGTATGCATGTGTATAACTATATAACCTAGGTCTCAGGCTGCCCTGGAAGTTGGTGATTCTCCTGCCCCAGCCTTCAAGGTGCTGTGTTTGCAGGTCCATACCACAGCTACATTTCCTTGTGTATGAGTTCATTTGTCATCACAACAAAGCAGGAATCTTCCATGGCCGGGAACTGACTCTGGGCTAAAGTACTATGCTGACTTTTAAAGGGGAAAGATTCATTTTAGCTTATAGTTTCACAAGTTTCTCACAGTGTCACTTGGCCCCGAGGTTTTGGGCTGGTGCGGTGCAGGACTTCATGGCAGGAAATGTATGCCCGAGGCCTGTCTATTTTATGGTGGCCCAGAAGCCACACAGAGTCAGGAGTGGCGGGGGGAAGAAGGCTAGATTCTGTATGGCCTAGGCTAGGAACCAAGACTTCCACTCATGGGCCCTGGGGCTGGGTGTTAAGATTAAATCACAGCATGCTAACCCACTGCCTCTGACTAAGTTTCTTATGGACCTTATTTTAAGTAAGATTTCTTGGCTGACAAATGGATTCCTGGCAAGAAATCAGTTTCAGGTTTTTGTTTGATGATCCCTTAGGACAACATCATCTTTTCTTAGGAGGTACCCACCAGGCACTCAGACACTCAGCAAGGTACGTAGTTAAGCACTTAGGTACACAGACGTATTCAGTCAACAATACTCAGGTACACAGATACTCAGTTAAGCACTCAGTTTTGTTCTTGTCTCTCTTTTCTGATAAGGGAAAGTGGAAGATGTGATGCTGTGTTTGTGTGTGTGAGTGTGTGTGTGTGTTTAAAATTTTACTACTACTACTATGACTCTGAATTTCTGAAGCTCTCATCTTTACCTCCAATTGTAGGAATGCCAGGCATGTGCCACCCTCCCCTGACACACACACTTTGTGCAGGGCTGAAGATTCAACCCAGGACTTTACAGGTTAGGTAAGCACTCTGTCAACTGAGTACAGCTCCAGCCCTGATGGAGGTCTAACATATATGTCTATAGACTTCTTCTTCTTCTTCTTCTTCTTCTTCTTCTTCTTCTTCTTCTTCTTCTTCTTCTTCTTCTTCTTCTTCTTCTTCTTCTTTTTTTTTTTTTTTGGTTTTTCGAGACAGGGTTTCTCTGTATAGCCCTGGCTGTCCTGGAACTCACTCTGTAGACCAGGCTGGCCTTGAACTCAGAAATCCGCCTGCTTCTGCCTCCCAAGTGCTGAGATTAAAGGCGTTCGCCACCACCGCCCGGCGTCTATAGACTTCTTAAAGCCATAAAGCTATAGGCTTAATGAGACCCATATAAATGGTGTATTTTAATCATTTAAGCAAAGCTTGACCCCAACAGGCCTCTGCTTAAATGGAAATAAGTAAATTCTACTTTCCTATACTTGTCCTGGAGGTGCAGCCTCACACACTCTCAAGAAGAAGACTTGGGAACAGATGAACAAGTGCATTCTCCCCAGAGAAGCCATATTAATTATAGATTTGCATGTTGCTTCTGTAGATGGGTCCTTGGTCTTGGAAAATTACCTGAAAACTCCTTTATAACTTCTATCTTCGGTCTTCTTCCAAACTGCAGTAACGTCTGAAGGAGTATCTTGCCATCTTTTGCACTCACCTGCAGTTTTGAAGGTCCCCAGAAAGGTGGGCATGACACGGAAAATGACCCTCCAACATGAGGCATGGGGTGGGGGGAGGGGTGGGAGGAAAGTTGACTGACAACTGGAAGATTGTAACGACAGTCATTGTATATTTCAAAGTTTATCAAACAACCTAATGTTAACTGTTCTTGCTAACATGGTTAAGAAAGTGTGGTGAATGAAGCCTTCAGTTGTCTTGAAGTACTGATGATTCACACATACATCAAAGGGCCATGTTATTCCCTGTGGATATATAGCCATTGTTTGTTAAATAACATAACAACTAAGAATAGTTCCAGAAGCTAGACCTGGGTGGCTTACACTTGTTATCCCAGAACTTGAGGAACTGAGGCAGGAGACTTGCTATGATTTTGAGGCCAGTATGAGACATAGAGTGATTCCAGATCATCTTGGTTACGATGAATAAGCAAACAAGCAAACAAACAATAATGCTCCAAAATGTGGAAGGGGGGAGGGGGAGGGGGAGGGGGAAGGAGGGAGCACGCAGAGGGAGGGGGAGAAAGCACAGCTTTTCAGAGATGTAACCGACTGTCCTATTTGCATTTTATCTTGACCCACATTAAAATGACAAAAATACATAACACATAGAAAAAGTAATTCTTGAGAAAGGCCTAGTTCCTGGGGTGACTGAGGCAGGAGAATTGTAAGTTCAAGGTTAAGTCTGAGCTCAGGCAAAGGGTGTTTTTGAAGGAATGGACCAAATGCAGCATTCAGTAGAAGATGACCACGTCGAAGACTGCTGGGTGGGGTCACAGAATATTCTTAATGAGTCCTAATCTTTCAGAGCTGTCTACAAACAGTTCTGCCTGGAAGGATACAATGTCTTGTAGCAGCTTCTGAATGATCCAGAAAGAAGGGTGCTCAGAAAGTGGGGAGTAGCGGGACATCCGAATCCAAAGAGATTGGCCGGATCGAGGTATTTGTGGACCAATCAGACTCCTGCATAACAATGAGACCACGCTGTTGGTTCCTGCTGTAATCTGCCCCGTGATCTGAAGCTCACCAGCATTGGATGGTTACCCCCCACCCCGGTACTTGAAAGAGGAGTCCATTTTCAAATAATTTTTGTTTCTCCCACAAACTCAACAGAACTAAACCACAACCACCAACAGTCTTGTTTTTCAATCAACACAGAGAAAATGTGGTCAGAGGAAAGGGAAGGGGATCCAAACGCAAACGAGAAGGAACTAAAGCATAAAAAGGCCACTCTGTAGCCAAGGTGAAGACGCCAAGTGGACTGCACTGCCCAGCCACTGGGCAGCCTGCCACAGCCAGACCCAGCAGCTGTCTGCCTCCACAATGGCCACTGCTGATCACATCTAGGTCAGCGCCAGGAGGCTGGTGTCTTTCTCCTCAGGCTCTGTAGGTAAAACGACTTAGCTTTTCTGAGCAGGAGCCACGCACTGGGGCAGCCAAGAGCAAGGGTGTCCTTCACGCCTTTGAAACCTGTCTGCTGGGCCTGCTCCTTCTTTCTAGCTGACGTAGAAGACTGAATGACTTACGGAGGGAGGATTCCAGGCTCCTTACACAGCAAAAAAAGCCCAGGTCTTGGAAAATGTTGGACTCGGTGACCAGAGTGGAGAGTTCACTGACTGGAAAACAGGGGCTGCTGTTAACAATGAAGAGAGGGCTACAAAATGGAGCCACTGCTCGTGCCTCGGTCTTCCCTTTTAACTTGTAAGTCGTGGGTGGCCCTTCCATCCATCCTTCTGTCTTTCCATCCTTCTTTTCTTTTCTTTTTTCTTTTCTTTCCTTTCCTTTTTCTCTCTCTCTCTTTCTCTCTTTCTTTCTTTCTTTCTTTCTTTCTTTCTTTCTTTCTTTCTTTCCTCACCCGTTCCCTCTTTCTCTCCTTCTCTTTAAATCAGGATCTTATTATGTATCCCCGACTGTCCCTCCTGCCTCTGCTTTCTGATTTCTGGGTTCCATCTACTCCAGGTGTGCACTGTCACATCTGACTTATACTTGTCTTAGTTGACAAGCTGGGCCTGACCCAACACTCTCCCCCCCCCCCCAAAAAAAAAAAGAACTAATAACAGTCACCTAACTAGGGCCTACAAGGCTCATCTGTTTACCCACCCTGGAGCCTTCATTCTCCATCTTGGGTTTTCTCCCATTCGGTCCACCAAACACCTTCCTTCACCCAAATCACTGTAAATGCTCTCCCAAGAGGGAAGGCAAACTGTGCTCCAGCTGCCATTAAAGGGGAGTCTGAAAACCACAGATAGGGAACCCAACAGTAATTTTCTACTTTTCTTGGTGCCTGAGGAAAAAGTGTCCCTGATCTTTTAAAGTTTTTAGTATTTTCAAAAATAAGCGTTTTTGGGAGTGGAGTGGTAGGAATTCTTGTCTGTCATGTGTGAGGCCTTGGGTTCCATCCCCAGTACTATAACACTAATAAACTTGAGAACACGTGCACACACACACACACGCACACACACACAACCATCAATACAATATAAAGTCACATAAAAATGGACTTTTGTTGGGCATTGTGACTCTGTAATTTTAGAATTTGAGAATATGCGGCAGGAGAATTTGTCATGAGTTTGAGGCCCGCCCTGAGCCACACTGTGAGTTGCAGTCCTGCCTGGACTACAGATAAGTAAGTAAGTAAGTTAGTAATATGATCTCTAAGTTTTAGAATAGTTTAGTTAGGCCTGTTCAGAATTCCCGCCTCCTGCACACCCACATCTCCATCAGGGCTTGTATGATCCACTGGTCACATTCAATATTATCACATCAGTCCCTAACAATCTTCGTTTTTACTCAGTGACTTTGCTAGTCTCCAGTAATCTGCCACTCTTGGGTCCCATGCTGCCCTGCCTGGCACCTACCTCTCTCCTCTTTGTCTTTCTTTGCCTCTGTGGACTGTGGGGTGTTTGAGGCATTTTAGCCAGGGATTTGTAGACAGGCCTCGAAGGCTGTTTTCTCATTCTTGCTCTCGGGATTAGGGGTTCTGAGAAGGAAAGTTTTTCTCTCATCCAAGCTTCTGGTGTTTGTTTTTCTGTCTCCTTCAAAGTCCATCCCCTTACCCAGCTTTAGAAGGCAAGAATCACACTGCGCAGGTGCAGCCCCGCCCCAATGCTCACCCGCCATTCACGGTGAGCACTTTTGCTGTTTATTTTGCTAAGAACAGAAACGTATTTTAGAAATTGAGGGCGTGCTTGGCAATAGCTGATGAAAGGAAGGTGCGTGCGTGAATCATTTCTAATTATAGTTGCTATCCAGGGAGATATAGGACGTTCCTCATCAGCAATGGGTTATTTTAAGTCATAAATGTGAACGGTACATAAATGCTGTTTCCTTGTTCTCAAAGAAGAAACCTTGCTTTTCTTTTCACTGGCGTAATTTGTGTCCATTTCCTTTTATTTAACTTTCAGTTGCTAAAGGAGTCAGATTCTTGTTTGTTTGTTTGTTAGTTTGTTTATTATCCTGGGTTCATCTTTAATATGGTCCTCCAGCATTGCTTTTGGATCCTCCTGCAGAAGTGAGGTTGTGACCATACTGAAAAAGGGCACTGTTCCGTTGCTGCAGTGCTTACCACGTGAACATGAGGCCCCATGGAAGAAGCCCGCTTGATAATATGTAGCTATAACGCCAGCACTGGGGAGGTGAGGATAACAAGATCCCTGGGGTTCGCTGGCCCGCCAGTCCCGCTGTATTAGCGAGCTCCAGGTTGAGCCTCCCCCTCACCAAACAAACAAACAAACAAACAAACAAAAAACCCCCTCTTGTCTTAAAAAATAAGATGAAAAGTGATTGAGAAAGGCATCCAATGTCGACTTCCACCCCTACACACACACACACACACACACACACACACACACACACACACACACTTATCCCCCTCGAAATGAAGGAATAATAGGTTTCAAATGGACTCTATTGTAAGAAAGCAAGAGAGTCATTGTTAGACAAATAATATCCTTCATATTATTGAGGGCCAAAGAGAGCCCATGCAGTCATGGCCACATTCACTCATACTGAAAGCACTCAGTAGAATGTCAATTGATGGGCATTTCTTTTTGTTGACATGTGGTTTTTTTTTTTTTTTTTTTTTTTTTTTTTTTTTTTTTTCTATTTTATTCTGTACTATCCAAATGCATTAGACTTTTTCATCAATGTGGCAAATACCCAAGAGAGAAATGTAAGAGGAATGAAAACATACTTGGCTCCTGTGTCAGATGCTTCACGGAGTTAGATGTCAGAAAGCTTTTGGTCATAGACAAGAGAAAACAGTGTCAGGCATGGGTCGCTTGAGTCCACTGCTTCAGAGGGTAGTGGAGCTGCAAATGTCTCCTGGCTGAAAGACAGGAGAGAACGGGGCTGTTCCCTCATGGTAGCTAGGAAAGAAAGCCCCAGGGCAAAGCACATCCCCCTCAAGGACAAGTCCAAGTGACCTACATCTTCGAAGCAGACTCCAGTGGCAAGAGTTTCATCAACTCCCATTAAATGAATCTGTTGATGAAGCCATTGACTAGGTCAAAGGCCTCATGATCTGCTCATCTCTCAAGGAGTGGTCTACCATCTGGGTACCAAATCTCCAACTCACAAGCCTTTTAGGGAAAGGCTAAAACTATAACAACATGTAAATGATGTGTATTCATACTGTCAAGTCTTAGTACTTATGGGGAATTGATTTTTGGACCCTTGTGTATCCTCGGATTCCTCAAATAGCATGGCATAATGTTATATCACCTGTACATACCCTCATCTTACTCATGATTTCTAGTCTATTGTAGATGGACCATAAACTGTAACTCTGATGTATTATTTAGGGAATAGTCACAAGCCTGTAGATGTTCAGTGCAAACATAGTTTTATGAAATCCTTTTAATTTTAGTTTTTTTCTTTGGTTTGTTTTATTCCAGGCTAGTTCCTTACTCTTGGTTTCAGACTGTATACTGTAGTAATAAGTCTTCCCTCCTCTCTTTTTTTTTTTTAAATAAAAGCACTTGTGTGATAATTGTCAGTCACTAATTCCACCAAAAAAAAATTGCAGATTAAAATATCTACAGTCAGGGAGAGAGATCCCAAGAGACAATGAGACACCGGGACATCAGAGAGCTTTCTAACACGAGCATGCTCCTCTAATGGTCTTCAATGTAGGTCATTTACAATCATAAAAAATTCAAGAAGATCAATTATGTGAAGTAACCCCTAAGGGTAAAAGACAGATGATCTAACTGATAATCACAGCTCTATTGTCAAGTTCAAGGTCAAAAGGACTGTGACATTGTCTACATCATAAAGTGCACGAGTGATGCCTGCCTTGGATGTTCTTCTTCCAACTCTCTCTGTGATTCCAGAGATTTCTTCACCAAGAATCTCTATCATCTCAGTGGTTCCATTTCCCATCTCCAGCTGAAAGAATAAACCTTTCTATCCCCTTAATAAAGCACACGAGCTGAACTGGTAGTCAGGCATTGGTGGCTGACCTGGGCTCTGAATACATTTTTTATCTATAGTTTGTTGAGTCCATAAATGGAGAACTACTGATCACTGCAATAAACTTTATCACCTGTAAATATATGATTATGTATACAGTCACATGTCACTTCATGATACGGTGTGCTTCGAGAAACGAATTAGCTAATTTTATTATTGCATGAACATCATAGACTATGCTTATATGATGGTATAGCCTGTCACATACCTGGGAGACATGGCACTACTATCATCTTTTATATGGTCTACTACTGACTGAAAGGGTGGTATACAATGTGTGTGTGTGTGTGTGTGTGTGTGTGTGTGTGTGTGTCTGTGTGTGTGTGTGTGTGTACACTGTAGTATAAGGCTTACCTTCTTGGTCAATTTGATAGTACTAATGACTGCGTTAAAACAGAGAACAGTACTTGAATGCCTACTATTTAATACTGGATTAGAAGTAATACAAGTAGACAAGAAAAAGAAAATAGAGGTCAGCAAGAGACTCGGGGTAAAGTTGCTTGCTTTACACATATCTAACTGTCTCTGTCTCTTGAATGCTGGGTTTCTGTCACTATACCTGGTAAGTTTAAATTAAACTTCTTTAATTTTTAAAGATGTTCTTCACATGAGTATATTATATATTGCGATCCCCCTCCCCCACTCTTCCACTCTCTCATACCCACCCCCTTCCTGTTTACCTCTCTGGATCCCCTGGACGATTTTGCTTCTACTTCTACTTAAATACAGATATATGATTTTATGTAACCATGAAATCTAGAAACGAACAATGAGAGAGAAGACATATTTGCCTTTCTGATACTGGCTTAATTCACCTAATGTGGTTGTTTCCAGTTGCCTCCAATACACTTAAGACACTTTTGACTTTGAGACTCTGGGGTGGGTTCAGTGGGTGAGGTGATGTTTGGTTGACCCTGAGGACTGGAGAGTGAGCTGTGGCTCCCAGCTTTGACAGAACAAGCCTGCAGTCACCAGGGAAAGATTCTGCATGACAGAGACTGCAGGGTGGGCCCCGGGGCCATTAAAACTTACTCTGAGTTTAACTCAGTTTAGGAAGCCCTACCTTTCGTCCCAGTTGGCTTTGTTCTCTGCACCCCTGTCTGGAGAGCCATAGGACGGGAATTTATTTAGGAGGTTGACACAGAGTGGTAGATGAGGAACTAGTGTGATCACTGTTGGTGTTCATTACTTTTCCATATTAATAACACCTTTGAAGTACACTTCAAAAATAACGATTGACAAACTTAGGGGAAAAAGTTATATCGAGGTCAAACACAGCACAATTTTTAGGTATCCCTTACTGATCCAGTTATAACTTTTCCAGCTCTCACTGCATGGATGCCAGGTTCCGAGTTACTTGGAAGGCAGTGCACAGAGGCCTTGGGTGAGGATGTGCAAGGCTTTGCCCTGTTCAATTCAATTAAAACCCAGTGGTAATCTAAACGTTTATATAATTACAGGCAGTTATTATCCAGATTGTTTTCCAAAGGCCAACTTTGACTCAGTGCTCTTTTGAAACCTCCACAGAGAACAAAGCAATTATTACCCACGAGGTTCAGTTCAGGCAAAGAGCTTCAGAACAAAGCCCTTTGTCTTGGTTTTTCCAAAGTGCATGGGTTAGCCCTCAAACGGCAGCTTTGGAGCTTGCCTTCCCCAGAAGCTGCTTTTGCAATCTTCCAAATGGGAGCATGTATGGAAGAGGCCTGGATGCTTTCCGTTCTCTGGAGACAGATTTTCTCCCTTTACATATGTACTAGATTAAAAATAGCATTTCACTTCTCTGTGGTTTACAGGCAGGATTAAATGTGAGACTAGGTCATCTAGTTTAGATTGTGAACTATTAACCAAGAGGTAACATGGTGAGACTTTGAAGAGGCAGCTGTGGGTGCTGTGAAGATTAGTAACTTCACCCCCAAGTTAAAATGAGCACCCAAGGTCTGCAACTACGTAGGTGTGTCCTCCTTTCTGTCTGAGGAGACAGTTTTAGCGACTGTTTCTCCTAATCAGATCTGGCTGCCCCAGCACATGTCTCTGTGGATCTATTTCTTTTGAATTGCTAAACCTTTCCTAAGAGGGCAGGTCACAACTGCCCTGTGTAGCCCTTCTTGGTACTGTTTGTTAACAATGTAAGACACGTAGAATGTACATCTCCAGCTCTTTTGCACTTCCTCAAGAAGCCTGAGTCCCATTTCATAATTTAAGGTCCTAACAACAGAATTGTTGCCACTTCCCTTTCAGAAATTTACATAGTAAAGTAATCCAACAGATACACTCGCTAAAGCAGGACTGAACTCCTAGGTTTCTGATATAAAAAGAAAGAAGGGGATTGTTGGAAAGTCTAATTGCGGCTAGAGGGACTTCTTATGTTCTGTGGTGTCCATCCTCTTAAACTGTGAGTCTTGACCCCATATGGGGTTACATAAACCACACGTCAGGGAAGGGAAAAAATTAACTGGCAACAGCGCAAACTCTCCAAATGTGCAACAATCAAAAATTAATCAGAATCAAATATGAATGGATCTAGGGTGCTCGTGGCCCTGGCAATCCCGAGGAGTATTGCATGTGGTCACTGCAGCCCTGGTGCGGACTGAACCCACTGACTGCTCACTTTGCCATAGGCACACCATCACCACACCACCCATGCCACGGTAAACAGTCTGCAACACCTCAGCTCAGATCTGAGGCCACTGTGTGTTAGGAGTTGCTGCGATTTTACTGTGCATACGAAGTTTTCTGCTCCTAACAGAAACACAAAGTTCTAATTTTGAAGCACTGACTTAATACTTTCTTACCTTCATTCCCCAGCAGGCAAGTGCCTAATTCTCTTTGGATTGGATTGTGCTAGAATGTCTGATTTCGAACAAACATTTATTTATTTATATTGTGTGGAGGTAGAAAGTTCTGGCTGAGGAGAGAGGACAATATGGGGAAGTCAGTTCTTACACTTTATTTTGGGGATCCCTGGGATCTAATGCACACCATCGCTCTTATTGGCAGGTGCATTTACTACTGAGCCATCTTGCTAGCCCAGAATGTTTGATTTTTTAGAACTGAGGCTTGAATTGCTGACTTGAATTTCATAAAAAAAAAAAAAAAATCATTCCATAGATTTTGGCTTGGATTAGGAGAGAATTTCTAACAAATTCTGAAATGGCCCTTAACCATGCTGCCGTTTTGTATTTATTTATGTAAGTATTTATGTAAAGCAGTAGTCTCATCACTGATGACAATAAAATCAAAATATTGATCAACTCAGAAATATTAAAGATAACCTGACTCCCTGCAGAATCAAATATTCAGCCAAGATTTAATTCTTTATGTAAAAATAAACATATGCATGTCAGTATGCTGACTTGATTTCATCCTTAATAAATGGTAAAATTATACATATGCCAAAAACTGTTCTAAAATACATTTCTTTATTATCAGTAACTGATCTGTGTACCTATTTCATATATCTATGTACCTGTGGTCACATCAAAATTTCTTGTGTGTTGAGGGGTTCTTAGCAGAAAATGTTTAAGAAGCCCTTTATTACAGAACAAAGGAAGCCAATAGCTGAGGAATGTATAAAAGTAAAAAGGCTTGAAATAATTTGTGAGACAGAGTCTTGCTATCTAATGTGGGCTGTCTTTGGCCACCATAATGCTAGGATTACAGGGATACACCACCACATGCAGCTCACAGGCATCTCTGTGTATACCATCTCAGTGTGTGCCGCTGAGCTGGATCAGTGGCACACACATCTAACCCCAGAACACGGGAGATGGAATTAGGAGGATCAGGTGTTATTTGTCACCCTTGGCTACATAACAACTTTTCGGGGGGCTAACCTGGACTACATGGATCTCTATTTCAAAATAAAATGAAAAAATAAAAACGGTAAAATAAGGGTAAGAACTTGGCTCAGATGGCATCACAACATCCAACCCAACCTCATTCATCTAAACAGAACAGTGTCTCCCTGAGCTTGCAGATTTATGACGCTCCACCATCTTCTACACCAGAGTGTGAGTTTTGTTCACTAGTTTATCCTGAGGTTCCCGACCAGTGCTTGACCCACCAGATGACAACAAGCGACTGCATGAAATTCAATTTGAAGTAGCCATGGGTGAAGACCTAGGATCAACCCTAGAAGTAACAAATTCTGGAACAGCTGTCTGTCATCTTATTGTGACGGTAAACATTGTGCTGAACAGGCCTTTTGAGAATCTTTACACAAACTCTACTCTCTCCCAATTCCCCAGTGAGGAGGGATAAGTAAGACTCACAAACTGTAAACTCTCTACATCACCAAACTTTTAACCAGGGTCAAACTCTTAGAACTGAACTGATTAATTAATTGATATATAATAAATACTTCATATATACCCTATCTATCTATCTATCTATCTATCTATCTATCTATCTATCTATGCATCTCATGTAGGCCAGGCTAGCCTAACTATTTTGTTTTTTGTTACTGTAATAAGCACATAACAAAGAGCAACCTGGGAACTGAAGAATTTGTTTTAGTTGACAGGTTATAGTTAGTCATTGAAGGAACCCAGGGCAGGAGCATGGAAACAAACTGCCTTGCTTCCTCTGGCTTGCTCAGCTAGCTATTTTTTACAGTTGCATCCTCACAGGCCAAAGTGATGGAGGCGATGATTTAATTGAAGGCCTTTTTCTCCAAGTATGTCATGTTAGCAACCAAGATTAGCCAGCCATTCAATAGCAGAAGATGACCTTGAATTTCTGAACCTCCTGGCTTCTATCTTTGCAGTGCTGGGGTTATGGGCATGTACCAGTATTCCAGTTTGTCCAACATCGAGGATAGAGTCCATGTCTTTATGTACACAAGGGAAACTACCAACTAAGCTGCTATACCCTGTATTCTGGTTTTACTACTTGAGAGACTCTCAAGTCCTGGCTGGCCTGGAAATTACTCTTTAGACCAGGTTGTCCTCAAATTTGCCATCCTCTGGCGTCTACCTTCCAAGAACTGACTGGGACTACAGGCATGTACCACTCACTATACCCTGTTTACAATGATATTTTCCATATTAAAATGAAATGTGCAAGAGTTGTGGGTGAGCAGAAGATGAAGCAATAGACTAGAACTAATTAATCCACATTATAAGTATTCAGCTGGCACTGAAGGCATCTCAAGATGCTAACAGACTGGATGTTCTTTTCCATATGGTGTAAAAAAGCCTGAACCCGTGCCTGTTACCTGTGTTCCTTCTGACGAGGACTGTGAAAGTTAAATTTCATTGAATTCAAAACAATTTAAGTTACTGAGTAACTCAACAAATTATTCTGCTAGGCGTGTCCGTGAGAGACAAATGAAAGGCTGAGTTCCGATCAACACTGGCTTCTTGATGTGTGTATGGTCTTTGTGGCATGCTGCCTGCAAGGCACCAGGGGCAGGGAGTGTCTTAAGCCTTCAGGCTGTAGAATGAAGGAGAAGGATTAGTAAATAGTTATGCTTCTGAATTGGCAGGGCATGCTTTCCTAAGTTGAAAAAAAAAGGACTAAAAAGATTGGAGTTTTGTTGTTAGAAAAAAAAAAAAGACAGTGAGGGCACCAATGGTCTGTCTGTCTGTCTGTCTGTCTATTGTTTAAAATTCAGAAGATAGACCCCCAGGGCCTTCTATATGCTAGGCTATTGTTCTGTCACATCTCTCCCATTACCTCTCTTCTATGCAACAATGCTAACTCTGTGGGATCCAGTTCTGTGAACTTTGTCAAGTCCATAGAATTGTATAACCGTTGCCACAACAACCAGGATGGAGAAAAATGTACTAGGAGAGCGAAAGGACATTGGGTGTGGTGTATGAGGATCATCACTAGTCTGCAGCCAGCCTGGGCTACCTAGGGACACTTGGTGACCATGTCTACAATCAGTTAGCATGGATTTAATGCTGTGTGGTAAATGTGGCAGAGGTGTGTGTGTGTGTGTGTGTGTGTGTGTGTGTGTGTGTGTTTGTGTGTCGTTCTTGTGCTCTTTCCTCTTTATGAGTCCACAAAGGCTGGTGACCGGTCAATCTAAAATTTCATACAGGGAGACACAGAACATACTAATTGGCTTTGAAGTGAGAGATTCACTCTACCTATGATCTCATCCTCATGGCCACTGGAAGCTTCCAGAACACCTTGTTCAAGAGGCCAATTGAATGTTTGTCTTTGTAGTCACTGTGGCTGACCTTATGGACCCAGTTATTCCCAAGGACCCAGACTCTTGTTTGACTTTTCTCACCCTGCCAGTCCTTCAGCTCACAAGGCTGGATGTTCTTGTCCTCTGTCCCTCTTATCAGGTTGTGTTTGCATTGAAGGGGGGTGGGGGGGAGTAGAATCTGCAGATCTCATTTCAGCCAGGACCAGTTAGCTCCGGCTAGCCTTCAGAATCCGCCTTTAGCAGGTAGAATGTTGCTGATAAGCTATTTAGAGGACAGGTGCACATGACTTCTGTGAACTTGACAGACTCTCTTTGAACACTGTAGGGGAGATGATAAAGTCAAAGCTTGATTATTAGGCCTCTGTTACATAGCCAGTTTGAGGCCATTTTGGGATACAGGAGAGAGACTCTGCCTCAAAAAAATATATTAATTATTAGAAGGACAGCCAGCACAGCAACTCACATTACAAACCACTGGAGTGTCCAGAAAGAGTTGCAGCTCGCCCGTTCTACAATACCACAGTGTCTCCATCCCTTGAATGAGCTTGCCTGCAGCTGAACAGCAGTATCTAAGCCATGTGGCTTTCTTTCAGGGAGCTGGCGCCAATGCTTGTCTCGAGTGCCCGGGGCCAGCATTTGCCTTTATGCAAAGCAGGGAAAGCCGTCCTTGCACTTTCTGCAATGCTGTATTTCTACCTATTTGGATATCGTTGTGATATGAAACCGTCATAGGCAATCAATTGCAAATCCTTGAGGCATGAGCTCTGAATGGTGTTCCATAGGGGTGGTACAGTGGGCAGTCAGCACAGTTATTCCAGCAGCTTACAGGGTGGTTATTAAATTAGAGTATTCTGCATGCTCCACGATCCCTATCTCCTTCACCAAAAATTGTGAATAAATGTTATGTTTATATTTTTCTGTCTATTTACTGTCATTATTATTTATTATTATTGTATGTTTATGAGAGATTGAGATTGTGTGTTGATCAGAAAACTTTTAGGAGTCAGGTCTCTCTCTACAGTATAGTTTCTGGGGCTCAGACACAGCCATTGACATGAGCCTCAAGCATATTCTACCCACTGACTTTCGTCTCAGTGGCCCCTAGTCTTTTGGAAGCAAAGAAGTCCAAGATTAAACATTGTATGTAATGCCCTAATTCACCCACCCAGTGACATTGCCCACCTAGATTCCCGACAGCCACTGCTCAGGTTACACTCTTCCACCTCGGCGCACGCTTCTAAATACATGTACGTTCTTGGCTGATTACATTCCACATTCTGTTGGAATGTGATGGACATCTCTTGAGTTGTTCTATTTTAAATTCACACTGTTGTGTTTCTCAAGGAGAAAGGAGAAGCTCAAAGACCCTTGGGGGTTCTGTAGAAGATGAGGTAAACATACTACAAACTGCAGATGCGAATAGAAACCCATCTTTTTCAGACCAAGAGACAGAAAAGCATGCAAATGACTGGTTTGGCTATGAGGCGGTGTGCATGGTGCCGACTTGCTTCTCAGCAGGCCGAGCTGGCCTTTGCTCAATTAGGAGGGCCAGCCCTCCAAATTGGAAGATGGTTGGCAGAGTTTCAAGCCTAAAAGCTTGAGCTTTCAGATCATCCTTAAGATCTTTGGTGAGGCGACATGTCAGCTTCCTCTGAGTACAAGCCAAAGAGACGCGCTGGCTGACCGGACCAGTTTTCTTTCTTCTGGGCCTTTGACATCTTGGGACCAGAGTTTTAGGCTGAGTAAAACATCCTCCTTGAAGTCTGGCTAGCTTGGCTCTTTCTCAGAGGAAGCTGAGGAGAACAAATGAAGACTGAAATGTTTTTTTGCCCATCAGCTTCCTGTTTGCTTCTCTTCCGGTGAACGATTCTTAATTTAACCGATTTCCTTCTTAATTAGATTTAGCAATTAGGGTTTACCCATTAACCTAAAGTTTTCCTGTAAAAGTCTCATCTTCCTCAGAGTCTGCCTGCTTTACAGCTCCACAGCTGCCTAATTGGCAGCTAAATTCACATCCATTCAGAGCACACTAGATATGTACAGCCTTACCCAGGTGGCTGGCACTTGTCTGCTCCGATGCCGGTACCCAGTGCCAAGCACCTCCTTGCATCTCCTTGCCAGCTACTCCGAGGTGAAGGGAGCACAGAGCAAGACACTCGGGGGCATTTAGGTCTCCACACCTCATTTATCTGATCATCCAACCAAAGCTTAGTAAACACTGGCGATCTCTAACCACTGTCCTGTCTGTGGGTACCGTCTGCCAGGCTTCGGCCAGAGTGGATCTCTGCTTATCGGGGAAGTTACAGTTTTGTGCATGGAGTGAGTGGCTGTTGCCCTACTATGCTGTTGCAGACTTGATGGGTTAAAGATGAATTCTATTTTTTTTTTTTTCTTCAGAGAGTAATTGTAGTGGTTAGCTTTAGTTTCTCGAGACAGGGTCTCATAAAGACTCGGCTGACCTTCAACTTACTAGGTAGCTGAGGCTAGTCTTGAACTCACTCTGCCTGTCTAGTACTGGATAACAGGTGGCGCCCCATGCACTGTCAGAGTTACGTTTATTCCTTGTTACTTTGTCTTTATTTTTTGAATAAAAGAGTAGTTCTCTTTGATGTACACACGTAGATGTCCTGATTTCAGAGTTTTCTTTATAGAGATATTTGGGTTATCCTCCCAGGCCACAAATGTAATTAACAAGCACTTCCTTAATTCTATTTTTTGTTTGTTTGTTTGTTTGTTTGTTTGTTTTGAGAAAGGGTATCACATAGCCCAGGGTAGTTCCAAATTCACTATGTAGCCTTCAACTTCTGATCTTCCTGTCTCCATCTCTTGGGTGCTGGGATTATAGGCACATGCTAAGATTCCATGCATTGCCGAGCAAACTACCAAGTGGGCCGAGGCCCAAGCCTCACATTTTATTAAATATGCAAGTGCCCATTGCATATGGCATGGGTCTTATCTCAACTTCTGTCGATTTTATCGCTCCTTTTAAAAGTTAACATAGGTTTCGTAATAGGTTTGGTTCTGGCATCATCACACAGATATGCCATTATACCTTGTCCCCCTCCTCCCTCCAGGTCATTGTCCTCCCTTGCAGATCCCCTTTCTGTCTCCAGATAGCCCTTGCTTCTGCTTTCTTGGGAGGTGAACTCTAACAGAAGAACTCTAGCTTCTCAGACAACCTAATTGCTAAATCTAATTAGGGAGGAAATAAGTAAGATTCAGACTCTTCTTGTAAGAGAACCAAACAAGGCAAGATGGCTTTATTAGGCTGAAGCAGATGTTTTATACAGCTGGCAGAGCTGGCAATGGGAAGCCTTCTCCAGGTGTGGAGAGACACCTGCAGCGCGGGCTGGCCCTGGGGCTGGCACCTCCTGGCCCCAACGCAAGAAGAGTTTTTGGATTTTGTTAGGAAACAGGCAGCTTGGTCTTACTGCTCAAATAACTCAAGGTAACAAGATGCCTCTGTGGTTTTACAGGTCTTCTTTGGAGCAGGATTTATTTATTTTTTCTTCATGCCTGAGCCTCTGAAATTCAAAGTCAAAGACAGTAAACAGGGGTCTGGATAAAGTCACAGCTCCTTCCATTTTATGACTACAATTGAGTGACTGAAGAGCCCACAGACTGGACCTCTGTGGACAACTATTATGGGGTGGATGTGTCTCTGAGAACCTCGTGTGCGGGGGATTTGCTGTCCTGATTCACCTGGGAGTGGCATTTAGAGATTCAGACTTTGGGAGGTCACTGGGATAGGATGAGGTTATGAGGGTGTGTCCCCATGATGACCAAGGGACTGTCTTATAAAAGAGAAGGGTGGGGAGGAGAGATACAGGGAGACAGAGAGGCCTGCAGGTAGTTCTGGCTTTCTGTGAGACCCCCACGGCTTTTTTTCCATGAGCAGACGTTGGTGCTGAGTGCTGGGACTTTGGGCTCCAAATGCTGGAGCCATTAAACTTCAGTTCTTTATAAATTTTCTGGTCTCAGATGTTTTGTTACAGAATAGGAAAGAAACCAGGGTAGGGCGTAACTGCTACTTCTCAGAAGGAAAATGAACTTTTGAACATGAAAGTGATGGGAAGGAAAAAAAAACCCTTTGTTTTAGAATTCAGTGCAGTAGTTAGGGCTCCCTATGCATGGAATCCATGGGTCACAGGGAGAAATTGACTTAATATTTATTTATTTATTTATTTATTTATTTATTTTCAGTCAATGCGTGTGGATGCTTGTGGAGGACAGAAGAGGGATATGGAGTTAATTCTTAACTCTAGGGGTGTTCTATCTGCTGTTTACCTCCTATGAGCACTGTCTGTGAGTTATTCTGTTTGTCTGCTTTTGTTTTTGATGACAGAGTCTTACTATATGGCCTTGGTTGGCTTAGACTGTGTTACAGGAACCGAGCTGTCGGTAACTTGCAGACAACTTCCCCCCTTTTTTTTTTTTTTTTTTTTTTTTTTTGCCTTTGGAGTGTTGGGGTTGTAGGCATATACTATCACTTCCATCTTAAGAAGGCATTTAAAAAAATGTTTTATTTTGAGATGTGTGTGTGTGTGTGTGTGCATGTGTGCACTTGTGCTTGCACATACTTACCAAGTTTGTGTACAGTTATGAGTGCAGGCCCTGGGAGAGAACGAGAGGGTCCCGAATTGCTTGGAGCTGGAGTTATAGGTGGTTCTCTGCAGAAGCAGCACAAGGTCTGAACTGCGGAGCCACTTCTCTACCATCTCCATCCTTTTAAAATTATTTGCTTGCTTGCGTTTTTATTTATTTATGTGTATGTATATATGTCTTCATGAAGGTAAGCATGTTTGTGGAAGTTGTGCGCACCGGTGCAATGGCAGAGGTCAGAAGATGGTGCCAGGCGTTCTTTTCCACAACCGTCTAGTCCTGAGACATAGGAGTATCTTCCTGCATGTAAGACTCTTGTCTCTGCTAGGCTGGAAGTTGGCAAGACCCAGCAATCCTCCTTCCTCCACCCCCACCCTGAGAGTTGGGGGTCACAGACATTTTCAGGGATGCCTGGCTTGTTATATGGGTGCAGGGATCCAAACTCCAGTCTTTATAGCTGCTGGGCCATCTCTCCAGCCGCCACAATGGCCTTTTTACAAGCTTGCTCTCCTCACAGCACCCTGACACGCACATTCTTCTGGCCTGCAGTAGCAGCCCTTTTCCAGTGTTGAACACAAAGGACATTTGTTGCATGTAATTGTGTTCGAAAGCTGTCCCATTTCCATTATGAATAATCACGACACCGGGGAGCAGGGGTGGGGATGAAGGAAGCCTGAGACACCACATTTGAAACCATGAGAATGCTATGATTCATTTTGGTTTCCCTTATTAAGAATCCTATCTCAGATAATTTGCAGCCAGGTTCTACCCCCAAGCAAGTTTCTTCGGTCATGTTAAATTCATGGGGGAGAATCCCTTGAGGATTTAGCGCTGAAAAATAGACAGCTTTAATAATGTAATGCCGATGTAAAGAGCGGAAAAGGCAGCATGTTCTAACCGTTTAGGGAAAAAATGGGTAAGTTGTTACTAATAAGCCATGCTGCGGTTTTTTTTTTTTTTTTTTTTTTTTTCCCTGCCATTTTCATCACATGAAGGAGTATGGAGATGATTGCCTGACGGCTTCCGTCTCTAGGGCAAATGTTTAGTTAGGGATCATTTCGCTATTGCCTATACTCAAGCCTTAGAGGGCACACATTTACTGAAGTCTGGGATCCGAAGTCAGATCCCTGGGCAAGAGGGTGGTGGAGAGAATCACAGGAACCCAGATGTTTCTTGATCTCATTTCACGACCATTTTGGATTCAGACACTCAGCTTCTCACTGCTGCAACAAATGCCGGAGACGAGCCAACTGGAAAAGAGAGAAGTCAATTTGGGTTCATGGTTTCAGAGTTTTCAGGCCCGGTTGCTGGCTCTGCTGCTCTGGGTCTTTGGCTAAGTAGCTTGTCATGGTGGAAGGAAGTGGGAGAGCACACTGCTATCTGCTATCGAGGTAGTCAGGAAGCAGAGAGATACTGGGCATGCCCCAGATACCTAACATCATCCTGCTAGGTTTAATCTCTTAAAGGCTCTAGCCCTTCTGCCTGCAGGAGATCCAGTCTCAACACATGGATCTTTAGAGACACCTTAAAAAACCTTGACACCTTTTCCAAAGACAGGGTTTCACATAGCCCAGCCAAGCCCCTACGTGGCTAACCTAGAGCATCTAATCCTTCTGCCTCCACCTCCTGAATACAGAGGAGCTTATGCATGTACCACCACGCCCAGCCGATACAGCACTGGCAACCGAACCCTGATCTTCATGTATTATTAGGTAAGTACTCTGCCAACCAAGCTACCTCTCCAGCATCAGACACCAGCTTTCCTATCGGTGAGGCTGCTAATAGGGGTTGCCAGGACCTATGTCACCTTCTTAGGGAGTGTCCCAGTGTCACTTCTCAGTCCTTTATCTCACTATTTCCCTCTGTGCATCCAGTCATGTACCCAATATTCTGGTTAGACATGTCTGCTGGTCTCCAAATAATGCCGTGTTTTTCAACACACTCCTTCCATCCACCTTTCTCACCAGGGATACTGATTCATCCTTTAAGAACCTCTGCCAATGTGACTCTAGAAAACTGTCTCACTCTAAGCAAAGCAAGTGACATTGTCTTCTGTCTTCCACTGCCCCTACGGCTGTGGAGCTCAGTGGATTGGAAAGATTGGCCTGCAATCTCTACTCGGTGTTCCACGGAAGACAAGGACTTCATTTCAGACATTTCTTCTCTCTATCCAAAGGCTTTACAATTGTACTAATATTGGCTTTTTAGGCAAGAAAATGCTTCCTAAAAATATCATTACATTTCCTTTATTCTGTGTGGGACAAAGTATACAAGACTTGGTTAGCAGGCTTGACAGCAAGGGCTTTTACCAGGTTGGGACAATTTGCTGGTCCACAAAACAAGAATGGAGTTCCAGTGTGACAATTACAAAAAAAAAAAAAAAAAAAAATGGTCCTCAGACATTGCTAATATCTTTGGGGGACACACTTTACAAACACAGGAAGAGGGGGGAGGGGAAGGAGAAGGGGGAGAGGGGAGAGAGAAAAGGGGAAGAGTGGGAGGAGAGGGAGAAGGGGCAGGGAAGTAGGAGGGGGAGAGAAAAGGGGGGAGAGGAGGGAGAGAAACTGCCCCCAGTTGGAACCACTACCCCAGTGCTGTATTGGCTGGGCGTGGTGGTACATGCACATGTTACCACTACTAACAGACAGCCTCATCCTAGGTGCTTAATGAATATTTGCTGAGGTAACAAAGCAATGCTCAAATTAATGAATACAAATCCAAACAGATCAAATTCACAATGGTAAACAAACAGAGCCAACATCTTGCTGTAGTGTCTACACACCCATCAAATCAAACTTGAAGTCTTTATTCCCGCCATGGAGACTCCTCAGGAGCAGCCTAGGCCTCGTTCTGCCTTTGTCAGATTTTTGTGTTCTTGCTCTTGACCTCTGGCCACTTCCCTGTTCTCATGCTTTGTTTGCCTTTCCTGTCACTCAAATTCTCAGCTTCCTTCAGGACAAAGACTCTAACTTCTTGTGAACGCCTTCTGCCACTTGCTCGCATTCATTTGGGGATGAACACATGAGTGTGTGTATTGCTTTGGGTTTTAGCGCTATTGTTTAGGGTTTTGTTTCATAAACACACATGTGGACTTTCTTCTTAGCTCAAGAATAGCCTTGATGGGAGGGTTCGCCCTCCCAAGCTTTTCTTCCTGTCACTACTGCTGTGCGCTGTAAGAACAGATGTTTGGCTTTGCTTGAAGCACACGCTGCTTTAAGTAACTGGCAGATGTGTTCAATCTGTGATTTGCATTGGAGAGGCAAAGGGAGAACTCTTTAATAACTCACAGTTTTTAGAATAAAATTCATCCAAACAAATATGAAATAGAAGGGGTTTACAAATGTTTTAGGATTTCCCTGAGAAGGCATGGGATACACTCCCAGTAAGAAACACAGAAAGACGGGCATTTTCTTTTTCTTCAATGTTTGTGCTCAAAATCCGCTCAGGGTCTTTTCTACAGTAGCAAGCCAGTAATGGGCATGATAGTGCATGGCTGTAAAACTAGTACTTAGGAGGCAAAGGTAGGAGGACCAGGAGTGTCAACCCAGCCTGGAATCCTGTCTACATGAGATCCTGTCTCAAAAAACAAACTAAAATGAACCATTACCACAATAAACTGTGAGATTATGAGGTTAAGCAATATGTAAGTATAGACAGAACAGTACAACCTGGAATCCAGGTTAAAATAAAAATCTGAAGGTCGGGGGGACTGTTTGGGGAAGAGGAAGAGCACTACGGGAAGAGGGAAGACGAGAGAGGAAGAGATGTGAATGTGATCAAGTTACATCCCACACATATATGAAAAATGTCACATCGAGACTCATCACTAATTAGCAACTAATATACGCTGGCACAGTTTATTGGAAACAAACACCGCCAGTCCTGTTGGTTTCTTCAGTGCTGTAAACCCACAAGCATCCTTTGCAGCCCCTTGTGCTGCAACAGTAAGTACACCTCACTTTATCTCAGTGCCTGGGTTCAGGAATCTCCACAAATTTTTATTCTATGCAATATTTCTTTCCCAAGCTGTTTGTGGAAATTTGTCCAGGTTTTATCTACACGTGCTCTCCCATGAGGCCCACGATTTCCTCATTTTCAGTGGATGGTATGGGAACAGCTCCCAGAATGAACTGGTCTTGGCTTTGAGTCCCTCGTCCTATGGCAAGGATAATCAGAAGACCAGTGTGCTAGAAGGAGGTGGGGAAACGCAGTTTGCTTTCCACTTATTTCTGCAACCCTCAAGAAAGGGATGGAAGGGTTTTTCCTCAAGTGTTGAAAAGTGAGTTATCAGCCCCAAGTGTCATCAGCCAGTTGGGTTTCAAAGGTCCTGGAGTCCCTGTTTATTTCTCTTTCTTTGCTGACCCACGTGCTCCCATCTGAACCACAGAACCAGAACACTTCTGGGTCTATAGTGGAGTTGTATAGGCTCCAATTTGTCAACTAAGGAGAAAAGTAATGGTGAAAACAGATTTACTCAATGTGATGACACTGGAAAGAAGAATAAAGGGCACCTTTGGGGTACTTGTTAAGTTTCAGACCCAGAACAAGTTGCTGAGGTGCCTATTTAACACATCAAATCTGATCTGGCCTCCAAGTTCTCCCAGCATCCCTCAGTCCCTACCTATTACAGCATATGGCTGACATACCCTGTCCTCTACCCTGAACTTTCCAGTCCAGGGGCTGGGCTGCCCCGCCCCCAGAGTCTCTTCCCTATATCATCCAGACATTTTGGTTACCTGCCCCTTCCTCTGTACCTTTGGTCTCCTGGCTGCTCTACTTGGCTCCACTCCAGGCTCTCCCTTTCCCTCCCCCTCTCCCCATGTGGTTCAGGGTCACGACCACTCTGGACTCCTCCAGATGTGTCTGCCTCTGGCTATGCTCTCCCACACATCTATAATAAACTTTCTCCTCCACCATACCTAGGAGCAGTCATGTCTTTTTCTTTCCCTCCCTCCCTCCCTCCCTCCTTCCTCCCTCCTTCTCTCCCTCCTTCCCTCCCTCCCTCCTTCCCTCCCTCCCTCCCTCCCTCCCTCCCTCCCTCCCTTCCTTCACTCAGTACTGGCATGAGCTTTGGATTTAATTAGAGGAGGAAATGAGGCAGGAGAACAAGGGGTGTGCATAATCAAACATCCAATCAATGTATCAGTTGGTCTCTGCCTCAGTCTTATTTTAGGGAAGTGTTTCGAAGAAGTCCTTCCATATGGCAGTCATTGCTTAAAGGACGGTCCCCACAAAATCATTCTAGGGTACAACCTGGCTTTTGTGGATAATCATCCTCATATTTGGGAGTGGCCACTCTGTCTTATGGTCTTCTGCTGTGCTGGGAATCCAAGGTGACTTCTGCAGGAAAGATTAAGGGCATTGATTTCTGTCGCTGTCTCTTCAGCCAAAGTAAAAGGAGACAGGGACAAAAAGAAGGCAGATGTGCTCGGCTTTCATCTTTTAGTTATCTTAAAGGTCCAAGGGAAAAAGAAATGGTTGCTTTTTAACAAAAACAACTTCCAAGAGCACGTTTCAGCCCCGCCTTCTCTGGGGCACCAGCTACTTCTTTTGTCACTTTCATATCTTTAACACAAAGTCCTTCTTTCTTTCTTAACCCCGGAAGTAGTGACCCCGGAAGTGCTGACCCCCGGAAGTCCCGACCCTGGCTTCCAACTGGTTCCCGGTGGTTCCAAGTATGTTCCAAAATGTTAACCTTCCAGGACCCAAAGCAAATTCCTTTCTGTTCCCATGGGTCGCTCTTACTATGGTTTGGATGTGAAAGGTTCCCCACAGGTTCATGTGTCTCAATGCTTGGTTCTCGGCTGCTGGTGCTGGCTTGGAGGATTGTGAAATCTTAAGGGAGAGAAGCCCTGCTAAAAAAAGAGTGGGTCTCTGGCGTCAGCTTAGCCCACTTCCTGTCCAACGTCTGGTGGCAGGCACAATGCAACAGCAACCTCATGTGCCTGCTGCCATGCTTCCCCCTCTGTGATGGAGTATATGCATCTCCTCTTAAAGTTTGAGTCAAAATCGACCCTTCCTTTCCCAGGCTTCTTCTTGTCAGGTATTTGGTCATAGCGTGAAGAGTCACTAACCTCTTCCTCCTATTGATTCTTCTTTCAGTTGTTCTCAGTCTTTATGACATGCCTCATCAAGTCTTTTTGTTTGCGTTATCCTTTTAAAAAAATCTTAAGCATTATTATTGTGTGTGTGTGTGTGCATGGTATGTTTGTGTGTGTGTGTGTGTGTGTGTGTGTGTATACGTGCCACAGGGAGCATGTGGAGGTCAGGGGCCAACTTTACGGATCTTTCTCCACCCACCTCTTTTTTAAAAAATGTATGTGTATGGCTATTTTGTCTGCATGTATGTCTGTGTCTCACATGCATGTCTGGTGCATGTAGAGGCCAGAAGAGGGCATCAGATCCCCTGGAAATGGGCTTCCAGTTGGTTGTAAGCCACCATGTGGGTGCAAGGAATCTGACCAAGGTCCTCTGCAAAAGCAGCCAATGCTCTTAACTGCTGAGCCATCTCTCCATCCAACTCTTTCCACTTTATCAGTCTTTGCCCACTGAGCCATCTATCTCCCTGGCCCATTTTCCTTGTCTTCCTCATGTCAATATGTAATCAAAACTGAGCTGTCTCATGCATTAGTTGTTGTACAAGCTTTCCTTCCCTACCAGTTCCTGGCTTTGAAGGCAGTAGAGTACCAAAGTCAAACCTGGAATTGAAGCTTCTATCCACTGCTTCCCCATGCCGCACATTCCTTCAGAGCCTAAGTTCTTACCACTGCACTGACAGTTGAGCATGGGCAAGACTCACAGGCTGCACTGAAGTCTTGACAGAGGCCTTGTGGTCTTTTCGCAACTACAGAATGAAAATTGTGTTCAAAGGTCCTTTTCTGAAGTATATTTACCTTGAGCCCTAAGCAGAGGTAATCAGTATCTATGCTCAACAGTGTGTCATCCTTTATGCTTCTGGAATACTAAGTAATACATGGGGCTTCATGCTGGTTGCTAAGCTTAAGAAGTTCCTGGCCCATAGAGTACAAGCAATGTTATTTGTTGACCTGTCAGGCATCCACCCATCCGTCCTGGTTATCATTCTGAGACTACCATGCATACAAATCTGAACATCATTTAACACCCATACAGAAGCACCCATTCATGTCACAGGCACTACATGTTGTAAATCACAAAGACACTGATATTCTGCTGCTTTGGGTATGTGATAAATTGTGGTTTTGACTACCTTTTTTTTTTTTTTTTTTAAAGTTCTAGGACTCGTTAACCATTTAGTTGGTGTCTGATAAATACATTGAATAAGTGAACTGATTCCTAGAAACCAATGGGAGGCTGTGTTGGGGTCTGTCTCCCAATTTTAAAGGTATCTGATAGAGATAGTTTATAATATTCTCTACCACACAAAGCATCTTTAAAACAGATGAGCACATACCAGCACAAAAGACCATTAAGGCCCAGCAGTTGCATGCAGAGGCACTGTAGGAAGGCAGTCTAGGACACCACAGTATGTCTCTGCTATGACTCAGCCCTGTGAGCCCCGTGTGTGGCCTTCATAGGACAACTTCGTTAAGTTGGCTGTTTTCTCTTCCTCTTCATGTGGGTTCCAGGGATCAGCACTCAGGTAATCAGACTTGTGTAGCGAGCACTTTTACTGGATGGGTGAGCCATCTTGCTTCTCTCCTCCCCAAGCTATCTCTTCTGTCCGCCATGTCTGTCACAGCACCATATTCACCTACCTTCAAACCTTGTATGTCCAAAGTCAGATGAAAGAAGAGCTAGGCAGATCCTCTCCATGAAGACACCTTAAAATCTTAAATCTCCCGACCTCGAGGTTAGTGTTCACTCAACTGCAAAAACGGCTTAAGTGACAATGACCACGAGAACACAAATGCTCAGTTTGCTTTAAAGTCTTTATTATCCTGTGTATAAAAGACAGAAGTCCTCTAGGATAGAACAGAGTTGTTGTTTTTTTTTTTTAATGTGGAAACATTATTTTTTTTACAAGTGAAAAAATAAATACCTCTTGGAATAAAGGCTTATATGCTAATATGTGCCATAAAAAAGTAGAGTTTTAATATCTGACAAAATGTCTGTGCAAAGAAACAAATGCATAAACACATTACTGCTACATTAAGGCAATATGAAACGTAGACTCAGAAATCTCAGTAAAGTGACAGTGTAGGTTTCTAGCTTTAACTTAGCTAGTATTGCACCCAATGAGGTCAGCTAGGTTTCTTGACACCCTAGAAAACCCCCTAGCTCACTAGCTTCCAAAATGCCCAAGTGGGGGATGAAGACAGGATTAAGAACATGGAAACATAATGAAGTAGCCCCATCTCTGGAAGCCTGAGGGGGCAGTACAATGAATACGGAAGCACTGACTTAGGAAGACATGAACAAAGGGAAATAAGACCTACAGGAAAAGACACTATCCAGAAACCTATAAGGCTTTAGAAAGTTTGATCTTCAAGCAAGACGACACCCATGGGTGCAGCGGCAGGGAGTACATGGGGAAGTAAAGAACCACTGGGCACACTGGGTCGGTCTCTCTCTCTCTCTCTCTCTCTCTCTCTCTCTCTCTCTCTCTCTCTCTCTCTCTCTTAGCTTTTTCCTTCTAAGGAAGCCACTCTCGCTTTCCAATCTCAAAGCCCAGGGAGTGCTTCTCTATGCCATGTATGTCTTTTAACCAAACTGGTAGCATTTTTCTCAGTGAAAGGCGTGGGGTGAGGAGTGAGGGAGACAGAAGGGCTAGGAAGGAAGTCACCCACGGTGAGTTACCTGTTGGCTTTCAGCCAGACAAGTTCCAATCTGACAACATTGCTGTCAACCCTTGAGAAGTTACAGGATGGCTTTTTCAGTCTGCCAGCTTTCCAGTTGTTCTTGAATGAGTTATAAAGACGGAAATGACTTTGTAGTGAGGACTATTTCTTTAAGAAAAAAAAAATTTCCTATTAAAAATGTTCAGCGCTCCATGACCATACCAAAAAAAACCTTAAAACTCTTACAAAATCTACTGCCTCGGGAAAAGTGAAGGAGACTTATGACATCATTTCCTAAAAGGTGCCCACTGTTGGGCCATGTTGCCACCTGACTGACTGACAAAGACAATTTTATCTACTCCTTTACTTGATTATTTTAAAAAACAAAACAAAACAAAACAAAAAAACAAAAACAGAAATACAAAGTCCAAGGAATGTGTCCATGTCCAAGAGCTCGTCCTGGTTGCCACGGGGGCTCTTGCTTCTACTCAGGGAAGAGGCGTGGTGGCATCCTTGCTTTTCCTTTCTTCTTTGTTTCTGAAAATGTCTCATGGCAGATGGGTGTTGAGAGTGAGATATCTCTTCACAAAGTTATTCTTCTCATAGTTTACAACTCTGCAGCTTGTGGGGACATGGCTTGTCCAGTAAGCGCAGGACGAGTTAGATGACAGTCAGATTGAGAAGACTGGTGTGGGTGGGCAGGTAGACGTGCTGAACATGTTCCACACGTGACCTGCAGACCGGACATGACTGGAAAAGAAGCCACTGCTGGTTACGGACCTGGGAGTTCAGCTTTGTTTAACCCCAACAGTCAGTTTTCTAGATAAGATGCCATTGTGATCCAGTTCTAAGCTTTCAGGTACTCTGGAATGGGCTTGAATATTTCTACTCTATAAAGACTAACAGTGAGTGTTAGGAAAAGACATCCACTGAAGAAAATTATATTTTCTATAAAAATGTGCATGACTCTGTGTGTGTGTGTTTATGCGCGTGCACACCTGTGGTCATCCTCATGTGTTGGTTCTCAGAGTCTTCACCCTCTTTCTGGAGACAGGGTCTCTCACATAGAGAATACTGGTTAAGCTAGTCTGGCTGGTATGTGAGCCCTGGGGTTCTTGTCTCTACCTCCTAACACTAGGATTAAGAATTCCTGCAACTGTTCCAACCTCTGAACCCCTCCCACACAGCTAGTTTTTAACTAGACGGATTCTTGGGGCTGAATTCAGGTCCCTGCGCCCTGCAATGCAGAGCAGAGAGTTTACTAGTCAAGCCATTGTCCCAGCCCTTCTGTTAGCTTCAGCCTTCCTTCTGTCCAGGCTGGAGTCAAGCATATAGGAGGTCACTACACCTCTGGCCACCGTGTTGAAGATATGTCTGTAGATAGACCTTGGCTCAACTATCTTGGGGTCAGTGTCAGTGGGTAGATGCCCTTGTAGCCAGGGGCAACAAGCCTCTAGTGTCTTTTTGGCTAGCACACACCCTTCATTGGCTATTAGGCAAACAGTCAACAGAGTCAGAATCCATGGGCAGGAAAGGATAAGCCAGGACTCTGGAGGGGAACCCCTCCTGGCGTTAGCACAGGCTGTGTTCTGGGAAGGCACAGGTGTCTTGAGCTACTGTTCAATCCTAAGGTTAGCTCTGTAATTGTAGCTTGTGAGGCCTAGGTGACATGCAAGGTTGTCACCCACAGTGACATTTAGCAGAAACTTTCGGGAGGTGAAACCAAGTAAAAATTTACTGTATGAGGAAATGTAAGGTCCAAGAAGGAGAAATGCTATATATGAGTTGCTTTTATTTTTCCTATGAAAATGAGTTTGACTTGCTAGCAAGTAACAGCCAATAGAAGAGACCTCTAAAAGTATCAGCAGTTATTAAAGGAAATTAAGGGGCTGGTGAGATTGCTCAGTGGGTAAGGGTGCTTGCCACCAAGTATGACAACCCAATTTTGATTCCCAGAACTACATGGTAGAAAGAAAAAATTGACTCCTGCAGATTGTCCTCTGACCTCCATGTGTGCACTATGGTACATGTGCACGCACACACACACACACACACACACACACACACACACACACACACACACACAAAAATGCAAATATAAAAAAGATAAATTAATCACAAATACCTACGGTAAATAAGTCACCAATAACAATAATCCAAAAATGTATGTATTCTTTAGCTTGAATTTTGGGCAAAAACTACAGCTATTCCTAGTAAGTGGTACCAGAAATCAGGAGGCAACAAAAAAATGGAAGAAGCAAGACTGGATTCTGATTCTTGGTTTATGTTCAAGATGCATTAATTCATCGGTCTGGACCTCATATCCAAAACCAAATAGTGGCGAGAGTGTGCTGATGGGCATGTTTCTAAAGGGTGCAGTGATGTGAGTCACTGACCCCAAAGGCCTCTCCAAGTGGAGATGGGTATTGCACAGGTACCACATACCTACTGGACCCCAAACGGGCAGGAGCATGAGTCCTTACCTGCAGCTGGGCTGCACAGCCCTCACAGCACACAGTGTGGCCACAAGGGCAGAAGGTAGAGTTGATCTCCCTCTCGCAGCACACCATGCACAGCATGGCTTCCTTCAGCTTGCGCAGCTTCTCCTGCAGCAGGCGGGTCTGCTGGCAGCTGAGGCCCTCGCAGCTGCCGCAGCTCATGCTGCTGTCCGAGGACTTCAGAGGCGAGCCGGGAGGGCTCTGGTCGTTTCTCGAGACAAGGTCCACAACCCCGGCGTTGTACAGAGCCCTCCTGGCATGGTCATAGACCTCTTTGGATGTTCTTTTGATGTCGAAGACATATTTCTTACCAAGGTTAATGTTTTCATTCAGAAACAGAGATGCCAAGTGGCCCTTCAAGTCACGACTGTACTGCATCATGACGGCGCTGGTGACTGTGTCACACCTGAACATAAGGGAGAGTGAACATCTGACTTAGTATTGAAAAGCCTAGGGCGCTTTATATTTCAGACTATCAGATGCTGCTATCAATAAAAACAGTATATCAACAGACATTTGGTACTCTATCTCGTCTCTCTCTTATCTAGATCATCCATCTATCAATCTATCTTCTATTACCTACTGTCATCTACCCATCATCTAGATAGTACATCTGTCTACTATCCACCTACCTCCCTACTTATTTGCTTTTTGAGATAATGGACCCCAAGCTGGCCTGAAAATTACAGTCCCGCTTGCTGGAATCGCAGTTGTGTGCCACCATGCCTGGCTTAAAGGACATTCAATACTGTTGTTGTTATTTTGTTGAGACAAGATCTCACTATGTAGATCCTGAAACTCCCCACGTAGAACAGGATGGCTTTTAACCCATAGAGACCCCTCTGCCTCTGTCCCTTGAGTGCTGTGATTAAAGACATATGCCACCATACCCAGCTTTTTTTTTTTTTTTCTCCGCTTGAGATAAGGTCTCATGTGACACAAGCTGGTCTTGAACTATGCTGCCAAGGACGACTTGGACCTCCTGATCCTCCTGCTCCTACCTCCCGGGTGCTGCTGGGATTACATACATGTACATCATGCTCAGTCCATGTGGAGCCTCATGCATGTCAGGCCGCCACTCCACGGATGGAGCTGCACCCCTCCCTCACCACGACAGTTAATATTCTTTTGTGCATATCTGAGGGTAACTTTTCATTTGATATGCTCGGTAGCTCGGTGACTTTACCCCTGTGCTTCTCGGGGGTCTCCAAATACTTTCAAGGAAGCAGCTGTAAATATGGAGATGAGACACCCCAGCTCCCCGGGGCTGTGAGCTGCCACCCAGCAGCTTGTGGAAGCAAAGGGACATTTGTCCTTTGAAGTCGTGGCTTTCATGTTAAGCATGTCTACACACTTTCTGTTCTGCTCTGTAGTCGACTTTAACACAAAACATTTGAAGGCTTCCTACCAACTACATTTTTGGCTTTAATTTTTTTTTTTTGAAGTAGGAACCTAATCACAACTCAGCTTGAAAAGCACCCTCTAGAGTCTGCAGTGTTATTTAAAAATCTTCACCGTGGCCAGGTGTAATGGTCCATGTAGGCAATCCCAGCAGTCGGGAAGCCAAGGCTGGAGGATTGCAGTTTTAAGCTTGAGGCCAGCCTGAGGTATATAGTGAATTCCAGGTGAGCTTTGGACACACAGTGAGATTTAGTCTCAAAAAACACCAAGTCAGATTAAATTCAATTTAATAAGTATCCGGATTGTTTAAGGAGTAAGAGCTCAGGATAGGGTCTTTCTCAGCAGGGAGAGACCTGTGCCACTGTTCTGGGAAAGGATGCCACCTTGGCAGAACATGCCCAACCCCTGGGCTGGTGCTGGGAGGTGGTTTGGGAGGAAATTAGGTGGGAGACTGTAAGTAAAGCACAGGCACACGCAATTCTGTGCTGCTAAGGGCTCCACTAGTTCTGCAAATTGAGGTATTCAGAGTAGCTATTCTCCCTTATTCTGTACAAGTCTTGTGGACTCAAGGCTAGGAGAAATCACAGAAACCTGCCAGCCACCCAAGCACACTATGCTGTGACCTAAGCTTAGGAGACACATGGTGGTACGCGCCTGTAGAATGCGTGTGTTTCGGTGATGGCTCGATAGAGCCCACTGGCTGCTCTGGTGCTGACCATTTTAAACAGGAGCACGATGCTGTTGCCAGACTCCTTGGTGACGGTCAAGTAGACATTCTTTCCTGACTGGGTGGCCATCTGCACCACAGGATAAGCTATCCTGAAAGGCAGGAGGAGAAAAGTGAGCAAGTTCAGAAGGGAGAACTCAGCATGGTGCTGACCTGGCTTACAGGGCAGCCTGTGATCCCGCAGGGAGCCAGACACTCAGCCTGGTGAACTCTGTGATGAGGCTAAGCACTGAGCCTGAGCAGGACGAGCAGTTGTGGTGTGGAAACAGGTGCTTGAGTAGTCTCATGTATGTGTGTATGTGGTGTGTGTGTGTGTGTGTGTGTGTGTGCGCACATGCACACATGTATGCAGAAGCAGACACAGGTTTATGGCCTGAGTACCTTATGAAAAACAATAATTCTGAATGCAATTAATGAATTAATTAAAAACGAATCACTTTATTCATAGAGGTGTCTGGTGAATCTCTGCCCATTTTCTATTTTCAAAAAAAAAGCAACAGGTGAATATACATGCTTAGAATTCTATGAATGTATACATGTACACATGTATATATGAATGTGTATTGAAGACTTGGGTTACCTGGATATACATGCTTAGGACTGTAGGAATGTATGTATGCATATATGCATGTATATATGTATATGAATGTGTATTGGAGACTCGGGTTACCTGTTAATAGGGCTAAAGTCCTCTTTACAGATTGAGATGCCTTCAGGTCCAACCCCAATGAGGAGCTTCTGTCCTTCGCTGTCCCTCACGGCATGCCACTCTATGCCATAGTTCTCCATGGCTGACACGATCTGCAGAACCTGGTACTCTGCAGAAGCCTGGCTGATGCCCTCCAGCTCCTTATGCTTCGCAACAATGCTGTGGGGCACGCAACGGCACGTGGTTACACAGATCAATTTACAACTTCCTTAAAGCTGTGAACTTCCACAAGCGAATGATAGGGATGTGGTCATTTACGAACCACAAAAGCACCAGATGACACTTGCCTGTTTCATTTACTAATCGAATTCACTGTGAAATACTTGTAAGACACACTTGAGAGCTCCACTCTGGGGCCAGTGAGATTGCTCATGGGTAAGGGTGCTCTCTCCAAGCCTGAGTTTGATGTCTGGGACACACGAGGTAGAAGGAAGGCGCTCACTCACACCAGCTGTCTTACACACACACACACACACACACACACACACACACTTACTTTTAAAAAGATCTCAACAAATAGTGAGAACGCATCATTTGGGAAAAGAATTATGGAAAATCTCTAAACATACACATAAGACAAACATGTAAGCTAGATCCCCTCATATGTTTATCTACACAGACTTCACAAGCTTTCTGATAGCAAGCACCACAGGGGCCTGATTACATTATTGGCAATTGAGAACATAGTTCTATATTCTCTGTTGTGACAAGGCTGTCTCTCCTGTGGTCTTTGGTGATCTGGCCTCCCAGTGTAGACCTCCCTTGAGTGTGGTCTGGATTAATGACTGGCTTCTAATGAACAGAAAATGGTGGAAGACCTGGCATAAAACTCACTTCTGAGATTGAGTCCTCGGGGTCTGATTTCTTTCCTGGCTCTTCTCTCTTGCTCTTAGACCATTTACACTGGGTGAACCAGCTACCATACCATGAAAGAGCCCCGAGATCAGGTGGCATAAGAAGGAGGCTGGCAAAGAAGCTACAGGAGTCTTGTGGGCCCAGAGGCCTCTCCCACAGTTGGGCTTTTAGGTGATTCAGATCTCTGGGGCTTGGTCTGCCTCCAAGCCACAGCTGTGTCCCTGCCCAAGCATCATCAGATAATGTCTGTTGTTTTAAGCTGCAGAGTCGGGCATTAGCTTGTTACACAGGAACAGGTAACTGAGCCAGCCACCTATGTTAGGCTGCTTGCTGTAATTCTTGCCTGGACAAAGCAAACACCAATAAACATGCTAGACTTCTATTGGAGGAGATTTGCATATTTAAAAGGTCAGGCACTTTTGAGATCCTTGTTATTTATGGTATTTCATATAAGGGCATTTATCTGTGTGGGCAGTTTTGTGTTAGTTAAGTTTCTCAATTAAAAGGCACATGAATCTTCTGAAAATGACTGGATAAACCGGGCAATGCCCTGGGCTCTGCCTCTCAAACTCCATCAGGACACCACCAGGCCTTTTCCTGATTCTTATCAAGTCTGCGGGTGTGAACAAGCATGCTTAGCCTCAGGCGGCAGCGGCCTCACCTGTTCAAAGTGGAGCTGGAGAGCTCCTTCTCACACAGATCCTCATAGCTGTATTGGGCGGTGTTCTGGTTGTAGTCTCCGAATTTGGTCTGCGCCAGGAGGGCACTAAGATCTACTGCCTGCTCTGGGGAGCACTGGAGGTGGCCTGCCAAGAGGGACTCTTTAATGTGCAAGAAAAAGATATGCCTGCAAGAGAAGGAGAGAATGGTTGAGGCTTGGGATAACAGTATCTGAGGCCACCGGCTGGGCTGGGGTGTGGCTCAAGATACAGCAATCCGTACAGTGTATGCAAGGACCCAAGTTTTATCCCCAGTGCTGCAGAAAACAACCAAACAAGCTCAACTAGCTTTGCAATTTTACAGTCAATCACTTTCTTTTTTTTAAGCAAAGAGAGCAGGTATGGAGGGATGGCTCAGTGGATGAGGGACCATGCAGCCAGGGCTGAAGACCTTGGCTCTATTCCCTGGGCCCTGGAAGTGAGCGCAAGGAGACTCCCCACCCTTTGTCTTCTGACTTCTAAGTGTGTAGCGTGGCATGCTCCCTCTTCAAAGCAGTAAATAAGATGTCAGAAAAACTTAAGTTGTAGAAATGGAGCAAGTTAGCATTATAATGTTTTAAAGGCACTCTTTAATGGGTGGTAGGGATTGAACTAAGGTCCTTATGCTTGCCAGTCAAGCAGTTCTCTCTGAGCCTTTTCCCCAGCCCCACCTCTCAGAATTCTCCAGACGCAGTCTATTCTTGCCTTCTGGGCCTCCTTGGTCTTACTCCCAGCTTAGAAGTGGCAAGAGTTTTTGTGACCCCAGGGCCCCTTTTCCCTGCAGAGAGCCCACCTTCCAAGCTGCTTGCTGTCATTGCTTCCCGTGAAAATGCTCCATCTTTCTGCTCAAGTCCTTCCCAGGGATGGCTGATGGGTGAAAGCGAGGCTTCCCTAGCAGCTGACTCTGACCACACCTCCTGTTGCTGTGCTCTGGATAGGAACCATGCCTCTACTTGGAAGATCCGGCCTTGCAGCAACCTGCCCTTGATGGCCTTCTGCCTTGTCCTTCCACTTAGTCACCTTTTGATCTGCCTTGTGTACAGCCCGCTTATTTCCTGGTTACGTTATATAACAAGTTATAACATCTAGTTTCTTTCCCTAGCTGCACCTGGGCTGGCTTAATTGCCTCTAACATCAGAGCACTCCATAAATCCGAGTAAAGCACCATGCGTTTGTGTGTATTTTATAGTCCATCCCCAGGGTTGCTCTACTCGAGCCTACCCTTAGCACACACAACATCCCACTCTACATCCACTACAAGGTAGGCATGCCACAGAAACTTCTGAAAATTCAGAGATTGTTTTTATTGTCCAAAATTCTGAAAAGGTTATCTGAGTCCCCACAGAAGCCAGAGGATAAACTTTGTCTCTTTGATGATTCGTGGTAGTCTCTCCCATGTGCTTAAAGGCACAATAATGAATTCCAGCCATTGGTGAGGCTCTGAACCCCGAATAAGCTTCTCACTGTCCCAGTTGTCAACTCTGCTTCCGCCTTTGCTGCATGCCTGAGTTTGTCATTCAAGGGGCTAGCATGAGAAAGGTAAGAAGAGGACTTAGGACAAGAGAGGTGACAAATGCAAGGGACTGTGTTGAGAATCTCAAACTACCAGGCTGACAAGAACCATTTGTCTTTCTAAACTAAGAAATAATCAGTTCAATCTTTTTGCATTTTCAGTGATGACAAAGTTTAAAATGATAAAATGTTCTTAAAGGTTTCAAGTTTTTCTATGCTCCAAGCCCCCAAGAAGAAACCACTGTAAGATGCATAGTAGCATTCAAAGAGAACAGACACAGTTTTTATTAACACAGACATCTGGTTGTCTTTAGAGTATTTCTTCCATACTGCTGCACCGAGAAAGGGGCCCTGCTGGGGCAAAGGAATTTCCACAGGAAAAATAAACTGCTTTTAAAATAGCTCTACAGATAGCCTGTGTGGTATTCCACACCCTTAACTCTGAAAGCAGAAACAGGTAGAATTCTATGAGTTCCAGGCTAGCCTGGTTTACATAGTGAGACACTGTCTTCAAAGGGGGGAGGAGGAGAAGAAGGAGGAAGAGGAGGAAGAGGAAGAAGAAGAGGAGGAGGAGGGAGAGGAGGAAGAAGAGGAAGATGCAGGTCTAAAATTCTCAAAATGCTGGTGTTGCTCACAGGGAAAATGGAATCTTAACATACATCTGCCTGTTCAACCAGGGTATGTTTTCTGGGCCCTAAAGCTGGAATCTATGCTTATATTCAAGAAGACACCATGTGCCAAAAGATTTTAAGATTAGCACCACAAACTGAGCCTTCTCGATTTAATGACTGTGAACGTAAAGGTCTCTTTCGACTTATTTTCCTAGCATAAAGTTTGAAACTGCTTCCTGCTTTATTAAACAGTACTGAGAGCTGCCAAAGACGACTTTTCAAATTTATTCAATTTCTTTTTCCAAACTCTCTACGCCTACTTCTGGAGGGATAGCTGCCAAAAGCAAAGCAAAGAAATGGTAACCCATCGTAAACAGGTGGCTAAGAGCCTAGAGCAATGCCCACCCTTCCCCAGGAGTGGCTGAGAACTGGAACAAAGGCATGGGTGTGGGACACACTGGTGGTCTCCAGCCAGTTGAGACTGAACTGTGTTCAGCATCATCCAGCAGGCACAGGCACTCCTCCTCCCACTCCCATCCCCCCCCCCCCCCCCCACTCCTCCTCCTCTTCTGCAGGCCTCTTTCTGCATGTTGCAGTTTTCATGGCTTTATGGTCACCTTTCAAGTGAATAAAGAGTGCTTACACCCTGCCTCCATGCCCGCCCCACACTGGGGTTATGGGATGGACATGTCTGATAGTTGTTGGGTTTTGTTGTTGTTGATGATGGAACCCACAGTCTTTGGAGGAAATGAACATATCAAAGACTCCAGGCACAGGCGGGTCTCTGGGTGACAAGGGTCCAGGTACCAGTGTAACGGAACAGGGGTAGCCAATGTCACCAACTCTGAGGAACTATCAAAGATCTATCAGTGTGCTCCTTCCAAGAGGGAGGATGGTGGTGCTCAAAGGCAGGTTTCCAACAGGGAATTCAGGAGGGCTCAGGATTTGTGAGTGGCTTTGAGTTGAGGACTCATTAGCTTCCCACCTTAACCATCTGGCTTGGAAACTATCATCTTCCCTCCTGATTCCACCCCTTACTCTTTCTTTCTTTTCCTCATTTCTTTCCTTTTCTTAATGAAAGTGACCAAAGGTTACCAATAATATCAAAACAAGCAGATGTAGTCAAAGAAGTCAGGCCTGTAGAGAATAGTTTTTAAAAGTATCTCTCACAAGTGGATAACTTTCTCCTTCCATATCGTTTACAACAAGGAACCACACACAAAAGAAAGGCTTTGAAAAAAATCCCTGCTTTGTCTTAAGCAAATGTTTATGAACACAAGCCTATGCGTCCTAGGATTACACTTAGAAATGAATTTTTAAAGCTTTACCCAGTTACTAAGAAATTGGGTATCTTTTTAGTATATGGACCACACTGTGGGGCCCAGGGTGTATTATTCTTAGCTAAGTCACGTGTTGACACTGTAGGTACAAATGAATTCACACATGCTATACAAATAGGGTGAGGGGCTGGAGACATGCCTCAGCGCCTAAGAGCACTGGCAGGTCTTTCAAAGGACCCAGGTTGAATTCTCAGTGCTCACATGGTGGCTAATAGCCACCTATAACTCCAGATCTAGGGGATCTGATGCCATCGTATAGCATGGGCAATGGCACTCATGTGGTGCCCAGTTACATACATGTAGGCAAAACACAAAGTAAAATAAAATTTAAAAATGGGGCGAAATTTAAGACATCAAATTTTAATTTTGAAAAAGAAGCATCTTTTAAAATTACAATTATGTATTCACTTATTGTATATCTGTGGGTGAGTGCCACAGTGCATTTTTGGAGGTCAAAGGGCAACCTATGGGAGTCAATTTTCTCCTTCCACTATGCTGTCTTCAGAGACTGAACTCGGGCCAAGTTGATACCAAGCACCTTTACCTACTAAGCCATCTTGAATAGCCATAAAGCACATACTCAATATAGTTTTGCTTCAAAATTCTCCATCAGTTTCTCTTTTAAAACCTTTGCCTTTACAGGGGCTGGAGAGATGGCTCAGCCGTTAAGAGCTCTTGTTGCTCTTGCAGAGGACCAGGGATTAGATCTATGGGCACTAAGCATGCATGTGGTGCACATATATACATATATACATACATGCAGGCAAACACTCATACACATAAGGTTAATTGTTTTTTAATCTATAAACAATAAAAGCTGTGCCTTTTCATGGTGTTAAGGAATACCAAGAACCATTTATCTGGAAAGTCGCGATCAGAAGACTCTTGTCTGATGACCAACAATCTCATAGAAAAATCCTCTAGTAGTCATAACAGAACTTTCCAGAAGCCAAGTGGAAGGAAGCTCCTGTATAGATCACTGGGATGCTTTAGATGAGAACGGCCCTCATGGGCTCCTGAGTTTGAACATTTGGTCCTCAGTTGGAGGAACCGTTGGGGAAGGATTAGGAGAAGATGCCTCACTGAGAATATGCTTTGAGGTTTCAAAAGCCTATGTCATTCCCAGTAATCAACCCCTTCTTCTCTCTCTCTACCTCCTGGATCAGCATGTTAAGTTATTAGCTATTGCTCCAGGGCCATGCCTGTCTGCCGACGGCCATGCTCCCTGCTGCGAAGGTCATGGGATTGTGGAATTGTGTGCCCCCAAACTAAATGTTTCTTTACTCAATTGCCTTGGTCATGGCAACGAAAAGGTAACTAAAATGGCTACTGTTGGCCACAGCCTCCCCAGGAACCTTGCCAGTTACGCCACCTTGAAGAGCTTTTGAGAACTAGATTCAGCCTCATGTTCAGACTGTAAGCAGTAAATCTAGCACGGCTTTAGAATGGCTAAGTAGCTGTTTTCAAAAACATGGTTACCAATAACTGAACCATAATTCCCCCTGAAGCATATGCACGGGAGGTATTGTCTGGATGGCCACTCACCTCAGGCAGCCCCGGTACAATCAAGCGTCCCATCTCTGTCCAGTGAGTCACTTAACCGCATCGGTTTATTTTAAACCAAACTCCGACTGCCAAGTTATATTTAAGGACGACCAAATGGAAACAGGAATTGCTACGGGAGTTTTTTTTTTTTTTTTTTTTTTTTTTTTTTTTTTTTTTTTTGTCTTAAATCGAGTAACATTCTCATAAAACAAAATTAGTTCAGGATGGAGCACAGTCCTACACGGAAAACCATACTGGCTTGAGAACTAAACCTAGGAGTACCTTCATGGCTAGGGGGAGACAGGCTTTTCAGAATGTACTGAATAAACTCCAGGAAAAAAAAAAAGAATAAACTAAGTCTCACTAAAATGAAAAACTCCTACTCACCAAAAGGCAAAGGAGAAACATATTTATAAACCTCAGATTTTACAATGAACTGGTATCTAGGATACAAAAGGAATGTGGACAGCTCAAGAGCAAAAGGCAAGTGATCAAAACGGGGGACTTGGACATTTCACCAAAGGAGATGCAGGAAAGGCCAGGAAGCACATGACAATCTGACAGATATCATTAATCATCAGAGAGATGCAAATTAAAACCACAACACTCTACCACCATGTATGCACCAGAAGGCTGGCAGGGCCGTGAGACACTCGGCTTCCTTGCATTCTTTGTGGGAGTGGGAGAACGGAACAGTACAGATGCTGTGGGGGAAAGGTCTGGCAGTAACTTATACAACTAGACAATCATAGGACCCAGCTATTGTATTCTCAGGTATTTACTCAAGGAAAATGAAAACACATGTGTCTACGAGAAAAAAAAAAAAAAAAAGGCTTGTATTAGAATGTTCATAGCAGCTTTATTCATGGACAAAGGGAACTCACCGCCAGGACAGTGGATCAACAAACAGTACAGAATACTGTCCGGAGGTAGAGAGAAACAAAGCAGGCTGTACTTAGCTCAGAGTACTAACCTAGACCACTCAAGGCCTCTCTCAATCCCCAGCACAAAAGCAAACCACATAGAAAGCAGAAGTAACAACTATATACAAGAGTATGAGTGGATCTCATAAAAAGCTATGATGGATAAAAGAAGGCAGACATTAAGCAGAACTTACTGGAAGACTCCCCGTGCATCAACCTAAACAGGCACAGCATAGTGGAAACCCATAAGGCTGACAGCAGTCAGTAGTTACAGTGGGCAGTGTTTGCACACGGGCTACAGACAGATGAGGGACTTCCTAAGATAGTAGATGCTGTCACTGTCCTTAACCTCAGCAGAGGTGTTGTTTAAACATGCACACATCGAATCTCATTAAGAGATATAATTAGGGTTTATATGTTTTGTCCTATGCAAATGTTAACTCAAAGAGAAAGGGAATCCAGTTGATGGATGGTTGGAGGAAACAATAAATGATTAACTATATAACAAAGTAGGCATATTAAACTTAATAGTAAGTTCTGGGGGTGGGGGGCGCACTACTTGAGTGTTCATGATAAAACCCCTCAATTTTCCTCGATGTTTGAAACATTTCGAGAGGCTGAGAAAATAACACCAGGGCTCAGGTTTGGAATGCCAGTGAAGAGCTCCAGCCATGTCAGACCATCGGGCCTACATCACGGAGGCAGATGACTATCAGAGAGTTACTAAGTCAGGTCTCTACGTGGGCTTATGGGGATCTTTTTCAAGCCCCGAATGGAACCACTCTTAAAGACGTTCCTCCTTAGGCCCTACAGCAATTAAGATATGAGGAGGGCCACAGGAAGGCTACCAGCCCCAAGAGAGATGGCAGCCTGTGCCAGAATACTGTAACTTGAAGGCACAGAAGTCTGCACTTCTAAAGAATGTCCTTACCCGTGGCAATAGGTGTCTGTGTGAGCAAGTTGACAATCTCTGGCCTTTGCATGCACATGCGTGGACATGTGCACCTGCACACTCACATACATACATATATACATACATATATACATACATAACATGCTTCTAGCACATAGAAAATGAATCTGTGAAATACCATTTTTAAGAAATGCTCTTTGTATGGGCCAGAAGTACTCAGATTCTCAAAATAAACACCACACAGCAATGCAAACACTTAGATGTGGCAAAGAGGAAAACTTTAAGTAGAATTCAGAAAGTCAATGAATAATTTTGAGGGGAATACTATAAATATATGCTTTTACTTTTTGTTTGTTTAACTTTCCTGGGTCCTATTTTATATTTTGGCAAATAAAAACAGAGTGGAGGGAAGAGAAAAGGAGACAGGGAGAGTGGGGATGGGAGAGGGAGGCTGATTCTGCTATACTCCACATACAGTGTAAAGAACATACATGGACCCCTGTATTAGCAACACGAGCCTCCGTAACAGACACGCAGAGTCTGCAATGCAATTCCGTGCAGAATGCACTCATCCTTAATCATGCAGAGGTAAATTATGTAAGCAACCTTCACCCAAAATGATGTTAAGCAAGACTTTGAACATGACTTCGAGACCCTGTCTAGGACTAGTCTGACTGGACCAGGGTTGGTTTGAAATGACCACATCCCAATTGCTTTGTGTTTTTCTGTGGCTTTTGGCTTTGTGAGCTTTCTTGGGTTTTGTTTTGAGACTTTATTTATTTTTTATTTTATGTGCATGGCTGGTGCCCTCAGAGCCAGAAAGTGGGGTTGGGTCCCTGGAAATTGAGCTTAGGGGGCTGTGAGCCACTGTGTGGTTGCTGGGAATCAAATCTGGGTCCTCTGCAAGAGCAACAGTGTTCTAAACCACTGAGACATCTCCAGCTCCCTGCACTTGTAAATTCTTAATTTATTGATTAACAAGGTATCTACACAGTGCATGCTTACTAGATTCTGAGGCTATGGTGCTGATCAGTTTGGTTGGAATTTACATTATTGGAGTGACTGGCTATGAACATAAGTAGCTAGAACGTTAGAAGCACATTCATGCTCTAAAAGAAAGACAGATGATGTCTTGGGAGAATGCAGTCTCCCAGGCCATGCTAGAAAGTGGTGAGCAGGGGTTAGGAATTGGGGAGGTTAGATCCTTGCTGCCCCAACACACAGAACTCTTGAGGAGATGCCATGTCCAAGATAAGGGCATTTTTCTGAACGTTCAGTTCAATGCTCATGGAGTTTTATGTACTGGGGCTGTTTTCTGGCGAGAAAAATTCCAGATGTTAGTTAACTTTAAGTAAACTGAACTATCCCTAACAGACCACAGAGCTCTGGAAATGTGGCCAAGCCAGGAGAAACACAAAGCCCCTGCCAGCAGGGGATGGTATAGTCTCCACTGTGGGGGATGAAATGGACACTTCCCTAATCTCTGGTTTTGAAAACGTTAGCAAAATTCATCGTGAAGAACTGAGAGCTCCCGAAAGGCATGAGTCTCTACAAAGATGATTATTATTTCAGATTTACTTCCAGAACGCATTAATTTGTTTCGCTTTTCATTTCAATCCACAGCATGGCAAACATCTGCTGAAAATACCTGCTGTCTCCATCTCTAGTCTGTGCCAGCCGGCTGAGCAAGACCCTCCTCTCCAGGCCCTCCATTCAAGAGCAAATGGAAGAATCCGGTAGGGGCTCCAAGTGAAAGATTAAACCCAAAACCAGATTAGCCCGATCTACCAATCTATGGTAATACCTGAACCAAGCCAGTGCACCTCTTCAGAAAGATGGCATCTTCCTGGATCCTAGAGTCTCCCAATGGGACCTAGGCCTTCTTGCCTACACCCCTCTTGGCAGCCTGCCTGGTCTGATACTAAGCAGTATATTAACCACCCCTCCACATTAAGCCAGCTTTGCTACGAGCTTGCTGCCTAGTGGTCTGCAGAGGGCAACTGTGCCCAGCCATCTCCTCTTACTGAAGTACCCAGATACCCTCAGTACAGTGAATGCAGCCTCATGGCTTGCCTCAGTAAAGCCATCTTTTAAGACTGAATTGTCAAAGCTCTGTTCACTCACTACACAAACAGCTCTAGTGTAGAACCATACCATTTAACATGAATATCTTATTGCCAACAATGGAACATCAAAGATTGTCTACAGGCTTGGGTGTGTGTGTGTGTGAGTTTTCTTTTTTCTTTTCTTTTTCTTTTTTCGTTTGCTAATATAACACTAAAGAAAAATAGTTTTGTTCTTTAGTACCATGCAGACGAAACACCCACACACTTAAAATAAATAATTAAAAAATATGAAATTAGACCTAGCACAATTTTTGACATCCCAATTAAAGGCTACAAACACAAAGTAGATATTACTTTATGAAGACATTAAAGCAGCCTGGCCATCAACCTTAGGCATTTTCTTAAAGGTTTTATATTTTGGATAACTCCACAAAACTGTGCAAAATTCACCAAAATAATAAATATAACTCAAAAATCTTCCCCTGTCCCACGCAGGCCCCAACCCCACCCCACCTCCCTTGCTTCTTTATTCAGAAGAGGAACTCTGGGCAAGTCAGACAGGCACTACTGTGTTCTCAGCTCTCAGTTTATGTTTTAGTTTGACACAGATGTTCGCTAAGTTCTTAGACTAGACTTGGACACACACTGTAACCCAGCAGGATGGGCCTCAAAATCTCTGCTCCTCTACCTCCCAAGGAGCTGGGGTTACAAACCTCCTATCCAGCCGAGCTTACAGTAACCATTCCATGGGGTCTCTTAGAAGGAAAGCACATCAGCCGAAATATCCTAGTTGGGCCAGGAAGGTACATACTTGGAGTGTCATTAAATATAAATCCCAAGAGCCAAAGACCACTGAGTCAATAGCGAAAAAACCCAATGTAGGAAATCTGATTCAAGTACTCACTCACAAACGTCTCTTTCTTATATGAATAAAGTAGATTTGATCATAGGTTTTGACCTAATTACAGGAGAGCTCATCGCAGTAGAAACCACCTCATAGTCAGTCATAAAGCATGGCATTCCTGATATGGTTTATTTGCTATTATCCTTCTACTACTTAAATGAAGTTATTTGTTTCCTCAACTTTTAGCCGATTTCAAAAATAAATTTGTGTCACTAGAATTGGGTTGCACCTGGAAACCCTGAAATCACTGTGGCATCACAATGTGACTGCTACACACACACACACACACACACACACACAAATACTGGGTCATGTATATTTTTTTTCCATTTACTGAACTAAGGAAGGTTTCACAAACCAGTTCTGTAGGTCTGCTCATCTGTCCGTCCATCTGTCTATCTGTCTGTCTGTCTCTCTATGGACCAGTGAGATGGCTCAGATGTTTGCTGCTGAGCCTGACAACCATAGTTCAGTCTCCGGGTCCCACCCAGTAGAAGGAGAGAACAAGCTTCTCTGAAAGTTGTCCTCTCACCTCCACACGTACACAAGTACACACAGACACAGAGTAAATGTTTCCAAAAGGACAGAGCCTCTTGTGGTTAACAGAGACAGTTCAGCATCTGTAAGCATGCCTTTACATGGATATTCGTAAGGTATTTTCAGAAACAGTAAAAATATATTATGCCAGTTTCCTTCATAAACAAAATCTCTCTCAACCTTTAAAAGGCCACAGCAAGGCAAAGTGGACACTCCAAATGCAAATGCATGGTAGGTTTCAATGTTTCCATCATTCGTTTAATAAATAAACAAAAACTGGTGTGTTAAAATCTCTCCGAGGGGCCTGTTCTCCATTAGGAGTTGAAATCTACAGGATCGCATTTTTCACATGCGTGGCACATTTCCAAGCCACAGGAGTATGGAAAACATCGGTGCTGGGCTCCAAAGTTTGCTGTGGTTTTCAAAGCAATCATTTGCCTTTTTTCAACACGCCACTGTAGTCGCTTGCATTTTGGTGATAAATATTAAACATTGCCTTCCTATTTGGGTTCATATTTGAGAAAAGTATTACAGTTAGCTCAGAGAGAAATGTGTGTGTGTGTGTGTGTTTGTGTGTGTGTGGTGTTTGTGTGTGTGTGTGTGTATTTTTGTTTGAAAAGGGAGACCACACCCACAGGCTTCAGTTGTCTACCATGGTTGGTGGCCCTCTGTTTAACAAGGAGGAAAAAGAAAAACCTCCTGCCCAACAATCATGTTTAATATATCTGTAGGCTGGAATTCAGTTTACAGTGGCCTTCAACGAGTTCTTTTATTAAGTTTTTGTGAAACTTAAAAAAGTTTTAAAATCTGCAGGAGGCCAGACAGAGACACAGACACACACACACACACACACACACACACACACACACACACACACACTGTAATCTGACACTAGGCTGAAGATTGACCAAGTTTAAGTTACCCAGAGGAACTGTTTCCTGCTTTCAGTTAGAACAGTCTACAGTGACCTGTAATAACACTGCTGAGGCGGGGTTACTAGCGGGCATTAGATGAAGCTGTCAGGAAGTCGTGTCGGGTTTTCTTTCTGTTTGTTAGAAGTTAACCCTGCTCTCCCACTAATATTATACAATACCAGAAAAAGAAAAAAAAAAAAAAACAACAACAACAAAAAACAAGCATTAAAAAAATCCACCCAGGCCAACTGTGCTTTGAAACACGAATTTAATTTTCTCCTGAACTTCCTCTAACCCAGTCAAATTTGCCAGGGAACATCTCTGGGAGGGCATGATAGCTACCTTTAAATGGATGGAATCAGAGGTGTACTTGACATTGGTTTGTTTCCGCCTTGCTTTACCTTGTCTGCTCCTGTAAGATGAGATGAGGCTCCACAAAGAACTTGACCCTCAGTTTAAGCCGGTAAGGTGCCAGCCCATCCATCTGCTGCGAGATCCGGTTTCTCAGATTCAGCCATAAGCTTTCACCTTTGCTACCCGTGAACTGCAGCCCAAAATAATCAACTTCTATGATTCCCAAACGCCTGCACACCTAAAAAACAAAACCAAAGGTATGGGATACGAGCAATGCAAACCCAAGGGCTCCATCCGTGTGAAGGACTGGAACTGACTTTTTCCAAAGTTCTATCTTGTTGCAATGCCCGTTGGTAGACCGGAAAAACAAGGTTTTAAGGTAACAGCAAAGTCAAAACGCAGCCCTCCAATGGAGGCTTGGCTCTTCTTGACTGTTTCTAGGGTCTGACCAATTGCACAGGGAAAGGAGTCCCCCAAAACAGACTTCCCAAAAGGCTGAGGAAGAAGAACCCACAGGGTGCTTTATTTCTCATTCCAATCGCTGGAATTCCCTCCACCAGCACCGTCTGCACAGCTGATTTGGCAGCTGATTATCTGGACAGTTTTAACCATCTGGATTCCAAAACCACAAACGCATTGAGGAAGCATGCCACAAGTGTCAGCTAAGCTTTACAAGCGGCTTTCCAAACAGCTCAGGTCGACAGGTCTCGAAGGCACAGTGTTTCAAGGGGTCAAAATGGGTCTGCCAGATCCATTATGCACACACCGTTAAGAGCCTTAGTCACCCTTAATAAAACACACCTGTAAAGACCCCAAGCAGGAGACAGGCCTGCAGAACCACAAATTACTTAGGATACTCTGGATCCCTAGCGAGCCTGAAATGTCAGGTGAACAGTCCTGAGAAGCAGCTTCAGACACGGGCCCCACCTGGTCAGCTAGGGAACCCCCGGGCCAGCGACCGTTTGCAGCCACCTCATCCCGGGACGCGGGTGGCGCTGCCGGGCTTTGCAAGGACTCCACGGGAGGCATCACACACACCTGCGGCAGGTGTGCCGGGCCACCTTCTTTAGAGAAAAGTGCCAGGCTAGCGGACAGGGTGGATGTTCCCTGCAGTGTCCTGGTCTCCAGGCCCCGGATCCCCCACCGTAAGCGTCCTCTATGCGCCCCCCCCCCACACACACACACACGCTCGCGGGAAGGAGGAGGCTGGAGCCTGGCGTCCCGGGAGCGCTCCACGGGCCGCTGCTGCAACGTCGCCCTGCTCCCGAGGAGCATCCCCGAGCTCCGAGGCTTTCTCGGGACAAGCAGGGATCCCCTTTCCGATCACCGCCCTCACCTGGTTGAGACAGTCCTCGCCGTTGGCTTTTGCCTCTACCTCCACCTCCATCAGCACCGCGTCCGGCCTCGTCACATAGCACAGCATGGTTGGGGCCGCCGCCACCGCTGCCACGGCCGCTTCTTCTCGGGTGTGCGCCGGGGCTGTCGCCTCACCGCAATTGCTCCAAGTCGGCTCCGAGCTCCGCGAGGAAGGTGCAGCTGTGCAGCCACCCGCCCTGCACCCCACGCAGCCGCCACTCGCGTCCCCGCCACCCCCACGACAGCCAGTTCCTGAGAGCTACACGGCCGCGCCACTCCGACAGCCCCACTGCCTGCGCTGCTACAGGCACGCGTCTTTTATAGAGGCCCCGCCCCTCCGGCGCCGGCCTCCGCCAATCACGGCGTGCTTTCCCCTCCTCCCTAGCTCCACCAGCCAATAGTCAGTCTCGATAGACTGAAGCCCAGCCTCCCGGCACCGCCTGTGGAGCTGCGGGAGGTGGGAGCCGATCCTCTCCCCAATCCCCGGTACCGTGGCGGCCTCTGCCACTGGGCGACGCTCCTCCCATCCCGCTGTCGCCCGCAGCTCCAAGGGACGCCTTTCTGTCCCGGTTTGAGAGAATTGTGATCAAACGCTCCCGCGATGCCACGGTTCTCAGGATTCCTGCGTGGGGTTACTCTAATAACCAGGTGGTTTGTGAAAGCCCAGAGAGGAGCGAGCAAGCCAGAGCCTAAAGTTAAGGCTTTTCCGATGGGATTTGCCACCGTGGGTTGTCAAAAAAACAAAAAACAAAAAACAAAAAAACCAATCTGAGTAGAAAAGTTTTTGCAGTTGACCCAGAATAAGTCGGTAACTTGATCCAAGCACCATTCTTACATTAACGCGCATCAAGGGTTTCTATGCGTTGGGTTCTGTTAAATTCAAACACCTTAGCAAGTTGTTACCTCATCGAATTCATTCACTAACCACCTCATACACTCCCTGTCCTTTCTCTCAGACAGCCAGACATTACCCCATCTTAAAGGTAACAGGCTCACCTCCGGACCTGGCAGAAGGGGTATCACAATACAAGCGATTGGTAGTTAAAGGTAGACAATCTTCATGTTTTTACTACCTGTTTCTCTTGGCCTATACTGTCTCTTTTGATTTATAAGATAAGCCAGGTGTTGTCAGTTTCAGTCTTGGATCCATGGAAAACATCTCTGAAGCTCAATGTCCTCAGAGTAGAGTGAAGACTAGATTTTTTATTTATTTTTATTTTTATTTTTCTTGGACCTTCCTTGAACATCGCTGTGAAGCAATCCAGCCATCCGTGCCTGCCAATGATCCTATCTCTGTCCCGTTTGTTTGCTGTGTATTTAAGATGAAGTCTTGTTGTATAACTCAAGATGGCGGTGTACCTCTTACTTGGGCTCAGTGATATTTATTTCTGACAAAGGGGAAAGTATCAGAGAAGGATTGAGATCTTAATAGAGCCCTCGCGGAGAGAACCGTGCAAGCTCACGGCTTTGTGTTTCATGAACACACGCTACAGTTAGAGCACTGCAGAACCAGTGTATGCTTGCATTCGTCCAACTGTCTACTGCTCTTTCCTTTCCTTCTGGGCAGCAGATCTGACATGTGTATCTGGGAGATAACAGTTAGATTATTGCTGTCTAATCTGTGGCCCATCACTGGAAATGTCAGCATAAGGACCTAGGAGGCAAGATGGAAATTGGTGGTATTGGTTAATATTTTTGAAAGGCCAAATCTTAACCAGCTTAAGCAAGTGAGAATTTAGGGGACAGATTTGGGGGAATTCCTAGAAACTGGGAGTAGAAAGGAGCTGAGAAAAGAACAAAAATAAACAAACAAAATAAACAAAAACAAGACAAGAAAATAAAAACAGAAACATTTCTATTTTGTGGAGCAATTATCTTTAAAAGTATCTTTGGGTTTTGGCTAGGATTTTTTTAATGGCTATTTTTCATAGAAATGACTCTATATTTATATTTTTAATATGAACAGCTAAATAATTTGTAGAAGCATAGGAAATGTCAGGTTTAAATTTTTTTTTAATTAAGAAAAATTTAACAACCATCAGTTACTTACAAACCAGTTGGATGATTAAGATTGACATGAGCATTTCTCTAACCTGTATCCATTGAGTTCCTTCTCTGGGATCCCCAGTCAAGAGCTAAACATTTTAAAACCAAGTATCCCCAGATAAGGGCCACTAAAACGGCTCTGTGGGTAAAGGCACCTGCTACCAAGCCTGATAACCTGAATCCCATGACCCATATAGTAGAAGGAGAGAAGCAACTCCCACAGGTTGTACTCTGACCTCTACTACGTGTTACATACATGAACACTAAGATATAAAAATTAGAATAAGGCATCGCCAGTTACTATTGAAGAAAAGAAATGGTTTTTACAAAAGAGTTCAAGGGCTGGGATTGTAACTCAGTTGACAAAGTGCCGGCCTAACCCGGAGCACCATCAACTAACTGGTTCTGGTGGCAACAGTGTGCCACCATTGTGTGTAATGGCAACAATGTGACACCAGGCTAACAATCCCAACAGCACTTGTGGGGTAGAGGTAGAAGAATCAGAAACTGGAGATCATTGTAGGTTAAGTAGGGAGCTTGAGGACAGCCTTAGCTAAAGACTACACCTCAAATTAATTAAATAAAAATAAATTTAAATAAATAAAAATGAATTAGTGAATGAACTAATTAAAACTATGAGCTGAGTGTTGTGGCACACACATGTACACATGCATGCCTGGAATCCCAACACTTGGGAGGCCTCTGAGGTAAGTAGATCATAAGTTTGAGGCCAGCCTGGGCTACATAGCGGGACTCTGTCTTAAAAAAAAAATCAAGAGTATAAAGAGCTTGCTGTGGAACCTTAAGGGTCTAACCTCAGATCTCTAGCACCCACATAAATACGCAGGGCCTGGGGGGGGGGGGTGCTCCAGTGTTGAAGAGGAGGAGAAGAAGGGAGGATCCTAGGGGCTCATTGGCCAGATAGTCTAGCCAATCAATGAGCTCCGGGTTTAGTAAGAGACTCTGCTTTTCGAAAAATAAAACTAAAAAATTCAAAAAGGTGAAGAGTGTTATTGGCACCTATTGACATCCCCTGGTCTCCACGTGCATATGGAGCATGTGAGCAAACACACATAAAACACAGAGAAGCATAAACAACAAAACAACTACGTCCCCCTCCCCCACCCCCGGAAAAAAAAAGTTAAAAACAGGAGGCATGGTAAAGGGAAAGAACTCCTGATGTCTGGGAAGAAAAGGATCCGGGTTTCTCCTGGTGCACGTGGAGGAGGAGGCTATGCGGCTGTCTCTTCCCTCCTGCCATTTCTTCCCTGTGATAAGACAGAGACTGGTTAAGAGATGGGAAGGCTGCGTGAGAAAGCATATTATGTTTAAAAGACTCCGTTAGGGAACAGAAAAACCCACCGCAGAATTGCTTCTTAGAAGACTTCACCATCTGCTAAAGCTACAGAACGTCTGGAGCCAGTTTCAAGTTGAGTCTAGCTCCAAAATAAGAGACTCGGAATATCCAGGTCCGGAGGTTGAGTCGGATTGAGTCATGATTAAAACCAGGGAAGACACTCTTGCCGTCTGCTTTCCTTTGCTCTCAAGTCGGGCATGATGCTCCTGCTTGTAATTCTAGCACCCAAGAGCCTGAGGCAGGGAGGCTGCCATAAATTTGAGGCCAATCTGGATTACAATTGAGTTCTGTTCAGCTTGGGCTACAGAGTGAGATGCTCTCTCCCCACCGCACCCCCCCCAACCAAAAGAATAAAGCTTTACACTTAGCTAGCATAGTAGAAAATATGGCCTGCATGAATGTAGATTATTAAAAGTGAGATCAAAATAAAAAACTAGAAAAAAGTTTTTAAAAGTGGCAGAATTGATGAACTCAGTACATGTCTTAGGGTTTTACTGCTGTGAACAGATACCATGACCAAGACAACTCTTATACAAACAACGTTTAATTGGGGGTAGCTTACAGGTTCAGAGGTCCAGTCCATTATCATCAAGGCAGGAACATGGCAGCATCCAGGCAGGCATGGTGCAGGAGGAGCTGAGAGTTCCACATCTTCATCTGAAGGCTGCTAGTGAAAGACTGACTTCCAGGCAGCTAGGATGAAGGTCTTAAGAGTCCATGCCCACAGTGACACACCTATTCCAACAAGGCCACACCTCCAAATAGTGCCACTCCCTGGGCCAAGCATATTCAAACCAAGACACTATAGTTCTGGCTATTCCAATAGACCCAAACATAGACTTCTTCTCTGTCTCATATGCCAGGTTGCAAGAGTGGTACATGCAATACATGTAATGTAGAGCAATGGTTACGTCCATACAAATTCTCCTGGCTGAGTGTGTGGTCGGCTCAACATGACTGTGGACCTATTTTTGTTCATTATATTCTCGTCATTACATGCAAGGCTGCAGAAGCCCTGCACTGGGTCTCAGGTAACGCCCTTGGGAGAGGTGTCTGGATCACCTGCCACACCCATCTCTTCCTCTCTGCATTTATTTGTACAAGCGTCACCAGAAGAGTTATCTACTGCTTGAAAGCTGTCCCTTTGCCTTCACACAGTATTCGAGCTAATTATTCACATAAGTAACGCTTCATCAGGCATAAGTGTGTTAGAACAAGTTGACTGAGCTGAAATCTCTAATCTGAAATATTAGCCTCCTGAAATTCAGTAGTTTAATTTGATCGGTGCCTACCATCAAAGCACAGCATCTCATTTCCGGAGCCGGCTGGTTAAAAGGGGAAAGGGCACAGAGGAAGAGTTCCTGTATTAAATAAAAACTGGGTGATCTGAAGTAGCATTGTCTTAATTGGATAACCATTTAAATGATTTTTTTTCTCCATTCGAGCTACTGGAATAGTTACTTCGAGTGACAGATTACTTGAAAGAGAACAGTGCACAGAGGGAAATAAAGTGGATGTCATTTTATCAGGATTTTCTGCTTAGAATCGATGGGATGTTTTCATCTGCATACACTGTGCTCTAAACAATGACTGTGGGGCCAGTGAGATGGCTCAGGGTAGGTAAGGGGCTTGCTGCCAGGCCTGATAACTTGAGTTCAATCCCCGGGACCTACATGGCAGAAGGAGAGAACTGACTCCTGCAAGTTGTCCTCTGGCCACCACCTGTGTGGTGAGGCACATGTAACACCACACACACAGAGAGAGAGAGAGAGAGAGAGAGAGAGAGAGAGAGAGAGAGAGAAGTAAATATTGTGACATAAGTGACACATAGCAATTTATAAAATGTAAACATATCAAGATATTGAGATGAACTCGACTATTAGAAAAATCGTAACAAGAAAGAACACACACACACACACCATCAGCTATTATAGTTTCTCAATTCTTTATTTTTTTAAATACTTAATTATACTTTAACTGTGTGTGTGTGTGATGTGTATGTGTAAGCACATGGTTGCAAGTGCTCAAAGAGGCCATTAGAGGGCTCCAGATGCTCTGAATCTGCCATTACATGTGGTTGTAAGCTGCCTAATATGGGTGCTGGGAATTGAACTGGGCCTTTTGCCAAACTAATACACTCTTTGTGGCTAAGCCATCCCTCTAGTCCCTCTTTTTTTTTTTTTTTTTTTTTTTTTTTTTTTTAAATCAAATGCTACTTCTCTTCTATTTGTCCCCTGACAATTAAAATGCCCAGAAAGGCTACATTTCTGATCTCCTTGTTTCTGAGTGATGCTTATAGCTTCGAGATACTGTTTGATTTGCCACATTTAGTTGAGCAACAATGTTTTGGTGTATTTTGTTAGGCTATTGCAGACTTTTTTGAGGCTGGGTAACTTATAAAGTATAGATAAATTTTCAGCAAGTGATTCTGGTGGTTGGAGGGTCTAAAGTACATCTTGCCAATATCCTGATGAAGGCTCTCTGGGTGCACAGTGTGGTAGAGAAATAGAAGGAGAAATGAAAATGGGCATTTGTGTTTAAAAAAAAAAATTCAAGTTTTCCCTCCCCAGCCCTGGCCCTGAAATAACAACTTTGAGACTAATTAGTTATTATTAAATGACTAGACCATAAGCTTTGACTCATGCCCTGACTAGATCTTAACCTATTTAACCATTTAAACTATTCTATGTCTACCACTTGGTTAGTGACCTCTCCTCCAGTCCCAGACAGCTTCTTCCTTCTCATCTCCTCAGAGTCTTCCTCAGCATCTCTCCAAAATCATCAACCTGCTGTCTTCTGAGTCTGTCTCCCATCTCATCTCCCATGGATCTCCTGGGGCTCTCTTTTATTTCTTACTCTTTCCCAGAATCCTCTCTTCCTGCTAGTGTCCCACCTCCTATTTCCTGACTCAGCTCATTGACCATCAGCTTTTTTATTGACAAGTGATGTTTATAAGAGACCCTCTCTGCATGCTTTTGCAAGAGAATGACATAAAATAGCTGAACTCAGTTTATAATAACGGCAGTGGATCCAATCCTACAAGACCTGCGTTATCCCTCTGACGATGGTGACTCCAAGACATAACCACCTTCTAATATACTCTGCTGCTAAAGGTTCTACAAATTCAAACCACCATGGAGAATAAGCTTCCATCATAGGAATCATAGGAGAGCAAAGCATAGCCAAACAGCAGATTCGTGCCTTATTATATTTGGCTAGCCCTTTGTCTTTGGTAAAAACAGCCGAATAGTGATTGGTCTTTTATGTGCATAGTGTAAGTGAATACTGGCTTCAAGGCCCTGATGAGTTTTAAAGTAAGTAGAAATCTGAAGGTTCAAACCAGAGGGTAAATAACTCCAGGAGAGTCTGTCTCTCCCTCCCTTCCTCATCCTGTCCCTCCCTTCTTTCCTCTCCCCTCTCTCTCCCTTCTGTTTTTGTTTTTGACAGTCTCTGTGGTCCCAGGCTGCTCTGAACTTGCTATGTAGCTGAATATGACCTCCAAATTCTTGATCTTCTTGGCTCCACCTCTCAAGTTCTAAGATTGCAAGTGTGAGCTGCCATGCCCAGCAACCTAGAGCATAACTCTAAAGCAAGATGAGAAGCCCACCTAATAAACTCAGGATTGGTTACCTCTTCTTTCTCATCTTGAATGATCTGGTTTTTAATTTTGTTCCCCTGGGAGACAGCAAATTTGTACACATGTATACTCAGTTTTTTTATCTTATTGCATTTCCCATTCAGTGGCAAGTTCAAATATATATTACTGTCCTTGGGGGAAAAGACTATTAATAACTCATCAACCAGATTAAATATATACAAGGAAGACAAATAGCAAATCTGTTTATCTTGGAGCCTGAATTAGATGGAAAGTCTTGTAATACGAAGCTATAATTAGCTGAACTATAAATGATTAGGACAAATACATACTCAGGAAAACAAGATGACAGTTGGGTCGCTATCAGTCTTCTTGTCACAAGGAAACGATACTTAGATTTATCACTGACAGATTGCTTGGGGCAGTTTTTAGATTTGAGGATCATGGTCTATATCAATTAAGCAAGTCAACATTTCTGGGTACTTTGAAGAATAATAAAATCCTTCTCCTACTTTTTAGTCCCACTTTAGACAACAAGAAGTCTTTTTCAGATTGTGGTTGTTTTTAACCAGCTTCATTTTTTTTTTTTTTTTTAAGGATCTCATCAAGCTGCGAATGTTTCCTTGAAAAACTGCAAGACTAAAATGGTGTACACAGGCAAAATATAGAAAGAAAACTCGGGCAAGATACCGAGAAAATGAACTGTGGTAAGACTATGGTTTCCCTCTATAACTGCTCACATGTGCTGTGGACCCTCCTTGTCAGCTCACTTAAGAGGCATTCAGTTCTCTTCCAGGACAAATCTCATTGGAGGATGACTGGCAAAATTTACCACTCCAAGTGACATATTATGAGATAGATCAATTAGATCACCCCATAAAAATATAAAATATTTTTCCATTAGAGATTTTGTATGTGTCATTAAAATTAAAACATACATTATCAATACTTAAAAAAGAGTGCTAAGTATTTGCTTATATCTCTATGTGATAGTAACAAAATAACCTTACATAGTAACACTAAAAAAAGCTGTCTTTTAATGTTTACTTTTATTTTAGGTTTTAAAATTTTGTATGTTTATATATACTTGTGTGTACATATACCTGAAAGAGATATTTGTGACTGCGTGTATAAATTTAGTGAGTGTGTATGAGTATGTGTGTGCATGTCTATGTGAGTGTGTGTATTTGTGTGTATGTGTGTGTGAGTATATGTGTGTAAGTGTATGTGTGAGTATCTGTATGTTTGTGTGTGAGTCTGTGTGTATGAGTGTGTAGGATTCTGTGTGTGTGCATGTATGTGGGTGCATGTAAAGACCAGAGATCACCCTCAGATGTCATTCCTCAGACACAGTCCACCTTGTATTTTGAGAGTCTCTCTCTTTAACCTGGAGCTTGACAATTTGACTGGGCTGGCTGGCCACAGAGCCCCAGGAATCCACCTGTCTCTGTTTCCTAGTGCTGATGCTATAAAGGCATGATATTATATTTGATTTTTTTTTATTGTGCTGGGGATTACCTCTTCACATTTGAGCAACAAACACTTTATTCACAAGCCATTCCCAGAGCCTTAATTTTTGCATCTTTGAGACAGAGTTTCACTATGTAGCTCCAGCCTGACCTGAATCTCACTATGTAAATCAGACTGGCTTTCAATCCATGGCATCTTTCCAGCTTCTGCAGGAAGTGCTAGCACACACCATATCTGTGTGTGCTGCCTAATTTTATGTCAACTTGACACAAGCCTATAGGGTATTTTCTTTATTAGTGATTGGTGGGGGAGGACACAGTCCATTGTAAGAGGCACCACCCCTGGGCTGGTGGTTCTGAGTTATATAAGTAAGCAGGCTGAGCAAGCCATGGGGGCAAGCCCATAAGCAGCATCCTCTCCCCTCCAACTCAATGGTCTATGCATCAGCTCCTGTCTCCAGATTCCTGCCTGTTGAGGCCTTTACCTCAACGCTTTTGCTTCAACACTTTTGGGGCTAAGTGCTCTGGTCAAGAGAGTGTGGCTCTTGGGGCAGGAGACTCGAAGAATGGAGACAAGACAGGGTGTGATTCAGTCTCTTCTATTTTCTCAAGTCTCCCTTATGAAGGGAATTCTGAGGTATTTATATACACAAGCAGGAGAACACAGGTGAAAACACTTTACCACGTGCACCATACAGCTGAGGTCACTAAACAGCAAAACAAGCTATGTGGGATAAACAATATATTTATCAGAGTGTGCTTCAGCTGTTATAGGCTTTTGAAAACCAAGTCTTTCATCAGGGTATATGGTTCCAGATGGCTGCAAAGTTGATCCAGCCGCTTTCTACTAAAGTCAGCTCCCAACAGGTCCCCCTTTTTAAATTTTTTTCAAAAGGGAAGGCTGGAAAAACTTACGGAAACCGTGCCTGTCCTAGGTTGGAACAAAGGACCCCAGCCTCACTTAAGATGGTGAGGCCTCCCTTATTTTAGGGGCAGGGGTCTCGATATGCTCTCTTACCCGTCATTGGCTAACCGGCTTAGCACGTAAATTAGGGGTTAATCCTCGTCAATCTTGATGACAGAGGTTTCAGAGTCCCCTACTTCCAGCCTGTAATAGCGGACCTGTATGGGTTTCATTTGTTATCTGTTGCCGAACCAAAGCCATCAGTTTGAACAGCATGAACCCGAGAGACAAGAGACTTAATATCTAAACCGTTGATTTAAAAGCAACACTCTTTAAGGCAACACACAACTTCCCCTGTTGGAGAAGTGAAAGGTCTAAGCCTTGTACCCACAAATTTATACCAATGAAATCTTTGAATTTTGCATCAGCTTAGTAACAATTATACAGATAAAGACAGCCTAATATTAACCACCTCAGTCCCCAAGTCCAGGGAATTGGGGCGCCAACTCTTCATTAACTTCTTCAAGCTGAACATGGGCGTTGACTTTTAGAAGAGGAATGAGGGGAAGGGTAAATTGATAAGCATCTGAAGTCTGTCTTAATTACATCCAGCTGGAAGTCCAGGGCATCAGTGAACATGCAGGTGATAAGATTCATTCTCCAAAGCTGTGTATTCTGTAATATACAAATCTCAAAACAAGTTTTAGTATCAAGATAATTATTTTGATTCTCTGAAATCTAGTGTTCTGGAGGCCTACCTCTGTCATGTCTGATCCATATAATTCTGGAAGACATAACTACTACCTTAATGACCTCTTCAGAAAACACATAGAAAAACCTTTTCCAAATTAGCCTTTCCTTAAGCCAGTAACCAGAAAAGCCTTTACATTGAGTTTTTATCCAGAAAAATATTATACAACTCAGAATCACACCCATTTTGAAAGTTAAATCAATTAACATTATCATTCTGCTTAGCTCTGTCTAGAGCAGCCTTCTATTTATTCCTCGAGTCTTTAAAGCCTTTTTCATCTGTTTTTACTCATTTATTTCTTGCCCCATTTTTGTTACTATAACCTTTATTTATCTGTTTGGCTCTCGACTCAGAGCAGCCTGCAATTTACTCCTTGCATCTTTAAAACTTTTTTCATCTGTTTCTGCTTATTTTTTTCTTGCCCCGTTTTTGTTACTATAACCTTTATCTATCTGTTTGGCTCTCTTGACTCAGAGCAGCCTGCAATTTACTCCTTGCATCTTTAAATCCTTTTTCATCTGTTTCTATTTACTTATTTCTTGCCCCGTTTTTGTTACTATGCAATCACCTTTGTTTCACTTCCGAATTCAGCCAGCTCAGTCAGTCGACTGGTTCTCCAGCGCAGGGTGTCTTCCACTGTATCCCACTTACTGGAGTTCAAACATTGAGAATCTGTCGGTCCACTGGTTCTCCAGCGCAGGGTGTCTTCCACTGTATCCCGCTTACTGGAGTCCCTGTTCGGGCACCACTAATGTTGAGGCCCACATTCTGCCTCAACACTTTTGCTTCAACACTTTTGGGGCTAAGTGCTCTGGTCAAGAGAGAGTGTGGCTCTTGGGGCAGGAGACTCGAAGAATGGAGACAAGACAGGGTGTGATTCAGTCTCTTCTATTTTCTCAAGTCTCCCTTATGAAGGGAATTCTGAGGTATTTATATACACAAGCAGGAGAACACAGGTGAAAACACTTTACCACGTGTACCATACAGCTGAGGTCACTAAACAGCAAAACAAGCTATGTGGGATAAACAATATATTTATCAGAGTGTGCTTCAGCTGTTATAGGCTTTTGAAAACCAAGTCTTTCATCAGGGTATATGGTTCCAGATGGCTGCAAAGTTGATCCAGCCGCTTTCTACTAAAGTCAGCTCCCAACACCTGCCATGTTTGAGTTCCTGTCCTGACTTCCCTCAGTGATAAACGGAGCTGTGGAAGTGTGAGCCAAAGAAACCTTCCCTCCCCAAGTGGCTTCTTGGTCATGGTGTTCCATCACAGCAATAGTAGCCCTAACTAAGACACTGGATCCAATGATTACTATGTTTTGTGGTACATTAGGGCTGAACCCAGGACATCACGTGTTTTCAAGAGTTCTATCACTGAAATAAATGCCAAGCCTCCACTATTAATTTTTAATCCAACATGGAAAACAATATCCCAAAGAATTATGTAGTTTTACACTGGTGATCTCAACCACAAACATTTTATCATGTTGATTTTCCTTTTTTTTTTTCTGAAATGTTTAGATTTTAGGCATGAAACCTAAACATGAAGCCAGATGTTTCAAGATTAGTATTAATTTATAAATCTAAAAGTAAGATGTTTTCTATAGAATCCTAAATAATTAGCATGATCAGGAAATAAACATTGATATAATATTTATTCATATTTTAGTTTTTTCATTTTCCACCAGTGGGTCCATTAATGTCTTCTATTGCAAAAGAAAAACAACAACAACAACAAAACAAAAACCAAAAACCAAAAAAACCCACCCTTATTGAATATTGTGTTCAGGTTTCTTTAACATCCCTTAACCTGGGACAGTTCATCTGGTCTTTGCTTTTAGTGGCCTTGGCATTTGAGGAGTTAATTTCTGTGGTCTATCTCTGAATTATAGAGTTATCATCTTAAGCAAAGACATATACAGCCGTGTAACATGTCTATTCAAACAAACAAACAAACAAACAAACAACAAAAGCGAACAGGCTGATTAAAGGAAGCAAACCTCCTTCTATGGGAGTAACCTACTTGTACTGTGTTCCTAAGTAGACACAGTGTCAAAGTGCTTTCTGAGTAGCCATGTTCATGCCCATGCACTGGAGAAGCCCTCAGTCTTGGTCTGAGAAGCTCCTGTTTGCTGTGTGCAACGGTCAATGTGGGGATTTCTAACTGGTCAATGCGCTGAGCATAAGTGACTGTCGAGGCTCAGCCCTGAATGGGACATCTAGCTCACCCGCTCCAAGGCTCAGAGGACATTTTAAAGGAGGGAAAAGAAAGAATTTAAGAGCTGGAGGATACGGGGCTACAGCAGTACTGGCTACCTGCACAAGACAGCCCATTAACAACCCATCGCAGGTAAGACTGGGTGCCTTCTTGAGAAGCCATAGTCAGTTACTGGTTATTGGGAGAGGAGAAGCCATCTTCCTCAGTGGTGTAGTCACTGGAAAATTACCCTTGTTCGAGTAAATAATCTCCTCTCAAACTCCTTCTAACACAAGCAATACTAATAAAATACAGCTACAGCAGGATGGGGGAGGGGGAGGAAGACATTAAAGTCGGAGGGAGATTGATGGAAAGAAGGCATTTGATAGGCGGGGGAGGGGACAGATAACAGGATAACGGGGGAAGCATCAAAGTATATTGTGTCTGTATGATCATTTATGTGCCTTTCCTAGCTGGAACTGTATCCTGAGGTCATACGGAGAAGAGCACTGGTGCCTTTAGCTGCAGTACCATCTTCCCCTTCCCGTTTCTACCCCAGTGATCCGGATAGAAAGCCGATTTGCTGATGCTGGCCCTTCCCCTCTGGCTGAGCCTTCGTTCCTGCTGCAGGTTTTTCAAGGCTCCATGTCCTTGGTGTATGCTGACACTAGATGAATGAAACTAGGAAATCTACCCTTTGCCACTCCCTTCCTCGTTCTCTAGAACCCATCAGTGTCGCTAACCTGCTTCTCTATTTTCTATTTCCATCACAGTTTTTTCCCCCACAGCTTTTTAAACTATGGGTCATGTGCCCCACAGAGGGTTTCATAACTGAGTATGGGAGCTGTGAAAATAATTCGGCAGGACTGAAAGTTTATGAATGTACAGCAACCAAAAGTTAACTCAAACTCTGATGCACAGAGAACCCAAGGGATTTCCGGAAGTGCTATCCTGGGTTCCAGTATTATTTACTTCTTTGTTGCTGCGAAAAAATATGACTGAGGCAACTCATGGAAGAGTTTACTTGGGCTCTCAGCTCCAGAAGGATGGGTCTCTTATGAACGGGGAGGTGTGGCAGGGGTCAGTGGCTGGAGCAGGAAGCTGAGAGCTCACAGCTTTAAAAGCAAGTTTGAAGCAGAGAGAGCAAGGATAGGTCCACAGCTTTCAAAGCTGGTCCCTAGTGACCTCACCTCTCAAACCTCCCCAAACGGCACCAGTGGGGGACATTTTTCACTGAGACAACTATGGTTGCCTCATAAGACGTCACTACAACTAGTTTTTAACAAACAACATGAGCATTTTGCATTTCTCATGCCGACAAGCCACACAGTGTCAGTGTACCTGGACGGTCCAGGGAACTCTTCCTGCTCTCATAGAAACGTAATGGTTTCGTTAAGGAAAGCAAAGAATTTTCATATTCTCTCTCTCTCTCTCTCTCTCTCTCTCTCTCTCTCTCTCTCTCTCTGTCTGTCTCTCTCTCTCTCTCGTAAATATCAAATTAGCATCCTTTTGGATTGAATTGTTACCACATTTGATTTTTCAAAATTTCTGTTTGAGTGAATGCCTTGACTTTCATAAGAAGGAAGTGAGCAAATTAATTTTGGTTTGGGATTAGGACAGAATTTCAACAAATTCTGAAACAGTCTTATACCACTGCCTTTTGTACAATGTTTTTATGTGAAGTGAGGTTCTCAGCATTAATGATAATAAAACCAAAATACCCACCAACTCTGCAGCACTGAATATGCTTTGTGTCTTGTAGCATCAAATATCCAGCCAAGATTTAGTTCTTTATTTAAAAATAAACAGTCATAACCACTCATTAGCATACAGATTTGTATTCATTGTAAATAAATGATAAAATTACATGTATACCAAAGAATTATTCTAAGCAGAATTTATTTATGATTTATTATCAGTAAACGTTTTATCTGTATAGCTAGACACAAGTCATGTAAAATTTTCTTGGGCATCTAGGGACCTTGAAATGACTCAAACTTGAACATCTGAGTTTAGTCCCCTGAACCCACACTGGAAGGAGAAAGCTAACACCTCCACTTGTGCCATGTGACAAGCACACACACTCTTCTCTCTCCCTCTCCCCACCTCAAATAAATAAATGTTTAAAAAAACTAATTTTAAAAAGGGGAAACTGTGGAGGTGGCTCAGTGGCTAAGAACACTCACTCTGTATCATGAGGACTTGAGTTAAAATTCCCCGACAGCCATGTAAAAGGCCAGGTGTAACCATGCGAGTTTCTAACCCCAGCACTGGGAGGCAGAGATGAGCGACCCTTCCAGAAGCTCCCTAGCCAACCACCATAGCCATAATGTGCACTCCCAGCTCAGTGAGAGAGCATCTCAAGGTGACAAGGAAGATGACATCATATGACATCCTTCTCTGGCTGCTACATATACACACATTTCATGTGCATGCAACCCCCGCCCAGGCTCTCTCTCTCTCTCTCTCTCTCTCTCTCTCTCTCTCACACACACACACACACACACACACACACACACACTCCTCCCCTCCCCCAATCACATAGAAAAAGGGCTAATAAGAGGGACCTGCTTAAGGGATCCTGGTTAAACAAACAGCCCTCCTGCCCTCTCTAGCATGAGGGTCTGGTCAGTGGATGCCACCCTGGGCTGCTGTTCAGCTTCCTTGTTTGTGTTCCACTTTCAGTCCCATTGCCCTTTGAGGCAATGGAAAATGAAGTAAGTGTCCTTCTGACTCACTGGCAGGGAGAACCAATGTCATTAAGGAGACAAGTCTTGTGTGTGGCTGCTTTCAAACTCCTTCACTCAGTGTCCTGGCTAGTTTGATGTCAACTTGACACCAGCTAGAGTCATCAGAGAGGAGGGAGCTTCAACTGAGAAGGTGCCTCCCTAAGAGCTGGCTCTAAGGCATTTTCTTAATTAGTGATCAGTGGGGGAGAGCCCAGACCATGTGGGTGTTGTCAGCCCTAGGCTGGTGGTGCTGGGTTCTATAAGAAAGCAGGCTGAGCAAGCCAGTAACTAGCATCCCTCTCCCAATGGCCAGGGTCTCAGCTCCTACCTCCCGGTTCCTGCCCTGCTTGCTTGAGTTCCTCCCTTCAGTATTTTTGATGATGAACTGTTCTATGGAACTGTGAGCAAAATAAATGCTTCCCTCCCGAAGTTGCTTTTGGTTATGATGTTTCTTCATGGCAACAGTAGCTCAGACCAAGATGCCCAGTCACTCTTTCTGGTGCTTAGGTGCTTACTGCAAATTAGACAACCTTTGTCCCCATGAGTCACTCAAGAGCCAGGTTCTCCTGCGGACCTCTGGGGAGAGCATCAGCAGAGGCTTAGCTTCCTCCAGGCTTACCCAAAATCACACGGGAGGAGAACAGCAAGCTGAGAGAATCTTTGAGGTGCCCCAGGGGCCATATTGCCATTTATCTTCTTTCTGTCCTCTGATTCAAATTTAAGAGCCACCAGAGTGTTATTAAGGAAACGTAAAACACACACCACATCTGTGCATAAGAATAACCCTGGAGGGAATGGTCTAAAATGTTGGTTGAGATTCTTTAGGACCCATAGACATTTATAAAAGCAATTAAAAAAAAATAGAGGCACTGGAGATGTGTCATTTGCTTGGCCTCCCTGAGAGACAGGGCGGGGTGGGGGTAAAGAATCACTTGATTTGCTTTTGAAATATCACAAATTTATTTTAATGAATGGGCCTAAAAATAATTCTGGAAAAAAATATCAAACGCATTATTTCTTGAGCGTTATTTGAAATACTAATGAGCTATTTTAAACTAACCAATGGAATTAAACTTTGACAGGGCACTCCAGAGTGAGTGGAAGGCAGCCCCATTAGCTCCACTTCAAAGAATGAGGATGAACACTCTTCCTCCCACTCTGTCAAGTTAAGGTACTAATTAAGTATCCAGGTGATTTTCCTAAATCATGTAGAGCAGGTAGTTTTATTTGGGCAAGCAGATTACTGGAAGCGGACTAAGGAACTCTAGTTGACTTTAAATTTTACTAAATGCCTGTTTCTTGTTTTTCTAAGCACTGTACATTCTAATTAACTGAAAACCCTTTGAACATGGCTAATTAGAATAATGCCATCCCACAGCCCCAGGCAAACAGTAAGGTGAAACTTTACTTAACATTTATTCTCCTGTCAGGCTAGTGTTTCAGGTAGCCAGACAGGAACAAATTTAACCAGAACAAGTTCTGTCATGCCAAAGACTTTTTTCCCCCTTTAACCAGAAGGGTGTGTCTTTCTACATATGCAAATGAGGCATACTTTTATTAACATGATAATGTTTGAGATGCTTCAAGAGAGAAATGGAATAATGCTTTTTCTAAATGTTTAGGTGTGAGATTAAACTGGAGGTCATTTGTTTACAGCCTCAAGAGTTCCTACTCTGACCCTAAGGCTAATGGAAATTTGATCACTGTAAGTTTCCAAACTGAAGCTCAAGGGATCCCACAAATGCCTTCATGGATTGATAGATGGTCTTTTGAGGGCTGAGGGCTGTGGCTCAGTGGTAGAGCATTTGTCTAACTTGTGTCAAGTTGTGGGTTCAAACCCAAACGTTACCACGGAGCAAAAGACAATACATGAAAAGCTAGTGCTGGCCTGGCAAGGTGTCAGCGACAAGTATCAACCAGAAGCTCAACATTAACACTTGTAAAGTGGGAAACTGTCTATCTTTTGTATACACTGGGTTATTAGAAGACAGAACTAGCATGGGTAACAGACACCGTCATCCACATCTGTAACAGATTTTGCTTAGCATGCAATGGAGGACATGATTTTCTATTAAAGTTTAGAGGATTAAAGTATGTAATGTAGAAAAAGGATATAACTGTTAAAATTACTCCCTGTGCAACAGCATCAAAATCTATGGATTGTTCTTTTAAAAGTCATATAACTTCTTATCCATACTGCTATTGAGTGTCCTGCCTCTAAAAAATGGCACTGTTTTTAGCACTATTTGTCCCGTGATTTTTGAACGTGGTTACAGCTTTAATGACCAGTATGGGCTGCATTCAACTTTTGTATCATCTGATTTCCATATATGTTGCTAATTTTTCATGGGTTTATATTTGAAAATTATCCTTTGAACAATATTAAGTATTTTTAGTGCTATTTTCTGTCTAAATGAACCTGGGGTGATTAGCTTAAGAATGCTTTTTTACATCTTGGCTGTAAGTTAAAGTCTCTTGTAATTAAACTTGTTTATGTGATACTTATATGGATTACAGTTTGGGGATTATTCTTTTGACATGCTAATGTAAGTGCTTGTTATTTCATCTTTTTATAAATATCATAAATAGTAGTTAGTATTCAGCTGTTACCATAGTGATAAGGTCTTCAAAAGATCTTGTTTTGCTTGCAAGAGTGAGATATGTATATTCATGTGTGTGTATGTCTGTGTATATGAGCATGTGTGTACATTCAAGTATGTGTGTATATATTTGTATGTATGTATATGAATGCATGTGTATATGTCTGTATATATATGTGTGTGTGTATGTATGATATGTGCATGTGGGAGTATGTCTTTGTATGCCTATGTATGTGTATATACATGAATACATGTGTATATATGTGTATATTGTGTGTGTGTGTTAAAGGTAGTGTCTAACTGTGTAGCCCAGGTTGGTCCCCAGTTATACCCTCCTTAGTGCTGGGATTACAGGCATGTGACACTGTGCCAGCTGGAAGGAGTAATTTCATAAAGAGCAAATTATAATGAGATAAGCCTTAATGTATAAATCTTTTACTTTTCCAGACCTTATCGTTAGTCTATAATATATGATTTGACCCTACACTGGATGCTCAAATTAAAAGAAATCTTTTACAATTACAAAGAATTGCATAGAGAATGCAAAGCCCTTCCTGTCAGCTCTGCTCAGCTACATAGCAACATTGAAGGCCATGACAGGAAGAGCCTGCCTCTCTCTTGTCACTGGCTCAAAGCAAATGGGGGGGGGGGGCTACATCATAGAAGACATGAATACGGTATTTCATCGCTGTTGCTCTTGTTGCTTGTGACTTCCCCTGCCCCCCCCCCAGGATCATGTAGCCCAGTGTAGCTTCTAACTTACAATTCCTCCCCACCTCAGGTGGAACTATAGGCATGTATCAATGTGAATGGGGAAAAAAAAAAAAACTTGTACAGATGATTTAAAAGAGGGAGTAGGTATTGAAAACAATAAAAAAGAAAATTCAAAACAAATAAAAGCAGACTTATACACACAGATAAAGCCAAGTGACCATCGGCTTTTTCTGACATTCTTATCTGGCTTGGGTAATACTGGTCTCTAGGATGAGCGGGGAAGGAATCTCTTTTTTGGTATTTTTCTAGAAGAGGTTGTGTGGACCTCTTCCTCCTGGTGAAATCCTAACTCCTTTTATACCAAGCCTTGACTCCCATCTTCTTACCATGACAGTGGCATTCTGCCTGTTCACAGAGAAGGGTTCATAACATCAACTCTGCTTCAGAACACAGCTGCCTCTGAGTGCCGCCCACTTCCAGACATGCCTCCTCTTCCCATGCTGAGCGGCTAACCCACACTTCTCCATCTGATGCTTTACCCCTTCTCTAACTCCAGGTTGGAGAGATTTAAATTTTGAATTCATAAGATTTGGGAGTATAAATTTGTATCAGTTAATTGACTAAAATAAGGCTTTTAAAAATACAATTATGTCAACTGTACAGTACTGTAGAAAATTGTTCATGCTCCTCGTTCCCAAAATTAGAGGACCTAGGTCCTGAATCCATCACCCTAAAGTTTCCATCACCTCCAAAAGTTGTGCCAAAGTTGGTGATCAATTATCTAACACATGAGCGTCTGGGGAGTTCCTATTCAGAATGCAGTAGGGGCTGGCAGAAGAACACATGCAGATATACACAGAACACATAACTCAATTGTGAGGCCTGGAGATGAGCAAGGAAGATGGCAGCCCTAACGAGGGGTCTTTCTAATGGCATTAGTTTTTACTATCTAAATACTAACACACTGAGCTGTCATGTTAGCTATTTCAGACCCTTGTTTTTAGGTAGCCTCCTATCTTAAAAAACAAACAAGCAGAAGAGAAAAGAAAAAGGCACCCCACACATTAGCAGTCAGCACCAAACTAACCCCTCAAGCACACAGAACTGATTTTAAGATAAAGTACAGTTTTATAATATATACTTATATATTTCATCTTTTATCTTATGAAAGGATGATGCTTCCTGTTTAGGCCTCCACCCTCCTGGCAGAGACTTTGATTATGCATTGTCTGGGCTTTTTACAGGCTGTACTGACATCCCGTCTAAAGTCACAAGAGAAAACATGGCATTTGATCATTGTGATGGTCACATGGGGTTAAAGGAGCTATCCTGCTTTCTACTAACTTTGTGAATAGAACCTAATGGTCAATAAACAGGGCCTTCTCTTCTTGGTCTCAGCCTGTTTTTGTTTTTTTACAGGTCATCCATTCAATATCATGATAGTCAATATTCTTCAGAACTTGGGTCTTGAATGGAACAATTAATGACCATTACTTTGTGTCTATAGCTTTGTTATCTATACTTTCAGCCACAGTTTTCAAATTTTCCCCTCCATTGTACACATACGTGTGTGTGTGTGTGTGTGTGTGTGTGTGTGTGTGTGTGTGTGTGTGTGAGCATGTGTGTATGCATATGTGTCTGTGTGTGTTTGTAGTACCAGGGATTGAAATTAGAGCCTCCGCCCCTGGGCAAACACTATCACTGAGCTGTGCTTATTCTGTAACTCAGACAGGCCTTGAGGTTGCCCTTGAGGTTGCAGTCCTTAAAGATGTCACAGGAAAATGGAAAAAGGTCTCACACTGATGGCTGAATTGGTATCAAGAAAATGGGTATATTTCCAAAAATAACCTGCAGATTCAAGGTGATTCCCCAATGCATTCTAAAGACATTCTTCACAAAATGAAGTTAAAAAAAAAAAAAAAAAAAACAATCCTTAAATTTATATTGAAACACAAAAGACCCAAATGACCAAAACAGGAGGGTAGAAAGGACCATGTTGGAGAGCCCATATGTGACCTCGAGTTAGACCACAGAACCATGGTGACAAAGGCAGATGGTACCACCACAAAAACAGGCACATAGACCAATTGAATAGAGTATAGATCCCAGAAAGAAGCTCACATAACTACAGCCATCTCATTTTTGACAAAGTTGTCTAAACATACATTGGGAAAAAGACAGCCCATTCAACAAATTGTGTTGGGAAAACTGGGTAACCATACACAGAAAATGAAATTAGATATATACCTCTTACTCTGCACACAAATCAATGAAAAACATTTCAAAGACCTTAATGTAGGACTTGAGATACTGGAATTGGTAGGAGAAAACACTTCATGATATGGGTATAGGTGCAAACTTTCTGGAAAAGACTCTAATACATCAGGAACTAACCCAAAGAATTGATAAATGGTGTTCCATGAAACTAGAAAGTTTCTTCACAGAATAAAGAAGGAGCCTACAGAATGGGCGGGCAAAAAAAAAAAAAAAATCAGAGATACAGTTAATATCTAGTACATATATAAACTGCAAAAATCAAATACCAAAAGTATAAATCTCCAATCAACAAACTAAAGAAATGAATAGATGGCTCTCAAAAAAATCACAAATAGACAATAATGTTTAAAAAACGTCCCCAGTATTCTCAGCCATTGGGAAAATGACTTGATTCTACTTCACTCTAGTCAGAATGGCTGTTATTAAGAAAACAAATGTTGACACATGGTGGAGAGGACGTGGGTAAAGGAGAACCTGTATCCACTGCTGGGAAGATTACAAATTGGCACAACCATGACAGAAATCAGAAAGGAGACTCCTTACAAAACTAAGGATTGAGCTACGTGTTACCCAGCGTACTGCTCCCAGTCATGTGCCCAAAGGACTCTTAAGTCCTGCCACAAAGACACAAGCACAACCGTGTTTATTGCTTCAGTACTCACAGTAGCTAGTAAGTGCAACTAAGTTAGATGTCCATCAACACACGATAGGATGAAGAAAGCATGGTAGGCAGAAACAAAGGAATTTTATTCAGCCACAAAGAAGAATAAAGTCATGGCATATGTAGAAACAACCCTGGAGGTGGAGACAGGTGGACCCTGAGAGCTTGCTGGCTGCCAGTCTAGTTCAAACAACGAGATTCTCATGCTTCAGGCTTAATGAGAGACCTTGACTCTAGGGAATGAGGCGGAGACTAATAGAGATGGCCTTCCAACTGGTGAGTCTACCTGTACACTTACTTCTAACACACAAACATACACCCCCAAAGAGAAAGGTAGTTGGCTTCATATCCATCAGGTCTTTAAATACATCAAACTTATAGACATAGGAAATAGCCTGTGGCCAGAAGCTAGGCTGGGTTTAGCTAAAGAGTTCACATTTAGTGAATATGGAGTTTCAGTCTTTTAAGATGAAAATACTCAGATCAATTGCATAACAATGTGAATGTATTCGCCACTGCTTGGCTTTACTCTGAAAGATAACTGATGTGGTTGATTTTATGGGGTTTTTTTTTCATGGTGAATTTTATGTTTATTTTTGTGTGTGTGCTTTTCTACAATAAACACAAGTTGCTTCTGTAGCACTTTGAGAAAATTCAGATATGCAGCAAGCTGTAAGAATAGTACAAAAAGCAGGTTGGACAGAAGTTCTTCTGTGGGCCTTGCATTCAAATGCTTCAATCATTAACATTTTATCACAATTACGCTCCTGCCATGTGATATTTTTCTATGCCACTTGGGATTACATTGCAGATTATTTGCCTCAGCCCTAAATATTTCAGGGTGCATTTTCAGCAACAGGCCATTGTTTTAAAATAGCAACACAATAATCCATTGAAACAGAAATGAGTGCTGATAAAATACTATTATCTAATCTACAGACCTTATTCAAACTTGGTCAATTTCCTCAATAACGTCCTTTATGACAAAACTAAGATAAAATACAGGAAGAAATCAATTTGGTGCAGGGTCCATTCAGGATCACACATTGCCAAATCTCTTTAGCATCTTATAATAACACACACACACCCTTGATGTTTTTGACAAGTCTAGATGATTTATTTTTATAAAATATCTCTTAATTGATGACTAACGTGTATTCATATTCAATTGCACAGCCCTACATGTTTGGCAGGGATACAATGTAGTCTTAGTGTATTGAATCAGAGGAGAGAATGTTAGTTTATACCACTGTGGGTGATGGTAGCTCAAGTCAATTAGTTGAGGTAGTATCTAGCTGTTTTCTCCTCTGTAGATCTATTTTCACTCCTTGTCACTACTAAGTACTTTGTGGGGACCGTATAGATGTCGGGCAAGTGGACCATGCCACCAGACAAAAGAACTGGTAGGGTTGAGTGAGCTCAAACCACGTGAAACTCAAAGTTGAGAATGGTAAGAATGGGGCCAACTCCTGCCTAACTCTAACTCTACCTGCTATGGAATGTGTAACCGCGACACCCCACTGAGAGGACCTAGACAATCAGTCACATGGGGAAAACACCTGAGCCCTTCCCCATGCAAATAGAGCATCACTAGCATCTCAAATTGAGCCAATGGAAGCATCTACCCCTGGATCCCACCCTACCTCTCAATGTTTATCAAGTCCCCGATCCACATGGAATACAGCGCACACATTATTTCGCCGAGAATCATCTGAGAGTAGTTGTTTTACAGAGCTGGAACGCTTTGGGGAAGAGTTTTCTCTCCCAAGCATTCATCGCTGGACCTTGGACCTGCCTGGCTCGACCAGCTCATACCCCAGCTGCCTACTGCCATAGCCACTACCGAAGCCCACCGTCGCTGCTGCTCCTGCTACTAACATTGGTGCTGCCAAGGTAGCAGGCGAGACCTGGGACCCCGGCTATCTGTCCTGAGTGGGCTTCCCTTCTGAGAACTGTAACACTTCAGCAATTTCTGGTAGGACCAGAGACCCGCGGAGTCGTTCCAGTTCCACTGAGGACGACCTATAGAAACACAGTCTCACCCATTAGTTTTAACGTCCTATTGCTAGTCCTTGCTCGATGAGTCACAAATGTGCTATTTGTCAAGAGCGGACTTCTTAACGCCACCGTTTCTTCCCCACTTATCTATTGATGGTCTACTTTAGGGAGAAGCGTTTCCTCTTCTATGATTTAGAAAAAAGCATTTTTCTCTTTTATGATTCTTAAAATTTAAATTTAAAAAATTGTGTGGGGCTGTAATTTCCTTCATGTATAATATGTTCTCATCAGTCAGTCCATTCTTCCCTCTCTCCCGTCCATATTTTCTTGTCTCCCCACTTCCTTTCAATTATTATTACATTCACATCTGTGTGTCTACACACACACACACACACACACACACACACACACACACACAGAGTCTGCTTGAGCCCATTTAGTGTTGTTCATACGCAGATGTATTTAGGACTGACTACTTGGGTTTAGATAACTGTCAGGGGTTCATCCCTGGAGGATATTGATTCTCCTCCCTCTTAGGCAACTATGGTGGTTTGAATATGCTTGGTCCATGGGAAATGGCACTATTAGGAGGTGTGGCTTAGTTAGAGGAAGTGTGTCACTGTGTAAGTGGGCTTTGAGGACTCCTATGCTCAGGCTCTGCCCAGTATGGAATGAGACCCTCCTCCTGGCTGGATCAAGATGTAGAACTCTTGGCTCCTCCAGCACCAAGTCTGCCTGGATGATGCCATGCTTCCAGCCATGATAATAATGGAATGAGTTTTTAAAGCTGTTAGCCAGCCCCAATTAAAATGGTTTCTTTTATAAGAGTTATCTTGGTCATGGTGTCTCTTCAGAGCAATAAAACCCTAACTAAGGCAGCAACAAACAGCTGCCTGTGGTTCTCCATCTAGGGGGTAGGGCCCTGTGATGTTTTCCCCATCTGAGTTGGTGTGTCAACTGGTGTTGTCATTGTGTAGGTCTTGTGTAGGCAGCTATAGTGTTGAGAGTTCACGGGTGAGGCTTCCCTGTCATGTGAAAAAGACTCCTTCATGTAGCAGGCATCCTGGTCTTCCAGCTCTTACAATCCTTCCATCATTTTTTTCTGAGATGTTCCCTGAGCCTTAGGTGAAGAAGGACTTGCATCTTGAGGTTGAGCACCCCACAATCTGTTGTTCTCTGAATTTTGACCTGATGTGGGTTTTAGTAATGGTCTCCATCTGTTGTAGACAGGAGCTTCTTTGAGGATAGATGCCAGTTCTCTGTGGGTATAAGGGTAAGTTTTTAGAATGGTGTTAGAAATTATACTGGTTTAGGAAAGTTAAAATGGTGGTTTCTTCTCTAGGGTCCTTGACCTCACCAGCCATAGCTAGCTAGTTAGGGATACAGTACCCGGCAGGAATTCCCCTCTTTTGAGTGGGCCTTAAGTCCAACTAGACAGCTGTTGGTTGGCGCTAAGACCCAGGTGCTGCTGTACCCCTGGGGATATCTGGGTGGACTGGTCTTTGTCGAGGCCTATAGGCTTTAGAGCTGGGTAGGACTATCGATTGATTGTCTGGCTTTGCAGTTTGCACTGCACCTTTCAGAGCTGCTTTTCAGGGAGGAGACATTTAGATCAGTTTCAGCTCTAGTCCTTCAAGCCTTGTCTCTGAAGTGTGTGGTGTCTTCAGCGATAAGGTTTTACCTTCAAGTTCTTGGAGAAAACCAAAGGCAATTGTAATGGTCTATTGTTTTGGGAGTCTTTTGGCTCCCAAACAACACAAAGGGAAGTTTCCCATGCCTGGAACTGGGGTGTTTTAGATAGCCTACGACTCTTGGGGAGCACTAGTACCCCAAATGGCATTATTTCATTTAAACTATATGTATATAGACATGTACACTCATAAATATTATATATGTATTTTTATATATGCATTTTTAAAGTAAACATAAAGTGTTTCCCTGTGGCTTTTTCAAATATCATTAGTGTTTTTTATTCTCCCTCTCTTGCTCTCCCTCTGCATTGCCTGCCTGCCTGCCTGCCTTATTTCCTTCTTTCCTTCTTTCCTTCCTTCCTTCTTTCCTTCCTTCCTTCCTTCCTTCTTTGGCAGTGAAACCTCCCATCTTCCCATTTTTCCCTGCTATCCTCCTCTCCAGAGCTCCTTCTTTCTCAGCCGTGGTCCCTTTTTACTTTCTTGGTTTCTCCACATCTAGAGAATTGGAGTTATGGCCCACTGATAAGACAGAACATGCAGAGTTTCTCTTTCTAAGTCTGGGTCACCTCACTTGGTATGATATTTTCTAGTTCCATCCCTTCACCAGGAATTTTATGACTTCATATCTCTTTTAAAAAGTATCTTGTAAGTATGGGTGATTTGCCTGCATGTATTCCTGTGCATCATGTACATGCCTGGCACCCACAGAGGCCAGAAAATTGCATGAGCCCCCCCCCCCCCACCAAACTGAAGTATAAGGGGTTGGTTGTGAGCTACCATGTGGGTGCTGGGACTTGAACCTGGGTCCTCTGGAAGAGCAGCAAATGCTCTTAACCACAGAGACATCTTCCCAGCACTATTATTTCATTTTTTCTTTATAGCTGAATAGAATTCCATGGTGTATGTATTTCACAATTTCATTACTAATTCACCAGCTGAAGGACATTTGTGTTGTTTCTGTTTCCTGGCGTTTGTGAACAGAGTGGTAATGAACACGGGTGAGCAAGGATCTGTGGACGAGATGACAAAAACCACTATGAGTTCTTATGTTGTTCAGTGAACTTTAGTTTGCTGCTTTATTTACCTGCTTGTTTGTTATTGAAGATACTGTGTCCACCAGACCAGCACAAACCTGATGGTCTTCCTATCACAGCATCCTGAGTGCTGGCATTACCAGAGTGTCTGGCTCATTATTTATGTAAATGTTTACGTTGTATGAGATTTGGCGGATGGACACTCTTCACGCTGCTCCTTGTGTCCTGTTTACACGTCTCCATCCTTCTTTTAGTATGCCTTTATGTTCTAGACCAAGACATTTGAAATTCACGTACGTGGCCTCCAGCAAACCATCTAACCTCTCTGTGCCCCAGGTTCCTTATGAGAAGGAAATGTCGACTGTATGTTTTCATGAAACTATTAAGCATCTCAGCATATTTAAAACCAAACTCCTGATTCTCCCTCCTTCTTCAGTTTGCCCATTGTGGTCAATGTTAGGAGGAGTCATTGCTAAGAGACCAGTGTTCAAACTCAGTTCACCTTTTCTTCTTTTTCATCGTTACTCATTCCAAGACCTCAGCCTCAGGGAGGGCACCGCTCACTTTTGAGGCAGGACTTCTGTTGCGAGAAATATTAAAAAACCAAATCCACGATATTGCCGGCTGAGCACTGCTGACAGGCCTGCCTGTTCTCAGCTCAGCTGACTCCGACTCAGAGCTCCGAAACTCTACCTGGCCTTCCCTCTTTCTCTTCCTGTCTAGGAAGTCCCGCCTACTCGCCTAGTGATTGGTCCCTTGTAATCTTTATTCATTAGGGGAAGGTTCCGCCAAAGACTTCTTTTCGAGTTAAACACCCCCAAAAGCACTCTCATAGGTACACCTCAAAGATGCGTCTCCTAGGTAATTCCTAGTCCAGGAAGTTGGCAAAGATTAAGCATGAAAGATACTGTGAGGGTTAGGGCTGGCACCTTGGCAGCATCTAGACTCGCCTGGGAGATGGGCTTCTGGGCATGCAAGCACATGATTTTGATTGCATTAATGTCATTGTGTCGGTATTGCTTCCGAGCTGTGGTCCTGGTCTGTGTAAGTGAAGAAAGAAAGCAGAGCTGAACTACGCCTTGCGTACACTGTATACATCTTTCTGTTTCCTGATTGTGGATGTCAGGTGACAGCTGCTTCAGACTTCCGTTCCTCAGCCTTCCTCACCAGGATGGACTGAACGTGTGATTTAAAATAAACCTTTGCTTACTTTGATTTTTTTTAATCACATTTTATTTATTTTTTCTCTTTCTCTCTATCTGTCTTCCTGTCTCTCTCTGTCTTTCTTTCTGTCTCTCTGTCTCTGTCTCTCTCTGTCTCTCTGTCTCTCTGTCTCTCTCTCTCTCTCTCTCTCTCTCTCTCTCTGTGTGTGTGTGTGTGTGTGTGTGTGTGTGTGTGTGTGTGACATGACACACTTGTAGTCTGAGAACAACCAGTGGACATCTGTTCTCTTTTTCCATTATGTATATTCTGGAGATAAAACTTGGGTGTCACACTTGTCAGCAAGGGTGTTCACCTGCTGGGCCATCTCACTGGCCATTAAGTTGCTATAATCAGAGTATTTTATCACAGCAACATATAAAGAAACCCTGTGTAAAATGTCAAGCCCCCAACCCAGCACTCCATACCTCCTTGTCTGATTCAGTTTTTTCCAAAGCCCTTCTCACCATCAGGCACACTGCATAACTGACTTATTTGTGTTACCTGGTTCCTTCCTGTCCTCCAGAGAATACTGGTCCATGTGTCAGGAACTTGGTTTTGCTCGTCAATATATGCAAAACTCCTAGGGAAGTGCTTGGCACATGGAAGCTCGTGAGTGACGATGAGCATGTTTGGGACTTCCGGAGCCACTTTTGGTCCAGGGATATTTGCTATTGCAGGAGGGCACCGAACATAACCCATATTGAATGAAGAAACCAGGGGTCCAGACCAGAGCAGCCATGCTCGGCTCCTACAGAGCCTTTCCTGCTGGACTCACCCAGGACATATTTGATTCCTCCTGCAATGAGTATGGCCACAATGTTAGTGTTGTTCACTAGGAAAGCTCATTAAGGACTTGGGGGAAACCCAAAGTTTATGCAGAAATCTGGTCACACAGGCACCTCTGCCTGGCACATATAAAACTTTCAGACCCCAGAAGGAAGGCAGGTGCTTGGCACGGACCATATTGTTTGCACTAACAGCTTAGGCACAGGGAACTGTTCTTGTCTCCACATCCAAATTCTCAGCCTCTAGCCAAAGGCTAGCCTTGCACGTAGGCCTGACTAAAGATAGCGCTCTCGGGCCCAACGCTCTCGTTTCTGCAAGAGGCGCTAAAGGGATTTGTCACTTTTCAGTTGACAAAAATGAATCATTCTAAGTGCTCAAGAGAAGACCAATTAAAGAAAATGTTTCCTTTTTTTACACGCCAGAATCACAGTTTTACGATCTGACCTTAGCCATCCACATCAACACAGTTTATGTGTTGAATGCAGCCCAGCCTGGTGGGAAGACATGGAGAGAGCTTCACACTCTCCTTGCATCCTGCTAGTTAGGATGGGCTTCTGAGGGAAATGGGACGGAAGCCACATTACACAGAGTGAGTGCCTATCAGAGAGAGCTTCCTTGAGAAAGCCTTTAGCTGTCTTTACCTCTCCTCTCCTCTCCTCTCCTCCCTTCCCCCTCTTTTCCCCTTCTCCTCTTTCTCTTTCTTCCCCATCCCCCCTTCCCACTGCCTCCCCTTCATCTTTCCTCTCCTCTTTTTATAAATATCCATGGTCTAGCAAAGTACTCCAACTATACAAGGGACTACTATAAGCACTTCTATAACAGGTAAATAACACAACTGTCAAGGTTTAAAATAACTTTACTTCAAAAGTATCATGGTTAATCTTCCCTGTCAACTTGACTGGGTTTAGACTCACCTCAAAGACAATATCTGGGCGTGTCCGTGAGGGTGCTTCCAGACAGGTTTGACTGAGACAGGAAGACCCACCTTGAGTGTGACTGATACACAACAGGCACATTACTAAGTTCCATTTACATGAAAAACAAATGTGACTTGTGACAGATGCTCAATATAACTTGAGGGCTGATATAACAGATACTGTGACAAACACACACGTTAAATATTTTTACTGCACCATATTTAGGTATGCTGGGATTGGAAATAAATAGTTGTCACCAGTGCTTTGGTTTGCTTAAGATCAAAAGAGAAGAGGAAACCATAGCTCGCACCTAGAAGCTTCCTGGAGTTGTGTGAGGCTGGGAGATGGGAATCCCTAGGCCCATAAACCCAGACGTGGCGAAAACAGACATCTTCAATATAATACCACATTCACAGGACCAAGACTTCAGGGAGACTTCTCAGGTCAGAATTACCTGGAAACTGAAGCTCAGATCATTTCTCAAGTTATAAGACCAGCGAATGGAAGGCTGGCTTACTGGAGTCTAAAATCAAACAGTAAGAGAATTAGAAAAGGTTTAAAGTTCTCTCCTTTTTTTAAAAAAAAATTATAAATATAAAAATATTTATTTTTATTTTATATTCATAAGTGTTTTGCTGGCATTTTGTTTGTGTACCATGTGCTTGCCTGGTCCCCTTAAAGGTTAGCAGAGGGTACCAGACTCACTGGAACAGGAGTTACAGATAGTTGTGGCCAACATGTGTGTGCTGGAGACTACATCCAGTTCCTACAAGCAACCAGCGCTCCTGACCACTGAGCCACCCCACCAGCTCCACCTCCTATTTTAACCTGTGCTCTTGTAAGTAACCTTAATAAACTCACTGAGTTTCACCAAACCAAACTTAAGGGGAATTGCCTTTTTGTCCTGTCCTTGGAATCTAAATGGGGTGAATTTTTCCTTGTTTCCACAGTAAAAGTTACACAAATGGGTGGTGACGTCCAACTTGTCTTGTGCATTCATTTCATTTGTGCATATGAGTCTGACCTTAGCAGTTTAGCAGAAGGCCTACTGCTCCCAGCACTATGGACAGGATGCAAATTAGTCTTCAGAGAGCCCAATCTAAGTGGCTCATAAGCAAAGCTATGCTTTCACGTTGGAATCTAGGCCACACTCAGTCTTCCCACCATGGACAAATCAGGCTGGTGCCTTTCTGCAAATTGTCCTGTGCACTACTTCATTAATCTGTGTTTATCTAGGGGACACTGGGTCTGGCAGGAAAAACCTTGATCCTTGTCACAGAGGGCTCCTCAATCCTATCAGGTTTCTGGCATGATGTCTGTGTCTTCTCACTGGATTTCCTTTACTGGACTCAAAGGATTCATCAGGATTCTATCCTTGTTACTCCCCAATATGGTTTGTATTTAATTAAAGAGGTTAGCACCTACAGATACTTAAATGAACTGGCTGGAATGAAGGAGAGGATTTCTTGACAGGTAGTATTGTTTTCAAATGGCCAGCAATAAAATGAAGCTTCTTATTGTTTATTGAGAAGAACTGCAAGGCTTACCAGATGATATGGCAAGTCATAAAACGCTGTAGAGGAACAATGCCAGCATCTGGTGTCAAAACTGCATCCCACTGGGACCAGACTCTTTGATCGCCTGCTCCTAGGAGCTGAGCCCAGACACACAGAGAGACACTGGAAGTCAGACCATGCTTCCTGAGTAGCAAGTGGCTTGTCACTTGCTATTCCAGATGCCTGGTGATTATCTGCGAATGGAGGTCAGAGGGGGATGGCTGGCTGTCAAGGCTGCTACTTTCCACCAACAGTACAGAAAAGAGAAACGGAAATAAGTAAGGTGCACTTCTCGTGTTTGGGTACTTGTATCACAAGTTCTGGCTGACAGTAGTTGTTAGGCGAGTAATTGTTATAATTAGTAGTTTTCCTGGGCAGACATAAACTCCACTTGGAGCACCAAGGACAGACCAGTGATCCCATCCAAGTCTAGCTTGGTGAACCCAAGAATGTATTGAGGTCACTTAGGATTATGGATGTGCTCAAAACAGCTGAATCACCAAACTATCAGACCCAACATGAAGGGTGACTTCCCTCAGCTGCATCCGTGGAGTCCTGGCCAGTTCATTTAACCTCCCATCCTTTATAGACTACATCAGCTCCTGAGACCACATGTAGCCGGGGAAGAACTACACACAGCTTGGGGTTGGGGCACAGAAGGAGTGTTTGACATCTCAGGTGAGGGTCTGATGGCCATCTGCATCCTCTCCTGTTATGAGAGAATGTCTTTAGGCTCCACCTTAGGCTTTCTAGTAGGTAATCAGAGATGCTCTGCCTGGAATGGCACTCAGAAGGCAGCATTCTACAGAAGAACTATTTGGCATTTTGTGACCATTGACGACTAAAGAAAGATTTTCTTCTGCCTTTCCCAGAACTGACACGGAAGGTATTGTGATGGTTGATAAAATAAGTGCTGTGATTTTGTTTTTGCTGAAACTCATGATGAATTATGTTTGCCAATATAGCACTGTTAGTTGGTGGTGAACCTTCAAAAAGGATGAATGGCTTTCTTGGGAGACTGGATTATATCTCCAGGAAATGAATTTATACTCAAAGGAACAGGTTGCTGTGCTGTAGGTCAGCTCCTTTGTCTTCTCTTGCTCTTCTGCACATGCCCACTCCCACCCTCACAAATGATTCATCCATCCATCCATCCTTCACATGATAATGCAACTTAGGAGGCTTGCCAGGTACAGCTTAACAGCCCAACCCCCAGAACTATAAGCCAAAATAAACCTCTTCTCTTTGTAAATTATTCAGTCTCAGGTGTTCTATTATAGTATCAGAAAATACTGATACTTATAATTCATTAACCAAGTCCGTAGCAAATTAAAGGTATCTAATGCTCAGGTAGGAATGTTTACTTCATCAAATAGCACTGATCTATCTGTCTATAACCACATATAGGTTAGTGTCAGAGATACATTTTAATGAATTAATTATCAGGCAATTTTGTTATAATGAAATCACCATTGAGAGAACTTATAAAAGCTAATACAGATACAATGTTATCTTCATTGACTGCTTATCACCATGTGATACATCACTATATATTTGTTACAGAAAACACAAACACTCAGGAAAACTTGGTGCCTACATTTTAAAAGCTTGTTTTGAATGCTTAAACTTTACGCAAGTTTTAAATGCTTATTTTATATTTGGGGTAAGTTGGGGAGATGGCTCATCGGGCAAAGTGCCTGCCATGAAAACACAAGAGGATCTGAGTTCAGATCTTCATCACCCACGCCAAAGCCAAGGACAGTGGTGTGCGTTTGTAACACCAGTGAAGGGGTAGAGACAGATGGATCTCTGGGGCTTGTGGGACAGTTAGTTTACCCAAATGATTGAGCTTGAGACTCAGTGAGAGACTGTGCTTCAAGAATATGGTGGAGAACCATAGAGGAAGACACCAGATTCTGACCTCTGGCCTTCAAATATGTATACCTGGCAAGTGCACTTGGGCATACACCATGTTACATGAAAAGGCTTCATACTTTTCTGCATGCTAATTTTTAGCCTGTTCTACCTTAAATTTTACCAATGATATGTTAGACTGAAAAAGGAAGCAATTCAATTTTATTGTTCGTTTGTAATCCTTGCTTTTCACAGCTGAGCCATCTCTCCAGCCTGCAATCCAGTTTTAAGGAAACAGTCCAGTGTTCTAATTTAGTATTAAAAAGTTTAAAGGGAAGAGGTGTTTATGATTTTAAATGCTTCATTACTTCATTACTTATAAGCCGTATGATTTCTAACCAGATGCAAAGACCCAATTGCTAAAGACATCATACACTTTGGTTGTGGGACATGGAGAACTCAGACTAGAACTGACCAAGAAACGTCCTCCCTGTTGGCTAGTTTCATACTGATGGAAGGTACAATGGAGACCACCGGGAGAGAAAAGACATCAGTGATTTTCCCCACAGCTGCTACAACACCAACCTGCCAGGCGAAATATGCTCACTGGTGTGATAGTGGCATTGTTGTCATAAGGGGAACCAAACACTTTCTGAATGAATTTGAGGCCTGCCCAAAAGAGGAGAATTCATGTCTGACTCTGTAAACCTTGTCGAAACCCCATGGCTGGAGAGACCATAGGACCTAGGGGATAGTTCACTACTGTTGTAAATGGGCATGCTGTCAAATTGCCTTCTAAATATTTAAGCTTATACCCACAGATTAGTGAAGCTTGTCATCCTTAGCCAGAAATACTTCTTTTTACAGTGGGCTGTGGTTAATATAGTGACTTAGAAGTAGTCAAAATGTTAAGAATAAACAACCATGAATACTTATCCCTAAACACAACATTTAGATCAAATCCCTGCCCTCCCAGGCTCAGGCAGGATTGAGGACGAAAGAACAGAAACAATATAAGAGAGTAAGAAAGAATAAGAGAATAAGAATAAGAGTAAGAATAAGAATAAGAATGAGACAGAGGTTGGGGAGGTGTGCTGGGCTCTGGAAACCACATGTAAACTTACATTTGTAAACCCACAACAGCTGCGGTTGCAACCACAAGGTCAAATCAGTCAACATGCCAGTGTGGCTGGAGAAGAGGTTCACTAGGAGGCCTCACCCTGCACCTGTAGAGTGAAAAATTATAAAGGCCATTTTATGAAATATGTGTAAATTTTTTCGCCTTAGACCTTGGGCAGAAAAGCACCTGCCAGCAGGTTTGGGTCCATCTAATTAGTTACAGAGGAGGGGGAGTTACAGGACAAAGGCCTGTTAAGAACATCCCAGAAACTGACTGGCCAAGAGAGGAACTATACTCTGCCCCCATGGTACGGCCTACTAGTGTTCAAAAAAAAAAAAAAAAAAAAAAAAAAAAAAAGTAAAACAACCAATCCTGTGCACCCACTCGAAAGTTTGCTTTTTTCCCACCCCGCCCATATATAAGCTCTAGACCACTGAGCCACGAGGTCAGTCCCTCTATCCCCTATGTGAGATATGGGGATATGGGCTGGCCCAGAGCTCTGATTTAATAAACCACCTCATGTGCTTTACAGCAAGACGGTCTCTCGTGTGTCCTTTGGGTGCATGCTATCCTGTGACTTAAGTGGACCTCCTTTCTGGGGAGTCCCAGGCCTTTCACACCGAGAAGGTATTAGCAGCTGATGGCTGCTGAGGGTGTGACCAATGGTAGGTTGCCTACTGTCACCGGATGGTCCCATATTCATATACATGTAAGAAGCACTGATTCAAATCAGGGATTTTTTTTTTTCTTTACGAGGACATGAAGTTAGGAGGCAGATGCATAGAGGAGCTGAGGCCTGGGGAGCTGGAGAGTAGAAAGAGGAGAGTGGATATGATCAAAACATATAGAATGCATGCATGAAGTTTCTAGATACACTCAAATGGAGAGAGATAGCTGATCGCTGGTGTGCATGCATTAATCTCTGGTTCACTGCTCCTGACTGTGGAAGTGGTGTATCCAAATACTTCAAGTTCATGCTGCCTCGGCTTCCCCACCAGAATGAACTGCTGAAATGGAAGCCAGAAGAAACCACTTGTTCCTTTTAAAAAAAAGTTGTTATTTTACATGCTCCAACATCTTACACAACAATAGTCTAGTCTCCTCTGTACCAAACAGAACTTGATTTAATATTCTTCCCATTAGCATCCCACGTTGGCATAAACAACAAAGCCACCAGTATTATCTTCTTAAGGGAGAGTCTCACTTGGTAGCTCAGGCTGACCTGGAACTCATCATGTATGTACGATGGAGCCCAGGTGAAACCTTAAACTTATGGTATTCATCCTGCCTCAACCCACAAAGTGTCAGGATTACAGGTGTAAGGCACCAACCTCTGCTTAGTATTATATTTTAAAATCTCTGAAGGTTAAAATAGAGTTAAGAGACTTCTCCCAAGAAGTTTCCAATAGCAATGTGGAAACTCCACTTTTAGATCTTATTGTTATAGTCATCAAAGACAGGAGAACCTGAGCAGGGACAAGTCTTAGACAAAGGGTTCCTGGGGCTGGAGAGATGACTAAGTAGTGAATAGTACTTGCTTTTCCAGAAGACCTGAGTCGCCTTCCCAAGATCCACATCAGGTGACAACTCACAACTGCCTCTAACTTTGGCAGCTCCAGGGAATTGGACACACCCTGTTCTGGCCAACCATCACAGTCACCCACCACACAAAAGTGTTCATATGCACAGACACACACACAGAGACATATAAACAAAGTATAAAAATGTATGTGTAAATATTTTGTCACCGTATATTATATATCTCAAGCCCTTTACCTTGTCAGATTAGGCTTGTTAACCTTTCAGCTTGACCTTGGAAGCAGCTGTGCTCCTGGAGGCTTTAACCAAGTACAGGCTGACTCCATTCTTGTTTGACAGAACTCAGCAAGTATAGAGCATTAGGCCTTGATTTGGTCAAAATGTTTGCACATGCATATGGCCCCTCTTCAGTTCTGAGCAATTTAGAATAATCTAGTACATGGGAAATACACAGGCATCATTGTTTCCCAAAACCTTGTGCCCTCAACTTTTGCCTCAAACACATAAAGAAAGGGTAAGCAGGTAATACATTTGAGCAAACCAGGAAGGCAAACCAGGGTCTCCTTTCCATTGGCTATCTGGAACAGAGAAGCATGTCAAAACCCATTTAAACAGTGTCCTCGGTGAATGTGAGGAGTGGCCCCTCTTACTTCCTTATCATATCAGACAGCTTGCAGGGAGCATGGTGGTCTTGGGCTTTTGAGCTGCGGTTGCTGTTGGCAGAAGGGAAACAGCTGGAGCCAGCACCTGTTTCCCATCCCAGGGTATCATAATAGGCTCACAGTTTTGGAATTGAAACCATTCCTCGACACGACCCATGCATGCAAATAACCTTATCTTTTAATGTTCTGTATATCTTTCCTTCCAAATGTTTATTTCTCGTGATAAACACAGAAAAGTCTAACAGACCATGAGGAAGACATAAGAACTGATGTAGGGCAATGTAACTAAACCATGGGGATTTTGTTTTTTTGTTTTTATTTTTCCTTCAGAAATAGGGTCTCATCTATAGTCTAGGATTTTCCATAACTTGCTGTATAACTAACTGTGTCCTCAGATTATCAATCCTCCTGCCTCAGGTTCTCAAGTGCTGAGATTATAGGCCACATGCCCACCCTAAACTATGGGGTGTTAATAAGTATAACCAAGAAATCTTATCCATTCTGACCTAACATTTTAGCTTGGGTAGTTGAACAAGCTTCTATATCTATACCATGTTACTAAAGCCCTTGACTGCCTCCCTAGCTGCCATGGGCAGACTTGAAAGCAGCTAGCTATTTTGTGGAGACAGTTTTCTACCTGTTCTTGTCACAATCTTTTGGGATAGAGTCTAGACTGAACATAGAGAGATGTGGAGATAGTCCATGGAGGACACTGGGTTCCTCTTCAAAGTTCTCAAGGCAAAATAGAACACATTCTTATCTAAGACATGGTCAGGGGCAGCTGTGTGCTTAAAGGGGAAATGGCCCTAGTGACGTTGCCTGTGGGTTAAGGGTGAAGTGATCACAGGTTCCTTGGAAATACTCACTTGATGCTACCACTCCCCCAGTCACCGGCTACTGTGTCCAATTTACAGGGTTGTCTTAGTTAAGGTTTCTATCGCTGTAATAGAATACCACAAACAAAAGCAGCTTGGAAAGGAAAGGGTTTATTTCAGTTTATTTACAACTCTCAGGTTGTAATCCAGTCCCTGAGGTGAGTCAAATGGAGGGACTTAAGACAGGACCTGGAGATAAAAAATGGAAACAGACCACCAGGGGAGTCCTAATTTACAGGTTTGCTCCTTAAGGCTTGCTCTCTGCCATGGGGAGGCAGCCCCCTACTTACACCTAGAACTTGGGCTGGGTCCTCACACATCAACCATTCAAGAAAACGCCCCACAGACTTGCCTATCAGCGATCTTATGGAGGCATTTTCCCCAATTGTGGGTGCTGGGGACCGAACCCAGGGTTTGATGAACGCTAGGCAAATAATGCCACCAACTGGAGCTATGCCCTCAGCTTCATGCCCTATGTTCTCTTCTGTCACACCCTGTCCAAAGGCAAACAGGAGAAGCAATTCCAGGCACTGAGGAATATCAATCACTTAGAAAACATGGCCACGCCTTTGCCATCTCTGTGTTCAGGTCTTGAAAAGAAGCTATACAGAGCCTGACTGTGACTTTGACCCCTGTCCTATGACTGTGACTTTGGCCCCCATGACTGTTGGTCTTAAAGGAAGAGAAAATGAAGACACACAAGAGGGAGAACGCCATGGGAAGATGGAGACAAAAACTAAGATGGTGTGGTGACCAGCCTGAGGATGCCAACACCTGGCAGCAGCTACCAGGAAACAATCCCAAAACAAATTTCCTTTCAGAGATTCAGGTAGAAACAAGCCCTTCATCCTGGCCTTCCAGCCTCCAGGGCTGGGAGAGAAGACTTCTGGTCTTTGAAGTCACCTAGCCTCTGCTGCTTTGCTATGCAACTGCAGGCAGTGAACCCACCCTGCCCTGGAGCCAGGCTGAGGCCAGGCTCTGCAGCTCCCCTCTTCCCACGGAAGAGCAAGGAAGAGGACAGTGATGAACAGTTCTCTTTGATGCTTACAGATCAAAGGGTGGAATTAAGAGACTAAAGTCTGTCCATAGGTCACAAGTCTTGGTGACACTGGGACATTATTTTTGAGCATGTGCTTTGTGCCTGGCCGTAGAGCTGCCCAGATCTCCTGGAAGAGTAGATTAGGGCTTGGGTTCAGCAGTGTGCCCCGGTCACAGCAGGCATAGCTTGGGTAGAGACTCCAGCTCTGTGCTTCCACAGACCACCGCTCTCTCCTCTATATTTGTTTTGAGGTGTGTGTGTGTGTGTGTGTGTGTGTGTGTGCATGTATATGTGTGTGTGTATTTGTGTGTGTATGTGTGTGTATGTATGTATGTATGTGTGCATGTGTATGTGTGTGTATGTGTGTTTGTATGTGTATGTATGTATGTGTGTGTGTATGTGTGTGTGTGTGCATGTATATGTGTGTGTGTATTTGTGTGTGTATGTGTGTGTATGTATGTATGTATGTGTGCATGTGTATGTGTGTGTATGTGTGTTTGTATGTGTATGTATGTATGTGTGTGTGTATGTGTGTGTGTGCATGTATATGTGTGTGTGTATTTGTGTGTGTATGTGTGTGTATGTATGTATGTATGTGTGCATGTGTATGTGTGTGTATGTGTGTGTGTATGTGTATGTATGTATATGTGTATGTGTGTGTGTGTGCATGTATATGTGTGTGTATTTGTGTATGTATGTGTGTGTGTATATGTGTGTGTATGTGTGTGTGTGTGTGCATGTATATGTGTGTGTATTTGTGTATGTATGTGTGTGTGTATATGTGTGTGTATGTGTGTGTGTATGTGTGTGTGTGGTATGTGTCAGAGCATGACTATTTTTTAGGGACTTTCAGAGAAAACAGAAAAAAATGGTGAAGGAAATGAGGAATCTGATTTGGAATGAGGAAGACTCAGAGAACTATGGTGATATGTTTCCATGTCTTTGTTTGAATGACATTTTAAATCACACCCAATACATGTTCTGTGAGATGTGAATGATTTCACTGAAACACTTGAAAAGCCACTCAAAAGGCTATGGGGGCAGTAAACCAATGTAGTGCAAAATATCTGACACATTGAACCCTGAATGATGCTCAGCCTCCGTTGCAGATGGTCTTAGACTCTCATCAAGCCCCTAATAAGTTTCAAAAGAACAATCAATTTGATATTCCCTTGAAGGTGCCTCTAACTCTGAGTGCATTTGCCTGCCAAATGAAGCCAAAACGCCAAAACCGTAAGTGTATAAATAGAGCTTGTAAGATTTGGCCTGAAAACCATCTCTTCTACTGCAGTAAGAACCAGTCCTATTTTGCCTCTGGGTGGCCAGGTGGATGCACACAGTAACCTCTGTGAATTTAATTAGCCTGTATTTAATGTCCTGTGCAACAATTGTGTGTCTTTGCTGTATCTGAACTATTTCTAAGCTAAACAGAGCAATGAAGTTTGCTGGAATTTAGGACTAGGTAAAACTCTGAGCTTCCCTGAGTGGTGTCTTTGGTTGCATTGCAATCGCAGACTGAACACATTCTATGGATAAAATTATGTAGCTTGTTGGCTGAGTATCATCTGGAGTAGTTATGTGGTATAATCTGTGGAATGTTTCCCTCATATCCATGTCTCTTCAGGCTCATTAAATTACTGGACTACATTTCCCAGGCTCCTCTTCAGTGTCATTATATCACTGAACTACATTTCCCAGGCTCCTCTGCAACTTGGCAAAGTCACATCACTGAGTTCTAGCAGAGGAGGTATAGATGCAATTGTGGGTCCAGTTTTTAAGAAGCTTTTTCCTTCATTTTATTTTCTTTTTGCTAGAGGTTGTAGTAGGTGTGTTAGCCTATGGCTGGTGGGCTGCATATGGCAAGGCCAGCTATGAATACGGCCAAACACAGAATTGTAAACTTGGGCCTGCAAGATGGATCCATCAGTTAGAGTTTGTGGTACAAACCTAAAGACCCAAATTTGATCCACGGAAATCACAATGAAAGGAAAAAGACAACTCTGGCATGCACCCCAGAACCCACAAACTTGCTCACTAAATTAAATAATAAAATGTAAAATCCCACCAATGTTTTAAATTGTGTGTGTGTGTGTGTGTGTGTGTGTGTGTGTGTGTGTGTGTGTGTTTGTGTGTGATCTTTCAGATCAGGTGTAAGTTCTCAGCTACTGCCCCAGTGCCATACTTGCCTGCCTGCCACCATGCCCCCTGCTATGATGATAATAGATTAAGTCTTTTATACTGTAAGCAGGCCCCAGTTAAATGCTTTCCTTTATCAGTTGCCCTGGTCATGGTGTTTCTTCACAGCAGTTGAACAGTAACTAAAATAAAAGTCTGTATGCTAACATGTAAGTACGATGGGGGGATTTATGTCATCCAACAGAGAATAACCAATCTGGGTTGATTTATCTCACCTGGCAGGGAATAAACAATCTAAACACTGACGGGCCCCTGAGGAGTTGTCTAGGTTGTAAGAGACATTCTAACCACATGGGGGAGGGGGGTCCCAAATTGTTTTTTCTCTTATTGGAAATTAGAAAACTTACAGCTTTGTGGGGGAATGTGAGGCTAGCCTACCATATTAGATAAAAGACAGGGACTGGAACTGCTTCAGGTCACCCCACTTTTCTACCACACTAATTGCTTCAGCCATGCTCTGTGAGAAAATGGCTGGTCCATACTCCATTGAGTAGCTGATGCTTGATCTCTCCTTTGCCACAGTCCTAGCTGTTAGTTAAAACCGGCTTATTCTAGGACAGATTGCACCGAGCAAGCACAGTTCCCACGAGAGAGGTTCCATATTGAAAGAGGGGAAGGAGAGAGGAAGAGACACAGGTCCCCATCCATCATCCTGAAACTATTTCCAACTGATAACTGCTCACCAAGAAAAACATTACTTTTTGCCAATGGAGTCTCACTGGGTGTACAAATCACACTTAAGGGCAGGTCCCATGACCATCAATACACCAACACAAAATGAACTCAATGATATTTTGGGAAGGTTTTTTTTTGTTGTTATTTGCTTTTTTTTTTTTTTTTTACCTTAAATATCTTTTGCTTAAGTATTATGGTTTTTTATTTTGTTTTTATGGGTGTTCTGTGTGTACAAATGTTTAACTCAGCCTCTATTTGTGTTTCTTTTGCTTTTTCTTTGGTTCTTTGTTTGCTTGTTGTTGTTTTGTCCTGCTGTGGTTTGTTTGCTTTTATTTTATCTTATTTTATTATTTTTTAAGATGTCTGTTTTATTCTAATGAGAGACGGTGAGAAAGGAGATGGGTTTGGGTGGGTAGGGAGTTGGGGAGAATCTCAGAGGAGCTGAGGGAGGAAAAACCATAATCAGAATATACTGTATGCAAAAATTGTCAATAAAAAATGGTGGAAGAACGATTCTGACCTCCATAGGTTTGTGTGTACCTGCACATGATCACCAACGGGTGTATAACACACACACACACACACACACACACACACACACACACTGTTAGTAGCCTCATCTTCTGCTGAACACTCTACTTCAGTGACATGTAAGATTACATGAGTGTGCACCCCCTAAATCAATGTCCTGTGTACCTGGGTGTGTTTTGCTTCAAATCCCTTCCTTTTGTCTCTAAAACTCACTTATTTAAATTCTTCTTCATCTTCTTCACAACAGTATGATGGCCATGGGGCCGTGGAGTCTGGCCCTCAGAAGGCAATCTATGAATGTAAGCATGGAGTCTCTGAATGTAAGTGAGCAGGTGAAGAGGAACCAAGGACTGTGGTTAGCAGCTCAGTGGCTTTGCCCCTGTCATCACTCTTGCTATTTAGAAACTGCCACACCCTGATGCCAGGTATCTTCCAGCCCCTAGTAAATGCAACAACATGGATAGAAACTGCTAGTGTAAGAGAAACAACAGCAATGGTGAAAGCAGCTCTCCAGCCTGCTTTTTTCTTTTCTTCCTTCTTTCCTCCTTCCTTCCTCCCTCTCTTTTTCCCTCCCTTCCCTTTCTCCCTTATTTTCATTTCCCCCCTTTTCTTTCTTTCTTCCTCTTCTTTCCCCCTCTTCCTCTCTCTTTCCTTCCTTCCTTGCTTCTTTCTCCTTTCTGCAACAGAGTTTTCCTATTTAGCCCAGGCTGGCCTTGAACTCACGATCCTCCCGCCTCAGCTGCCCAGATATTAGGATTCCGGGTGTGTGCTTTCCACGTCCCTTTTGTTCACAGTCACACTCCTGGAGTCTTGGAGAGACTAATCAAGCATTGTAAATATTTTTAAAACCAGTTACAAAATCACTTAAGCTACTAATTAGTTAAGGTTTTGTTTAGGTCTTAAGTTTTGTTTTTCCCTCTTTCCTATAAAAATTTACATGCAGGAAGAAGTAAAAGGAGCATTTGTCAGCCCAGTGAAAGCCAGGCAGCAGCTCTGTTTGAATTTATAATACATCATTTTCACAGGATTTCATTCTGAGTACAAAACAGACCCCCTCCCCCCGCACCTTCACGAGAATGGATTGCAGTCCACAAGAGAAGTGATCTGTGCTTTCATAAGAAGCATACTCTGAAAACTCTAGTTCATAATTTGAAACCATATTCATCATGCATTTTGAGACAAGGGTAATAAACATGGCAAGTTATATGTATGGGAACAAAAGACATTAAAAGTGGAGTCATGATACGTGTTAAAGAATACAGAACCATGCCACAGTGGAGCAAGCTACCAGGGAAATTTATGTTCCAGTGTTTATTTCTTTATCATTTTTATTTTATGTGTATGGGTGTTTTGCCTGTATGTCTGTCTGCGTGACATGTACATGCAAAGCCTTCAGAGGCCAGAAGAGGATGTAAATCCTTTGGAACCGGAGTCCTGGAGTCTCAGACAGTTTTGAACCACCATGTGGATGCTGGAAATCAAAACTGGGTTTTCTAGAAGAGCAGCCAGTGCTTTTAACTGCTGAGACAGCTCTAATTCCCTAAATTGAAAATACAAGTCTATTTATCCCAGGCACCTGACTGTCTGTTTATTTGTCCTGGCCCCCTTTTAAATTGTGCCTTAGTATCCAAGGTTGTCTGGAAGTATCAGAGGGCCCCTGAGAGGTAACTGTCTTAATTTGGGTTTTACTGCTGTAAACAAACACCATGACCAAGGCAACTCTTATAAGGACATTTCATTGGGGCTGGCTTACAGGTTCAGAGATTCAGTCCATTATCATCAAGGCAGGAGTATCATCCAGGCAGAGAAGGGGCTGGAGGGGCTGACAGTTCCACCAATTGTTCTAAAGGCAGCTAGGACATGGCTCTTAAAGCCATGACCACGGTGACACACTTTCTCCAACAAGGGCACACCCACTCCAAATAGTACCTCTCCCTAAGCCAAGTGTATTCAAACCACCGCAGTAACCAATTCAGCCATTTGTCTGTCTGAGACTTTCACAGAGCACAGTCCGTTGAGGTAACAGGAGAAGTTACAGTTTGAAGTGAAAATGTTCCTCACATACTCAAGAGTTTGAATAGCTGGTCCTCAGTTGACCCCGTTGGATTTGGGAAGTTGCAGAGCCTTTGCGATGGGGTCATGGAAAAGGGCTTCCTTAGTCATTATTTTCCTCATCCCTGTTACTAAATTCAACAGACAGAAATGACTAATGAGAGAAAAGGTTAACATGGGCTCACAGCTCCTGCTCCGACCACAGACGCCATTTTCCAGAATTTCTGCGGCCCTACACTCTGGCAGAGTTGTGGGTATTCTGATGAGAGTCTAGCTGGGATCTGGGCGTTCACGCTTTGGCCAAGTGTGGACTCAGAAGAGAAAGAACATGGACGACTCAGGCAGGTTTCCTTCCAGTTGCTGGAAAGAGAGGGCTGAGCTGGACTGAGTCCTGAGTCAACACACTGGAAGGACTCCAGGCCATCTGCAGCAGCCATTTAGCTGCAGTTGGTCACGTGTCCTAGTGTATGAGGTTGAGGCTGCCAGGAGTCTCCCTTGGGTTTCCTCCCAAGCGAGTGTTTAATTTACCAACAGTTGTTTTGTTAAGGACTCCTTAGGTTCAAAGACAGAGTGATTGCCTCTCTCCTGCTCTGGATCCAAAGTAAACAAGTGTCTCATCTGCTCTCTCAATCACCGGGAGGCTCCTTTTAGTTGGCAAGTTTCTATGACATACAAATGGCTTTCTAATGACATATTTGAACTCAATGGCTCCTAAGAAATGCCATGTGAAAGATCCCAGAACTGGGTGAGCTTTACCCTTTCTTTATGTTTTCAGGACTGTGCTCTTAAGCATACCCTAAATTATATTTATCTGAGTAGTTAATTCTCAATGTGGTTTTGCCTGGCTTCAGGAGGTGACTTTATGGAGTCATTCTATTAACAATTCCCTTGAGTCGGAAACACCATATGCTTACGTCTATTCCCCCCCCCCCATATATATATATACATATATTCACTTTTTCTAGTATAACAAGCAAGTTAATATTGATATGATTAAATATCAGCATTAAATAGAAACGTGAGTTTAAGCAACATAATTTAAGCCATGATGGCAATCTCACAGTGTTCAACTAAATACCCTTATTCTATAAAATGAAACCATCTGAACGTTTAGGGTCCACGTCACCCTCTTTCTTTTCTTCCTCCTGGGAATTCCAGTAAGACAGTCTATATTTATTAGGAGACAACAGAGTTATAATCTTCAGGCTTAGCTCCATCCATACCTTTTTATTTTTTATCTTTCATTATTTTTCTTCTTTATAACCTCTGGATCTGGACTCAAATTGAGAACAGGATACAATAACCTTTCTTGCTGACCAAGCTCTGCTGGAATCTCTTACTCCTCTGAGCCTCCCATACTGAGTACCAGGACTCCCTAGCTTACACACAGAGACCTTTGGCCTGCAGATAGGACTGTCTCGCTAGTGTCACCAACATTGGCCTGCTAGATCTGCAAGATAAACTTCACCCTGTCAGCTTCCTCTTCTGACCTACCTGAGGTGGCCTTGGTTCTGTTTAAACAAAATCAACTGAGAGATCGATGTAAAAAATCCCAGGAGGGCAGGTATGATAACTTATGTCTCCTGAACAAATATTAAATCCCAGATTTTATGTAGCTATATGACATTATTGTTATTATTTAATTATATAGCATATGTGAATGATTATGACACATGACTATACAGCTGCTTCTGTTTGCCCAAAATAATCTAGCCAAAGGTCAAGGTCAAGTGGCTCCTTACGAGTTTAAGGAGTGAATGACTCTACATGAACAGGTAGGCATAGCAGCCAGCCGGCATGGCCACAGAATATCTACTGAATCCATACGGGCTTCTATATGACCGGCCTTTGCTCACTATGGATGGTACATATTTTACTTTCCCACTTTCAGCATTCTCTGATAAGGCATCCCAGGGCCTCCTTGACTGGCCAGTCATGTCAATTGTGCCACATGCCCAAGACATTGTCTCTAGGGTACTGAACAATCTTGGCTCAGTGGGCCCAGCAACAGTGGCTGGCAATTACCAATTTGCCTATCTGATTTGGTTAGACAGTTACAAGGCTTTTGTGCTACTATTTTAATTTCTGCTATCCTAAACCTTGGCTTACTCATCAATTTCTCTTGAAAATATAGGCTGAACCTGGGGGAACAGATCACTTGTCATGGTAGCAATATTTACATATGTTGAGATGGCTATAAAACCTGAGGTGATCCAGTCTTTAGAAGGGCAGTGGCACATGACTGAAACACATAGTGGTTTAGACACAGCCACCTCACAGATGTAATAGCCGCAAGCCATCCTTCCCTGGTCATAGAGTGATTGAACTGTTACTGAAATCAGGAGTCATGGGTTTGAATTACAAGAAATAGATTACACATACACACACACACACACACACACACACACACACACACACACAGGGGCCGGGGGAGAGACAGACAGACAGACAGATGGGGTTAGTTTGGGGAAGAATTTTAAATAAAGGAAAACACTATTTTATCAGTCTACTCTTACCAATCAGCTTCTATTTATAACTTTAGAAGGTTGCCATTTCCAAAAATAAATGCAAAGACAGTCAAATCATAGTCCATGTAGGGTAATCTTGAGCTCCGTAGCAGCAACAAGCTATGATGTGTAGTTAGATGACCTACTGTTTATAATGTAGTTTTCTATCCAAGAGGAGAAAGCCATGCACAGACAACATCTCATTTGGCTTTACAACCATCTACAAGACAGAACTGAAGCTGAAGTGTTTAGGTAACAGAGAGTGAAGTCATGACACTGGCATCACCACACCGAGTCACTGTATTGTCTACACAGGAAGCAAGGATTTCTGTGTGACTCCAGCTAGGTTTATACTGGTTAACCAAGGAGGAGAGCGGTTGAGCGTCAAACTGTACCAGACACCTACTTAAATTTCAACAATCCAATGTAAAGTGAAGAGGCCATGAGTAATACCATTTGTGGAGTATACGCTTGTGCCCTGAGAATATCACTCTTCTGTGCACCAAAGGATATATAAAGAAAGTAAAATGAAATTATCAAATAGTCTCTTATTTCATCAAAGGGAGGTGGACTGGCTAGGGGCATGAGGGTGTCGCTGTCCACCTTTCCTATTTAAGAAGGTTTCCTACTTTGAGGGTGTTCACTAGGCATGTGCTGCTTCCCTCCTCAATGCTGGTTACAGCACTGAAGCTAGGGAGCCTTTAGAGTGTGGCTGGTATGCACCTTGATGCTGAGGACAAACTGCCTGAGTTCAAACCCCCGATCCTCTGCTCATCCCATGTGGCTCTCCCACCAAGCCACTTCACATTGGTTTTCTCATCTACAAGTCAGGATGTCACATGCCACTAGTTACCTCATTGGGTCAAGGTGATTTACTGAGTAGATAGTGGTTAGAATAATACCACACAGTAGGTGTTGTGGAAGTATTAGTCATTTTATAGTTTTGCTATTATTATCGCTGGTACTATTTATCATTTGTAACAGAGGGTAGTGTCTCCCCAAAAGGAGGCTTTCTCCTGGAGGATCTAAACATAGAGTGGCTGAAGCAGTCTTCTGAGTTGCATGCTCCCTAACAAGACAGACACATTCTGAGAAACATGCTGTTAGGTAAGTTTGACCTTGTTGAGACATTCTGGGGTGTAGTTATACACAGGGGAATGGAGTATTATAGTCCTTAGAAACACAGTTATACATGACTGAAACATTTAGTTACTGATTGAAACATCATTACACATTCATATCTGCGCAGGACTGTGCACAGACAGACAAAGCATCGATCTGCAACAAGAGGCATTTAAAATGCCTAATTACCATAGACAGGTCACTTTAAAATTCAATTTTATTTTTCCTCATCAGCTCACCAGACGATTTTATGTATTTGAAATTTAGGAGAAAGGGGTGGATCCTTTCATATTAAAAGTTCTCAACATAAAATTGATACATGCATGAATGCATAACTTCGACTATATTTGTATTTAAAAGAGAACTAGCCGTCTAGTGTGTATCTCATTCTTTTATTTCATTTTATTTTTATGTACTCTTATACAACAACTATAAATTGTCAGGTGTTAGGTAAGATAGTAACACTATAAAGAGGAGTGAGGCAAAGTGTGTGCCTTTATGGAATTGTTAGAAGGAAAATGCAGAGTCTGTGCTGAATTCACTGAGGGAAGCTAACTCAGCACAAAGGGTGAGGTTACTAAAGAAGGGGTGGGGCTACTAGAGAAGGGCGGGGTTACTAGAGAAGGGGTGGGGCTGCTAGAGGAGTGGGGCTTCTAGAGAAGGGGTGGGGTTAACAGAGAAAGGGTGGGGTTACTAGAGAAAGGGTGGGGTTACTAGAGAAGGGTGGGGTTACTAGAGAAAGGGCGGGGTTACTAGAGAAGGGGTGGGGCTTCTAGAAAAGGGTGGGGTTACTAGAGAAGGGGTGGGGCTGCTAGAGAAGGGTAGGCTTGCTAGAGAAAAGGTTTCCATAAAACCCATGGCTCACCTCTTCTTTGTACTTTTTATACACAGACACAGACAGCTATCTATAAGGGGCTGAAAGAAAAGGACACAAAAAACGATGCCACCTGTCGTAGTTTGAATATGTAATGACTTCAACAGGCTCATGTGTTTGAAGGCGTGAACCCCATCTGGTGGGGCTGTTTTGAGAGGCTTTGGAACATGCAGGATATGGGGCCTCAAGAGCGTCACAGCCTTACCCCTTAAGCCTGAGTTCTCCGCTTCTTGGTTGCTCCCCTCCCCCCCCAACCCCCCATGATTTAACCAACTGCCTCATGCTGTGCCATGGCCATAAACCAAATCATGGTGCTTACCACACCAGGATGAAACATTTCCCGGGAACTATGAGCCCAACTCTCTTCCATTAACTGCTTCAGCCGGGTATTTGGACACAAAAAAAGAGAAATATCCCTAATATACTCCTTAAGTAACCACTTGCTGTGCCTGGGGTATACCAGGGAGGAAATCCCAGCAGATCCACCGCAGCTGTGCTGGAACACAGTATTTCCCTCCCCCACCCCCTCTGAAGTTCTCAAAGGAGAAACTGGCAGGCCTCAGTGGGTGAAATATTTTGGCGTTCTTTATGTAATATTAACAGGTGGAAACATCCCCCACTCAACTCTGCCTGAACCTAAAAGTCCTGGCACCTCCTTCTTGATTCGTGCTCCAGTAGAAAACGCATGCTCCTGCAAGCAACTCCAATTAAACTAAGTGGATCACAAACAGAAATATGAAAATAGGAGGGGAGGTGGTTGGAAAGAAGGCGTTCAAACTGAGTGGGAGTGGGGGGGAGTGAGAGAAATATATAGAGGTGAAAATGTTTAATACATTATACACATGTCAGAGAATGTTAACGAGTAATAAGTAAAAAAGAATTTCTTTCTACAATGAGGGAGGGTTTTATAAACAATTTCACCAGTCTAATCAGCTGCCTAATTGGTCAGATCTTTATTTCCTCTATTTCCATATCAGAGGGAGGGAGTGCCTTTAGTCTATGTTTTAGTTGGGGATAGGGCTGTCTTAGGGTTTTATTGCTGTGAAGAGACACCACAGTAACAGAAAATCTTATACCGGAAAATATTTAATTTAACCAGGGCTGGCTTACAATTCCAGAGGATCTCCACAGTGAAATTAAATGATGGGCAGAATGAATCCAGTGTATACAAATGAAAAACAGCAGACATTATTCCATTATTGTCATGACAGCATGCAGGCAGACACGGTGCAGGCGAAGGGGTTGAGAGTTCTACATCTGGATGGGCAGGCAGCAGGAAAGAGACAATCACGCTAGGTGTAGCTTAAGCATAGGAGACCTCAAGGCCCGCCTCCACAGAGACACACTTCCTCCAACAAGGCCACACCTCCTAATAGTGCCACTCCCTATGGGGCCAAGTGTTCAAACACAGAAGTCTATGGGGGCATTCCTAGTAAAACCACCACACCCGCAGACCTAAAGCCTTTGTTTCTCTGATAAGTCAGGTTAAGGAGGAATTGCAAAAAGCTGCTTGAGTCCACACCACAGCATAGCCAGGGCTACCTGGGACTCAGGAGAGCCCCTGAGGACCAGTATTGATCCTCATGTCTCTAATACCCTCCTCCTTAGGGCATCAGAAGACCAATCAAGTTATTGTAATTAGATTAGATTTTGAGGCATTCATGATATGCCCTAAGAGCGCTATGTTATGCTGGCTCTCACTTCTGGTGGCCCTGCAACCCCAACAGCCCCAGACAGACGGCTGGCACCGAGTAAATGATAAATAGTTGACAAATGAACAGATAAGGGACTGTGTGACCTTGGAAACAGAGTTGCAGTCTTAAATTTTTCATTGGAAAAAGAAAAAGAAGTGAAAACCTGCCTTGCACACCTTTTCCAGAGTGCGTCCGTAGACACATTATCTTAAAAGAATCCTAGTACAAAATGAAGTCATCATTCTTCCCACGTCTCGGTCTCTCCACAGTGAAATTAAGTGACCGGCAGAATGAATCCGGTGTATACAGTGAGAAACAGCAGAGCCTGCCAGGTCAGATTTCATAATCTACTTCTGCACGGGTCATTCATCTGTACTTTGTTAAACTGGAGGTAGAAAAGCCCAAAGAAAATGAATTCATTTGATCTTCCCCTGGGTTCTTTACTCTCCATATATTATTGATTTTTGATTATCTGAGTTAAATTGGGCAAGGAATAAACAAATCCCAGGTAATATTATTTTCCTTTTAGTCAATTAATTAATTCCTCATCAGCTTTTGCCAGAGCCGGTAATTGTTAAATTGATTTCTTCGAGTTCATTTCTCAACTCCTAGGATAATGAGGTCAAAAATAGGCCAGAGAAAAATCAGAGAAAGAAAGTTAAAGCCCCCAGTAGTGTATCTGGTAGACAGCCATCCACTCACAATCAGAGGTGGTTAATAAAAACAGCTCTACCGTAGGCTGAATGGTGTCCCTTCCCAATAGTCGAGTTAGGTCACTTTCCCAGAGTCATGGTGGCAGGAGATCACATGACTGGCCATATCGTGTCCACAGCCGAGAAACAGAGAGTGGTGCACGCTAACACTCAGCTTCAAATTCAGCCTGGGGCCTTGGCCTATGGTATGGTGCTATCCACATTCCCTCCTCAGCTGAAATTCTCTGAGAACACCTTTGCTGTCATGTACAGAGCTGTCTTCCCACCATCCCAAGCTGACAACCAAGATCAGCCATTTTCCAGGCCCTAATCTAGGATTGTAAGTGTGGGGCAAAGCGGGTGGGGCGGGGTGCGAGTGAAATTGAGGCTCTTAAGATAGAAAACGCCTTAGAGCATCTAAGTAAACCACAAGTGTGCTTATCTGTACTTTTTTTGTTTGTTTGTTTGAAGGAGGCAGGAGCGTTGACTCTCAAGGGGAGAAGTAAGCAGGATGACAAAGCAGAGGGAGATCTGAAGATGCTGGCCATGCCCATGCTTCAAGTGATGACGTTACAAGTTTAGGCAACCTAGAGCTACAGCTAAATAAGAGAGGATGGCTCTGCCCTAGAGCCGAAGAAACCTTGCCCTCATGGTACCTTGATTTGACTCATCAATACTGATTTTGAGCCTCTGGAGTTCAGAACTGAGTGGATAAAATTCGGCTACTATCAAGTTTATGGTCATTTATTATAGCAGCCACAGGAAACTAATAATCCTGCAGGATTCTAGCCTTTCCATGTGTGTATACATCTGCTTCTGCTTATGAAACTTGTCTTGATTACTTTTCAACTGCTGTGACGGGCACTGTGGGCAAGGCAACCTATAAAAATAAAGCCTCTAATGGATGCTCACAGTTCCTGAGGATTAGAGTTCGTGACCATCATGGTGGTAAGCATGGCTGCAAGGCCCACAGGCACAGCACTGGAGCAGTAGCTGAGAGTTTGCATCTGACCCTAAGTACCAGGCAGTGGGGCTCATGTGATGGTGTGTATCTGCTTGGCCCAGGGAGTGGCACTATTAGAAGGTGCGGCCCTGTTGGAGCAGGTGTGTAACTGTGGGTGTGTGGGCTTTAAGACTCTCATGCTAATTGCTTGGAAGGGAGGCTTCTGCTAGCTGCCTTTGAAACAAGAGGTGGAACTCTCAGCTGCTCTAGACCCATGCCTTCCTGGACTGTGCCATGTTCCCACCTTGATGACACTGGACCGAATCTCTGAACCTGTAAGCCAGCCCCAACTAGATGTTGTACTTATAAGAGTTGTCTTGGTCAAGGTGTCTGTTCATAGCAGTAAAACCCTAACTAAGACAGATCATTAACTGGGAACAGCTTAGGTTTTTGAAATGTCAAAGCCTGCCCTCGGTGACACACCTCCTCCATCAAGGCCACACCTCCTAATCCTTCTAAAACAGTTCTACCAGGTCCAGGGGGACCAAGCATTTAAATATATAAGTCTATGGAGGGGTATTATCATTCAAGCCATGGCAGCACTACTGAAGCTTTGCTGCCCCCTGTCTTCTTCCTTCCTTTCCTCCCTCCCTCCCTTCTTTCCTCCCTCCCTCCCTCCCTCCCTCCCTCTCTGCCTTCCTTCGTTTCCTGTGCCAGAGACTGGACTGAGAGCCTTACACACACCAGGCAAGCAGTCTACCCCAAGAGCTGCATTCCCAGTCCATTTGGCTTGATTATAATGATGATGAAGACATTTCCATCTTGCTGCCTTCTCATGTCTCTCAACTACACCAACCTGTAGAAGTGTGGCTTATGAGAAGCTGCCTTTCTTCCATATCCAATGTCTCATATACTGGGTAAGTTGCCTGTAAGAAGGTCACACAGAAAACTGCAACTTCCTGCAGTGTTAATGCCTGACAAATTCTCCATCACCCAGTAGTAAAAACAAACAAACAAACAAACACTCAAAGACAACAACAACAACAACAAAAAACCAGTTTCTACACAAAAGTCTCCTGGGATCTTGAGGTCTTATGTAGTCCTTGAAGTGTGTGTGTGTGTGTGTGTGTGTGTGTGTGTGTGTGTGTGTTGGAATGTCTGCTTCATGCTTCCATGTGCATATTTATGCGTGCACATGTGTTCCAATGATTGGGACTAGTTTATTCACAAGAAGCCATGGACTCCCTTCCACTTGGTGAAGTAAGCTACATGGTCTTAGAGAACATTCATTTCTTGCCATTCACCAAGTATTTCTGAGTGCTTTCTCTGATCATCCAATTTGCCTAAGTGTAAATGTTATTTAAAAATTTATCTAAAATGATGTAACACCACACTGGTTGGTTGGCCTCCAGACACCCACGATAGAGAAGGGTTGAAAACCAGACCCAAATAAAGAGGTGTCGGAGATACAGTTATCCGAGAAGTCATAAGATGCTATTATTCTTGAGTTTCGATTTCTATTTCTACCTTTCCTTCCACTTATTTCAAACAGAGAGCCATGCCTCTCACTGTTGGTTGCAAGGTCAAGAGCATTCTTGCCATTTACAAAAATCTCATGCTTATTGCATATATCACTGTTGGGGGCTGAAGAGCTCTCTGCCCCTTCCCCCCCAACATCTGCTTCACATCTTTAACCTTTATGTGATGGTCTTCAGAAGTGAAGCCTTTGAGAGACAGTTAGGTTGAAAGGAGATTATGAGGTTAGGACCTTCTCTGAGAACACAAAGAAACAATTGATTTTGCTATGGTGGTGCTTTCTTCCTTTGCAAGCATGGCTCAGTCAGGAAAGGCCATGTGAGTAAGTGACAAGGAGATTTGTTACCTAGAAGCTGGAAAGCAAGATGTACCTCATGGAAGACTAGAGTGCTGGTACCTTATGTGTTACCTGCTGACTTCAGAACTGTGGGGAAAGCAGTATCTCCTGCTTAAGTTACTCTGCTACAGCAGTCTAGATAGATAAGGGAATAATGGAGGCAGCGGAGGGTGAAAGGTTACAGCATCCAAGGGTAGAAGGGTGGTTTTCCCAACATGGAAAGGAGATAGATGTCCTATATATAGAATACCACCTATATCCCAGGTAAGCTCTGGGGCCCAGGAGAAATAACTGCATGAAGGTGAGAGGTGGCACAAAGGCTGACCACCAGCCCTGGTGTGCCCAGCCAAGGAAACAAGACAAGGTCTTTACTCTTGACTAGAAAATACAAAGCCATCGTATGGCTACTCAGACATACAAGCCATGGCTCTCAATGAGGACTGTGACTGACTGGCAGACAGAGGTTTTGGCTCCATTTTCTGTGGTTGCCATAAGCATCACTAGAGATGAGGAACTGGCTGTTCATGGCCTCAATGGAATTTTCCAATTGCTTAGTGGATTTAGTCTTGGAATTTGGATTGAGTTGTTTTAAGTAAAAAAACAGCATTTTTGTTTGTTTGTTTGTTTGTTTTTCAGGACAGGGTCTCAGATATCCAGCCTGATCTCGGTTTGGTATGTGGCTGAAGATGACCTGAAACTCCTGATCTTCCTGCCTTCACCTCCCAAATTATCTGGATTACATGCATGAGTCACCATACCAAGTTTGGAGAATAGTGTTTGGATTTTTTTGTTTTGCTTTTGTTTTAACTATATTTCAGGTTAGGGATACAGAATTCTATTCAGTTCATTAGGGCACCCTATTGTATATCTATTCAGATTCAGATTCAGATTCCTTGATCAACCCTGTGTTGTCCAAAGCCACCCCTTCTCCAAACCTGAGACAGCTTACAATAATCTCTTCTCTTTCGAGAAGCATACTTTGCTGCTCCGGGTCAGAACCTCCCACTTCCATGCACCCAGTCTTTTATCTCTATGCTCTAGTCAGTACTATTTGTCTCTTCTACTGCCTTGTTCAACACATGTCCCTCATCTATCATGACTCTGGACTTGATAGATGATAGCTCAGTGGTTAAGAGTACTAGTTGCTCTTTGCAGAGGACCCAGGTTCAAGTCCCAACAACTCCACTTCCTAGGGATCTGATTTCCTCTTATGACTTCTGTGGGCAACAGGCACACATGTAGTACACATACTTGAGAGACTCACTGTGTAACTGGAGATTTTGTGGCAAAATCCTGGGCTCTGGCAGCCCTACCTGTCCTGATATGCAAATTAGAGAGTCAACTCTGGTGAGAAGCAGATAATGGAGACTACCCAATGTGGCCTTCTTGGGAAGAAGAACAGATGAATGGGTGCAGTGACCCCAAGTTTGTCTTCAGGGTACCTCTATGAACTTTAAGTAAAGGAAGAGCTGGGACAGGTGGAGGAGCCGTGCATAGTTAGCAATCCTGGCTAAGGTCGGGTCTGATGACCATGGTCTTGACTCTGGGCATTCAGGGTGGCCTAAAGAAGTCCATGCCGGAGAGGACAAGCTGATTCTCAGACAATTCTGCTCTAGGATGAAACTGTCTCCCTCATGGATAATTTGTCTCCTCTGGGAAAGTGTAGGAACAATCCTTTGAGGTTTGGGTGCTCTGAGAAGCCAAGGTGACTGAAGAGGACAGGTTAAGGACAATTCCCTACCTCTATGACATCAGCAGAAAGAAAGGAGATGGATGGCCACTAAAGGAAGGCACAGACACCAAATTCCCATTCCTGCTTCTAGTTGTCTCAAGACAACTCCCCAGACATACCATATAGATTTTCTATGTAGGTTTTGTCCTTGATGCTCCCCCCCACCTTGGATCCTGTCCCCTTCCACTCTACCCCAGTGTACCCCAATATCTTCACCTTGGGGCATTTTCAGTGCTGACTCTGCAAATTTGATCCAGGGACAGGCTCCAGTCAATGAGAGGAGACAGGGAAACCACTGGGATGAACCATAGCAGGTCCTTTGGGAAGAAGCACATCTTAATTTGGATCCCCAAGTAGAGGTAAATTTTTCTTTAATAAACATTGTACTTTTCAAACAGACCAAAACTCTAGGGACTTCCAGTGACCTTCCTCATTCACAAAGCAGGATACTTTTCAGAGGAAATCTGACTGAACAAATTCTTTTAATACATTTAAAAAAGTCTTCATCTCATTAACATGGGCTTCATTACTCCAGTATCAGAAAAATCCATACCCCACGTAAGCAAGAATGTTGCTGTCCACAAAGAACTCAGGAGCTCACATCCTGCAAAGCCTGTTTTGTCACACTATCTTTTCAGTATGTACCGACCCCAATCTAAAGAAAAGGGGAGGATGTGGTAGTGACTTTTTTCATCCCTGTGCCAAATGCCTGACAAGAAGCAACTAGATTTGTTCTGTCCCAGGGCTGGAGGGTAGAGTCATCTTGGTGAGGGAGGCATGTTGTGGGTGGCTCTCAGACAGGAGGATCATGAAGCTGCTTGCTCACATCTTGGTGGATCAGGAAATAGAGGAAGTGGAGGGCTGGCATACTACTGGCTTTTTCATGTCTTTCTTTTTATCTGGTCCAGAACTATAGCTTACCAGGATGATGCTGTTCACTTTCAGAATTGGTCTTCCTGGCTCAATAAATGCTTTCTGGAAATAACTCCTCAGACACACACACACACACACACACACACACACACACACACACACACACTATACCACACATACACACACATTATATTATTATTATTATTATTATTATTATTATTATTATTATTATTATTATGTGCCCACATAGAAGTTTGGCAATCAGAGGGCAACTTTCAAGAGTCAGTTCTCTCCTTCACGATGTGGGCATTATGCCATCAGGCTTGGTGACAAGTGCTGTTATCCACTGAACCATCTCACAGGCCCCAGGCGGTTCTGAATTTAATCAAATTGAGAACCAAAATGAACTATCTCAGAAGGGAAGTCATTCAGCCCAGATCCTGGTCTTCTTTTAATTTTATTTCTTCACCAAACCAGAGTTGATTGCAAGGGATCGTTGGGACAGTTAGGTCTCACTTAGCTTCAGACCTTGCTCATCCTGGATTTTCTCTAAACTTTGGCTCTGAGATAATAAGATTGAATCTGAACTTTATTAAGCAAGTCGAAAAATGTAAAGAAGACCCAATTGTGGGTTTTAAGTTGGTTAAGTGAATAAACTTGGGAAGTCAGCTGTAAGAGCATCGTTTGTGAAATGAAAAGAAGTCAGGGGGACAGGGAGACAGCTCAGGTTGCTTAGTTTAAGAAGGATCTCAGACTATGACAGTTTGGCTGGCCTGGAACTTGCCAAGTGAACTGGGCTGGCCTTGAACTCACGGAAACCCACCTGAGTGCTGGAGATAAAGGTGTGTGTGCCACCACACCTGGCCAGTCTGCTGACCTGCTTGGGGTGTAGCATGAGGATCAAAGGCTCCATCTCCAGAAGGCAGATGGGAAAACGGGCTGGTGTGGGGTTGTGCAGTGCAATCCTAGGACTGGGGAAGCAGAGGTGGGTGGGTCCCTGGGGCTCCCAGCCAGCCAGTGTCATGTGATCTGTGAGGTCCAAATAAAAGCAGCCTGTGTGGATAATCAAGATGGAGAGCGACTGAGGAAGACACCTGAGGGTTACCTCTGGCTTCCAGATGAATGTACAGACGTGTGGGGGCAGAGCCCCCCACATCCACACCGAAATAAACCTAGTGGTATTGGTGAGCTAACAAATCAGTGGTATCAAAGGATATTGATTAGTCAGCCAACTGGGATAATTACTTTTGTTTATTTGCTAAAGGAAACTCCCAAAGGGCCTTTGTCATACAACACCTGATTGGCCTATCTTGAGTTCCTGTAGACTGGAAAGAGGTAAAAATTGGATTTCTTTGAAGTGGAGTCCATAACTCAAAACTTTTCATTGATTTAGTCTGGCTTCACACCCAGTTAGTTCTTATAAAAGTGACATTTGATTACATTTCTCTGCTTGGCTCTGCTCTGAAACAGCAGTACACAGACATCTGACTTGATCCAAAAAAAAAAAAAAAAAAAAAAAGCCCAAATCCCTGGCTTTCATAGAAAGTAGAGATGCCTTGCCCCATGCCGGAAAAATAAGTGGTGTGGCCATTCATCTTCTAAAGAAAACTGAAGGGCTCAGAGCATCACATGCCATGAATTATAAAAGAGCCCAATCTTGGCTTATAAGATTTTAGGACAAGGCACAGAAGGGTGAGGAGCACCGTGAAAGGGAAATAAAAGGGAAAAGCTTTGACTGGAAGAAGACTTTTCTTTATTTAACAACAACAACAACAAAAAAAATCTGTCTTTTCTAAGAGTTTTTTTTCCCTGAAGCACAAAACTATAAAATACAAAAGAAAGATTAAGAGGGTTGTATTTAAGATAATAAATCAGTTGCTCAGGGTCACATGGCTTGGAGAGAGAGAAAAAGAAGAGAAGGAAGAGGAGAGGAGACAGAGGAAGGGGAGAAAGAAGAGGAGGGAAGGAAGGAAGAAAGAAAGGAAGGAAGGAAGGAAGGAAGGAAGGAAGGAAGGAAGGAAGGAAGGAGAGAGACAATTCTTGGTGTGAGGTAGAAGATAGCTGAGGAGACTCAGTACTCCTTAGCTTCTGGTTCACTGGTTTCTGTGGGTCCTCGCTAGCCTTGCATCACGGTGCCAGCCTTACAAAACACAGATTAAAAATCAATTTTTTTTGCAAGACTTATCTTCATGTTTAGTATTCTTTCTCTGTCTACTTTGTATACTGTAAGTTTCCTGGGATATAAAAACATTCTCCCTAGGAGAGAGGACAGAGGGAGAGAGTACTGGGAGAAACAACTGGATTCCAGGGCAATTTGGAGGCAAGAGAGAAGCAATTGGAACTCCCAGGAATCTATGAGGGTGACCCTAGCTAAGGCTCCTAGCAATGAGGGATAAGAGCCTGAACCAGCCATCTCCTGTAACCAGGCAAAACCAGTGGAGGGAGTGAGTGGGGCACCAACCCAGTCACAAAACCACCAACCTACAGTCTGTCCTGCTTACAAGTTGTGTTGGGGTAAAGGTGATACAAAAATTGTGGGAGTGGCCAACCAATGACTAGTCCAGCTTGAGACCCATGCTATGAGACGGAGCCTACCACTGACACTGCTTGGAGGGCTACAAACCAGGGGCTGGACAGATTGCTAATGATATTCTGCTAGACTCATAGATTGCTGCCTAGCCCAGTTGTCCTCAGAGAGGCTTCAGTAACTAAAGGAAACAGATGCAGAGACCCACAGTCAAGCATTAGGCATAGTTCAGGGAAACCTGCGGAAGAGGAAGAGGAAGAGGAAGGATAGGATTGTAGAGTCAGAGGGATCAAGGACACTACAAGAAAACCTGCAAAATCAGTAAGCCAGGATCATAGGGGATCCACTGGGACTGAATGGGTGATCTTGGAACCTGCACAATCTAGCCTAGGCCCTCTGTATATGTAGTTGTGTAGCTTGGTTCTTCTGTGGGACTTCTAACAGAGCGGGGGAGGGGGAATGGAGAGGAGAACTGTTTCTGACATGTAACTTGATTTTAGGACCCTTGTCCTCCATACTGGGTTGCCTCATTTAGCCTTAACATAAGGGGAGGAGCCTAATCATATTGCAACCTTGTTTGGTTGATGCCATTGTTTTTTTGGATAGGAAACAGAAAAGAAGCGGGAAGTGAGGAGGAGGTGGGGAGCAGATGGGGGGGGGAACTGCATGGTATAAACTATGAGAAAATAAATTAATAAAAAAAAATCAAACATTTTCTAGGGTTGGGGAAATTTAAATATTTTTTTTTTTTCCTTAGAAAAGTCCAGTATACTTGGGTTGTCCCCGTCAGCAGGCTGAGGCAGGAGGATTCCTTGAGCCCAGTTTGGGGACCAGCCTGCACAATAGAGTAAGATACATCTCTTAAAAATAAATAAAATTAAAATCTTTTCTAGCTGCTTCTCAGAATTTGATCCTTACAAATTTTTTTTTTTCCTCTAGAGTGAAGGACTTTGCATGAGAAAGGCTGAGGACTTAAAAAGAGCCTGAAGAGCTAGACCCAGCCAGCCCTGCACCAGCATGACAGGGACCTTCTGCAGGGAGTGCTTGTCAGCCTAGGCAACAACCACAGCTCGAGGCTCTTGGCCACGGAGAACCCTGATACAGGAGGCCTTCTTCTCTAAGAGTGACCATCACAGACTTCCGGTCCCCACCTAATTTTCAAGGTCACCAATACATAATCCTTGCAGTATGCTCTACCTCTTGGATGGCCCTCGTCCCTGTCTCCAGTAGATGCCATGCTCCAAGCAGACCAACGTTTCGGTATTTCCCACAGTTGCATGTGATGTCAGGTCAGTTCACGAGTTTGTTAACATTCAGATGCCTTCTGGGAGGCAGAGACTGAAATATTGCAACTTCTAAGGCCAACCTGGGCTATATGGTAAGTTCCAACCCAACCTGGGCTACTGAATGGGAACTCTGTATCTACAAACACCAAAACCAAAACAAACAAAAATTCACATTCAGACTGACTAGGTCTGGTAGTGTCTGAGGTGCCACAGTGTTACCAAAGTGACACAGATATTGCTGGTCCATATGTGTGGCTTTGAGCAGCTGGCTTCCAGGCAAGGTGACCCTTGTGGTCAGCTTCTTTCTCTTGTAATTTTGAGGGTCTCTCATTGGACCTAGAACTTGTTGGTTCTACTAGAATCAGAAGCCCCCAGGGATCCCCCTACCCCTGTTCCTCACCCCCATGCCAACGGGCTGGGATTACAGGCATTCACCACTATGCCTGACTTTATTTTTTTTTTTAAGTGAATTTCAGGAATTACCTCATGATTGCCAAGGCAAACACTTCACTGACCCAGCCATCTCTCCTGCCCCATCCCAAATGTGGACAGTTGGTTATCTTCTTCAGAATATAGTGACACAAAAGCATATGCTTGTGAAATGTGTAGAACTAGGCTTGCCCAGGAACTTGCTTTCTCCATGTACAAAATGGGCAGTCTTAGTCCCTGCATGCAGAATGTGGTAGGGAGAAACGAGGGTGTGTATGTTAATATAGATGACTAGGTGCTAAGTATTAATTAATCTGTAATATCTCTCAGACACTTAAAAATGTGTGTTAAGGAGAAGACTTTCTGTGCCCACTCTATAAGGGAGGAGACATTGTTCACATCTCTGTGTGCAGTGAGACATACACACACCCAGGCTGCTTTTATGGATGGGCAGGTTGGTGTGCTCACAGGGAGATAGCCAGATGCCACCTTACTCTGGGACTCCTTGTTTCAGACATGACAGCTACAGGCTCCTTGGGACTACAGGGATCTGCCCATCCCTCTCTCCTGTGTGTGTCATTGTGAATACCTTTCTCCAAGAACCAAGCTTTCCTCTTGAGCTTGCTCTACAGAGTCCTTATCTGACTGTTCTTTGCTCAACATTGACCATCCTGAGCAGTGGTTCTCAGCCTTCTTAATGATGCAATTCCTTAATACAGTTCTTTGTGTTGTGGTGACCCCCAACCATAAAATTATGTTGTTGCTAATTAATAGCTTGAGTTTTGCTACTGTTATGAATCATAATGTAAATATCTGATATTCAGAATATCTGATATGCAACCCTCATGAAAGGGTTATTTGACTTTCAAAGGGGGCGCGACCCACAGGTTGAGAACTGCTGATCTAGACAAACTGTTAGAGGGAATATTTGTCCTCTAGCTTTTCTGTATCTATTGATGAAATGACACCTGGTTTCTGTGCTCCAGACATAACACCAATAGTAATGAAGTCTGGCCATGGCCTCTATCCCCAAGTAGCTGAGACAAAGAGAGGATATGAGGCAGATATAGATACTAGCTGTGCAGGTATTTGATATGGATACTGTTTATAGTTAAAAAGACACTCCAGCCATACCAGAGACAGAATAAAAGCACATCAACAGTTATTTTAAAATTTAAAATTAATGACCCATCTAAATCTCTATAGCAGCTTGTGGCCAATTCCTCAACTTCATCCTTCCATTGCGTAAGAGGGATGAGGAAGGAAGAGTTGGTCATTGTTGCACAGTTGGCCTTGGTCAGCTTAAAGCAGTTACACATCTGCCCTGTACATTTCTACTGTCTGGTTTGTAGTTGCTATAGGAACATAGGCATAAGTTTTCCCAGAGAGGTCAAGGGTTGGGCATGTGCCTCCTGGCCCAGTCAGGCTGAAAGAAACTCTTGATATGCTTTCTCTCTCTCCAAAGCTAAGCTGGAAACCATGCAGCCATCTTTCCTCCAGGGATGCTCCCCCTGAAACCTTGAAAAGGCTGCCTTCAGTACCACGTCGGGTAGAGTGAGATCTTATGTCACAAGGGTATTCTCCGTTGATCAACGTGGGAGCTTCCTGAAGGTCAGCTTTCTGATAGGACGATGAGAGCATCCTAAGGGGTAGTCCATCCAGTTTTAGCTTTCATTATGAAAGCATACTTTCCTCATTCCTTTATTTAGCCAGCCTTGTTCCAGCACATGTTCCGCACAGGAGTCAGCTCTAACTGTTGAGAACACAGCACCACAGTCGCTCCTGAGCCTACATTCTAGGAGAATACATGGGAGTATAAGTAGACAACGTCAATTCATTGCAGTAAGTGTAGGTAGAGGACGTATATGAAAGTATGGCAGCCATGATGGAACTGTCACAATTAAGCATATAGGTTTCACAGTGATGGAGGCCGGGTGTGCTGCGGTTCTTCTATCTAGCTGTGAATCATTTAATCTTCTCGAGGTGCTGCCTGGGAAGTGTTCACCAACCATAACAGCAGTCGGTCTGTGTTTCCTTCTAGCTTTTAATGTAGGAAAGGGCAGGGGCCTATCACATAGCCTCAGGGTCTCACTGTTTGTAGCTAGCTCGCCACCTCTCTTCTGTCATCTCTCCTGAGTCATCCAGATCGTGACCTCAACAGAGTTCAGAACCACCTAGGAGACAACCCCTAGGCACGTCTGTGAGAATGTTTTCAGAGACATTGGGCTGAGGAGGAAAACCCCAACCTGAATGAGGTTGCACCATTCCTTGGGCTAGGGGCCAGACATACACAAAAGGAGCAATCCCACAGAGAATCTGCATTTACCTTTCTCTGTTTCTTGGCTGCCACACAGTGTGACCAGCTGCTTCTCCTATGGCTGTCACCACGCCTCCCTCACCTAGAGCCAAGATAAACCTTATTCCCTTTAGATGCTCTTCCCAGGGAGTCTGTCCCAGTGCTGAGAAAAGAAACTAATTCAGACTCTAAATGCCAATCAGTGCCCATGGCACTAACACCTGCTTGTTTTCATTTCGCTTGAAAATTCTTTAATTCCTCCAAAGGAAATCTCTTGATCATGACATGCATTTATCAAAGCTGCATGACCATGGAAGAAGGGCATTGAGAACTCTTGCATCGCCCACTCTTATACATTAAGTAAAGTAAATATAAAAATAAAAACCCTTAGTGCATTGTAGTAAAGAGAAGGTTGTGACCAAATTATTTCTCTGATGTAAGTGTAGAGGATGCATCTCTTTGCCAGCTTTCAGGTATCATTCTTGATCATAACACATATGAGTGACATGTGACATCATAACCACCCAGTCCATAACCACGGAGGGGACCCAACCATGATCATAATGCAATGTTAACACATTAAATATTCATCTTGAACGTTTCAAAACCGTTTGGTGTGGGCGAGAGAGGTGGCTCAGTGGTTAAAAGCCTTTGTTGTTTTGACAGAAGAGTTGGGTTCGAGTCCCAGGACCCATGTGATGGCTCACAATCAACAATAACTTCAGTTCCAGGGGAATTGATGCCCTCTTCTAACCTCTGTAGGCACCAGACATGCATGCAGTGTGCAGAGGCTGGGATTAAAGAGGTTTCTTTCTTCTTCTTTCAGTCAAGAAAGACACTCTTATACATTAAGTAAATATAAAAATAAAAACCCTTAGTGCATTGTAGTAAAGAGAAGGTTGTGACCAAATTATTTCTCTGATGTCATGAAAACTTATATTAAAAGCCATCTCTATTGCTATGTGACAGTGTAGCAACTTTCGTGAGCTAGGCAAGCTCTGCTGTCTGCTGCAATTAAATGTGAGTCCCTAAGGCAACACAGCTTCCTCACCAGGCTGCTTGTCCTCCCAGGCTGAGCAAGAAATGAGCACAGCAAAGTACCCTCCAGCAGATGGGATTCCTCCTAAGGAGATGCACTCCAGAACTTCCACTTTGAAGACTGGGGTTTTGACTCCTGTGGATCTTCAGGAGGATATGAATTTTCTCTTTGTAGAATATTCACATTATATTTGGAATATGAAAACCCTTTCCCTCTCCCCACCTCTTCTCGCTGTACTATATCATTCACCCTCAAACAAGAGCCTTCATAGACAGCTGAAATGATCCAGTATCATTCCTTGCCTCAAACAACCCAAAGAACACGATTTGGAAAATCGTTTCTACAAATTTTAACAAAGGTCAAGTTCTCATGTAGCCAAGGCTGGCCTGCTACTCCTGGTCCTTGTCTCCATCTCCCAGTTGCTTCTAACACAGACCATCATGCTTTGCTGGAAAGATCTGTGAGTCACATCTGAATTGTGGGTTAGAGACTGATACTCTCATGTGACTGTAAAAACTAGACGAATCTGGAATGCCAGGTAATTATATACTATGTTTTTGTAACCACAGCCACGGCAAAAACCAGATGTCTGGCCTCTTATCTATCCTATATACATACATGTACAGTATATGTATATGAGAGAAGCCTGGCCTTGAGCAACTTCCAAAAGCACCATGGCAGCTTCTGCTGCTACTGCGTAGAAATCCCAATCTCTGGGATATTTGCTGATATATAGATATAGATATCTAGATATCTAGATATCTATCTATATATATAGCTTCTGGAGATATATAGATATCTATATCTATATCTATATCTATATCTATATCTATATCTATATATCTCCAGAAGCCAATGGCTCCCTCCCCACAGACACTTCTGGGGAGAAGGGCTGGAGAAAAAAATCAAGACAGAAATTTCAACCTGAAAGTGACCCAAATTATAAACAGGAATCGACTCACAAGTCACTCAAATGAACTGAGTCCTTCCTGGAGCAGCTAGACGAAGGCTTTGTATCAGAATGCGGCACAGAGGAAGGATGTCACCTTGAGTTTTACAAAGGTGTAAAACTCTTACACACATTTGCCTATCTCACCAATCAGGTTGCCTTCTATAAACTAGGATTACAATGGCTGGCACATTGCATTCACGCTGCAGGCAAGAACAAACTGGATCTCAGTCATGTGCACCACGCTGCCTTTGGGTGTCTGACTGGAGGAGTACCTTGCAACAATTTTGAGGTGTATCTCTTTAAATCTTCCCATTCTCTCTTCTCTCTATTAATAATCTGCAATGCAATGTAGAGGGGACCCCTCACCCCAGTCTCCGGGACATTTATTAACCTCTCATAGTTTCCATCTCTTTGTCTCCCAGTTCTGCATTTGGAGTCAGTTCTTCAAATCAATTTTTCAGCTCACTAGTTTCCATTTTAAATTGGGGCTTAAGCTGCAGTTTGGAATGCCTTCACGTTTTATGATATTTCTAGGAGTTGAGATATTTCTTGCCTTTGTCTATTACTTTTATTCTTGTATTCAGATATTAAATCTCTCTTTTATATCCTCAAAGAATTAAACCTTACGCTTTTTTTTCCCCCGTGTGTCACCGATGCTTAAACATAGTCTGATTTGACATTTCTAGGCCTTGTTGCTAGTGGTACTTGGGTGTGGTGGCTTGTTCTTTATGGCTTGTGACTCAAATTCATAGTCACTAGTAGTAATTCTTTTTGGAGCGATGGGTAATTCCTTCTGGGTTTTCTATAAATTATTTTTTCCTCCCCCCCCCCCCCCCCCGTTCTTCTGTGATACTGAGAATTGAAGCTAATGTGTTGGCTTCTTCCAGGCTCCTGGAAGCATGACCACATCATAGCGGTTTAAAACTAATTAGTTTGAAGGTTAAAGATAGCAAAGGAGAGGGGCTTTTGGCAGGAATTCCACAAAAGTCAGCTTTCAACTATAATTTTCTTCCCTTCGCTTGAGAGACTCAGAGTCAAGCTGGAGACAGCATTTTCCCTTGAAGTTTATTCTTGGTCTGCCTTTCCTAACAGAGAAGTCCGGGGACACCCCAGAATTACACAGTGTCCCTCATTATGGTCCTTCTCTGGGTACTAGGTCTGTGTCTGTTTTCTTCCTGTACTCCATGCAAGTCTGGAGGTTGGCCCAGGAAGACCACGGTCAGCTCTGCACAGCCCTGGTCTCCTGGCTTGGTGTTGTCTCTTCCTCCTCCTCTGGAGGTGACTGCCCCTGAGAGCAGGCTCACACCATCCGGCACAGTTGATGTTTAAACTTGTTCTGTCGTGATAGTATGCAATTTACTTTAATGTTCTGAAATTCTAGATAGTTCCACTTAATTTTATAAGATGTGATTCAACATACATGTGGGGAGGTTTTTTTTTTTTTTTTTTTTTTTAATGAGGTAAAATGGAGATTAGCTTTTCACTTCTTTAAGAAACAGATAAGAGGCATTTCAGTCTTGTGGCTGCCTTTGTGCAAAGGGAGTAAATCCCATTAAAGCCTTCTCGATGGTTTCTTTTGTTTTTGTTTGTTGTTTTGTTTGTTTGTTTGTTTGGAGACAGGGTTTCACTGTATAGCCCTGACTGTCTGGGAACTCATTCTATAGACCAGGCTGGACTTGAACTCAGAGATTCGCCTGCCTCTGCCCCTAGAGGCTGGGATTAAAGAGGTTTCTTTCTTTTTTTTCTTCTTCCTCCTTTTTTTATCTTCCTCTCCCTCTCTCTCTCCCTCTTCCTCTCCTCCCCTTTCCATTCTCTCTCTCTCTCTCTCTCTCTCTCTCTCTCTCTCTCTCTCTCTCTCTCTCTCCCTCCCTCCCTCCCTCCCTCCCTCCCTCCCCCCCTCTCACATTATACATCCCATAGCATATGTGGAGGTCAGAGGACAACTTGTGGCAGTCAGTTCTCTCCTACCACTGTATTGGTTCCTGGCATCAAACTCAGGTGACCAGGCTTGGCAGCAGGTACCTTTGTTCTCTGAGATATACCACTAGCCCTGAGCTATCCCCCTGACCCTGTATTCTTTTGAATTGTGGTAAAATATCCATATTATCAATTTGACCACATTAGCTACTTTTAATGGTACACAAAGTACATTAAAATTATTTCATGACCACCATCTGCCGATGCCTAGAACATTTTATCATTCCACACTGTTACTCGGTACACATTAAACTATGCAGCTTCATTCTTCTCTATATGCCTTGTAACCGCCTAACTAACTCTACTTCTACTTCCTGTCTCTGTGAATCTGACCACTGAGGTACCTCCAACCATGGAATCAGGCAGCATTTCTCAGTCAGTGTAATGTCTCCAAAGTTCATTCATGGTGGGGCATGGACCAGAATTTCATTTCTACATAGTGTTGGACAACATTCCATCGCCAGCATATGCTCTGTTCCGTCCATCCAACCATTTGTTTGTTTCTGTCTTTTGGCTACTGTGCATAACAGGGCTTTTGAGATTAATGTACGAATGTCCTTCTTTCAGTTTGGGGGAGTATGTGCCCAGGGGTTGGATTACTGGATCATGCATTTAGTTTTTGAGTCATTCACTATCCTGAGTTCTTTTTCCAGAACACAGTTTTACATGCCCAACAGCAATGCTTATAGATTCCAATTTGTCTACATCCTGGCTAACTCTAACTACTCTCGTTTGTTTTTTTTTAATTACATGTATTCATTTGTTTGTTTGCTTAGTGTGTACATGTGTGGCCACATGCTTGACATGGTGCATATGCGAATGTCAGAGCACAATCTGGGGGAGTCAGTTCAACTACACGGGTGCTAGGAATCGAACTCAGCTCCTCAGGCTGACTCCTTTACTCAATGAGCCATCTAGTCAGCTGTAGTTTTCATTTTGCTTTTTCTATATAGCTCCTAAAGAGTATAAAACGGTATCTCTTTTTATTCTCTCTGTCTTAAATAAAACATTTTGTCAATTCTCTGAGAATTTAATACAATGTATTTTGATCATCTTGATTCCATATTCCTTCTCCTAACTCCTCTGAGATCCATCCCCCACCTCCCTATTTCCAAACTTTATGTCTTCTTTTTTAAAAAAAATAGCCATTGATTCCTCTTTGCTCTGCCTCTGTCCCTCTGAGTGTGGGACATCTCTGGAGCTCTGGAGCCCCACCCTTCAAGAACACTGACTCTTGACCCCTCCCCCAGAAGCCACTGGCCAGTCTAGCTCTCAGATTAAGGGTGGAGGCTTTTCAGCCCCTCCTACTCCATGCTACAGTGTCGACTCACTGGCTCTTTCATTTTTTTGTTTTTGTTTTTTTAAATTTATTTTGGTTTTAGAGACAGGGTCTCTCTATGTAGCCCTGGCTGTCTTGGGGCTTGCTATATAGACCAGGCTAGCCTTGAAGCCTCAGAGATTCACCTGCCTCTGCCTCCCAAGTGCTGGGGTTAAAGGGGTTCTTTCATTTTCTTTCTTTCCTTTCCTTCCTTCCTTCCTTCCTTCCTTCCTTCCTTTTGTGTGTGTGTGCATGTGTTTTGTTATACACCTCGTGGCAGAATGTTGGAATTAAAGATATGTGTCACAATGCCTCTCTCTCTCTCTCTCTCTCTCTCTTCATATATATACACACACACACACACACACACACACATATATACATATATATATGTGTGTGTATGAACATGTGCATATATGCATATACATATATATGCATACAATATATTTGATCACATTCACCCCTAACTCCTTTCATATCCACCCCACCCCCTTTCAATTTCATCTGCTATTTTTTTTTATATAGCCCTCTGGGTTCAATTAGTGCTTTCTAGATACCCATGGGTGTGGGGACATCCGCTGGAGCTTACTTGACCTACTTGGGGCTGTGCTCTTAATGTAAACAGACTCTCTTCCCCAGCAGCCATCATCTGTTGGTAGCTCCTTGGTTAGAGGTGGGGGTTGCGACCCTGCCCTGCCATGCTAGAATGTTGACTGCCTTGACCTTGAGCAGATAGGTGATCATGGTTATTGTAAATTCATGAGTGTAGCAGTTCTGCCTTGTTCAGAAAACATCCTGGTCCTCCAAGACCTCCATCTGACTGTCTTATAATCTAACTGTCCTCTCTTCCATGATGCTCCCTGAGTCTGGGTGATGGGGTGAGGGAACACTATGATGTAGATGTCCCACTTACGGCTGAGAACTCCCATGATTCTTCTCTAGGTATTCACCGGTTAGGAGTCTCTGTGAAGCGCTATTTACTGCACAAAGAAACTTGCTCTAATGAGGAAGCTTTTACTACTCAATGGGTATAGAGATGATAGATTGTACTTCACTGCTCTGTCTTTGTAGCAGAACAGTGGTAGTAAGTTTGCCCCTGGGGCTGGCCAGGGAGCTCCAAAGTCATGGTTTCTTGTTCAGATCTTCAGAACCAGAAATTCATTTTCTCCTGGGGAGTGTGTTTCGGGCCTAACACGAGGTCTAATCTCCATTCTACCTTTACCCTTCAGTCAGGTACACAGGTGAAGGGTGTGAACAGGCCCCAGGCCCTAGAGAGATTTACATACTAATGAGGTATCTGAAGGCCAGAGGGTGGAGTCAATTAAGTATTCCTCCCCAGCCCTTCCTCCCTTCTCCCTTCCCTATTTAACTCAGGTCTGCCCTGGGTTTTAGGGGGTGCACTTCCAGATCCATCTGCCATCCGTCATGCCAATAAACCCGTTTTGGAAACCCAAGGACTTCCTCGTGTGTTGGGGCAGAGCCGTGAGGAACCGTGGAGAGGCCTTTAGTTAGTGAGCAGCCGGGCCTAACTTCCAGCTGGAGGAACCCAGGGCATTCCCAGCCGACTACCAACAGCCTGTCCTAGAGGATCTCTCTGCATTCTGCACCAGCCAGTTTTTTACCTACAGGAGTGGACCTTAAATCCAAGCAGAAAGCAGATGGCTAGCCCACTGGCATCTATTTTGCCAGAGTTCATGGGCAGGTAAAGCCATTCATGACTTTTCCCCCACAGTAGTCTGCACAGACCTTCTAGTCACCAGAATCTAGTGCTATAAAAGCCAGCCAGCAGGGAGGAAACTTCCTGGTTAGTTGCAGGTTGGTGTCCTCACGTCCTGTAACCAAAAGTATGTGGTGTCTTCAGCAATTTGATTTTTCCATCAAGTTCTGGTGAACAAACCTGACCCACAGATTAAGGAGTTATGGTATCCCACATTTGGCACTAAGCTTTTGGTTTGGTTTTGTTGAAGGAATGTCGTCTTCTGTGTTGGATAACTCCAATTGATGCCCATTCTGGTTCTCCCACTTCCTCTCTCTGTATATAGGAAGCTTATATAACAGTAGGTTTCCGTATGGCTTTTCCAGATATGGTTAGTGTTAGATACCCTTCCCCATCTCTTCCTCTCTTGTGCCACACCCTCCCATCCCTCTCCCTGCCTGTGGGAAGGTATTTCATTGTGTTTTTGATTGGCCTTTCTCTGGGATCTAGGGATTCCCTGCAGGATGCTATTCGTGTATGCTCTCATAAGAAGGGGTTTGCTTCCCAGGGATGGCCTTTGATTTTATGAGCTACTTAGTTCTTACCCAGTACTCACAGGATGATGTAACATGCCTTTGTTCTTCTCTTTGAGGCCCCACTATGATTGTGGGTGCCGTTTAGTTCAGTCATCATCAAAGACATTTAAAAAGAGCTGACTGGCCAGCTTCTGAGGCCCAGTGGGCAATTAGCTCCAGAGTTCCTCTTAGATTAGCCCCATCACTGTGCAGGGTGTACATACTCAGTGTTGAAGCCAGTGTCAGATAGAGGGGACCAAATGGTGCAGCAGATTTACAACAGAGCAAATGCCTGCTTGTGAACTGTACTCAGGAAAACCCACAAGCTCTGGTGCCACAGGGACTGGGAGGGAAGAATCCACAACGCTGCTTAAAATCAGTTACAGATGCCCAAGGAGCCAGATATCAGGTGGGAGCTTGACAGTTGCTATGAGCCAGGCTCTTAGAAGTCGTCTTCAAAGATGTGCTGGAAGTAGAGAATTTCGCACGCCATTTTGTAAGCAAGTTGGCCCAAGAAGAAATCACAGGTAGATCAGCATTGTTCTGAGGACAGTGAACCCACACGACACAATCTGATTCTCTCTTGTGTATATCTGAGCCCAAACTAGAGCTTCAAAGGCCATCCCCGGCCAGCGAGCCCCTTCTCATGATGGGCACATAGGAACAACAGAGCGGAGGGAATTCCTAGTCCCCAGAGAAAGGCAAAGTCAAAAAGTCAAAACCATGAGGTCAAATTGGATCTTTATAAAATATGAAGTTCACGAATCTCAAACGGAGCAGTGAGCTCTGACTCACTAGACACCGTGTTTTATATTGAGCCACGATTGGCTGGTGAGACAGCCTAGAGCAGTGAGTGATTCTCAGCCTCCCCAATGCTGCGACCCTTGAATACAGTCCCTCATGTTGTGGTGACCCCCTAACCTTAAAATTATTTTTGTTGCTATTTCGTAGCAACTGTTACTGTTATGAATCGTAACCTCAATCTCTGTGTGTTCTGCTTGGTTTAGGCGACCCCCAGGAAAAGGGCATCTAATCCCATAGGGGTCGCAACCCACAGGTTGAGAAACACTGGCCTAGCAGTTAAGGGTGTTTTCTGCCAAGCCTGATGACCTGAATCTGATCCCTAGAATCTGAAACGTAAAAGGAAGGACCCAATTCTTGTATGCTTTCTGTCATCCTCTGACGACACACACAAGTCCCACAACATGAGTATGCTCCCTCCACACTAAATTACTAAGAATAAAATAAGCAGTTTTAGGGAATGAAGTTTTCAAGCTTTACTGTAATTAGCCTATGAAACGAGACTGGGGCTTCTAAGGAATGGTGGCTTCTTAAGAAGGTAAATGGCCCACCCCAAGCCTCATTCATAAATTCCTCACTGGAGGTACAGGCTCAGCTCCACCTTGAATTAGTGGGGTGTAAATGACTGAGCCCTTACTGCAGAGTCTGAATAACCATGCTGGGTTGAGACTTCTACTGTGAATGTGTGATTATGCCATATCTCTATTATAATTGCCACAGGATGTTAAGTAGCACTTGTTACTGGTTTCTTTTACTTTCGATCAGGACAAGATGCAGAATCAAACTCCATAATATTTCGCTCCTGAAGTTACATCTTAAACAACTTGAGAAGGCCAATTTACCATGCTGCATCTCTTTGTCTCAAAGTTGGAGACTTCCCGATGCCAACTACAAGCATCAAATTGTACAAATCCTAAGACACTGGATTTTTTTTGTGGGGGAGGGGAAATTGGGTCTGTTTGTGTGTGCGGATGCACATGTATGTTGAGCTGCGAATGTGTGTGCATATAGGAATGGAGGCTAGAGGGCAACCTCAGATATCTTCTTCACTTATACTCCATATTTTTAAGACAAAGTCCCTCACTTTTTTTGCACATGTATGTGAGTACGATGTGCACGTGTGTTTGCACATTCCCAAGTGTGTGGATATATGTGTGTAAGTAAGTGTCTGTGTGTGTGTGGTATGCACAAATGTATGCACAATCCCAAGTGTGTGGATGCATGTGTGTGTGTATGTGTGTATGTGACATGAACATATACATGCACATTCCCGTGTGTGAGTGTGTGTGTGCGTGTGTATGTGTGTATGTGTATGTGTGTGTGCGCGTGCGCGTGTGCGTGTGCGTGTGCGTGTGCGTGTGTGTGTGTGTGTGAATTCAGGCTGGAACTAAACATTAGGTGCTTTTCCTGATCACACTTCAAAGAGGCAGCTCCTCTCCCTGAACTAGGAGCTCACCAGTTTAGTTGGTTTAGCTAGTCATCTTGTTCTGAAGGTCCTTCCCACCTCCTGAGTGCTGAGTTTACCTGAGTTTACCCAGAGCTGTCACACGTGCCTTTTACGTTGGCTCTGGGAATCCAAACTCTGGTTCTCATGCTAGCACTCCGGTCTCTCACTTTTTTACCTAGCGCTTGAAGATCAGTTAGGTAGGCTGACCAGTGAGCTCCGGGGCCTGTCTCCACCTTCTACCGCTGGGATGATAAGCACACTGTCACTACTAGCTTTTCCACTGAGTTTGGGAATTAAAACTGGGGTCTTCATGATTGCATAGCAAACATTTTACGAACTGAGCCATCTTGAGTCCCTAAGTCAATATTTTATTTTTTTCCTCTTTTTTTCCTTCATCCTCCGTCTCCTACCCTTCCATTCTTCTCTTAACAAAAAGAAAGTGAATTTGTTCAGTAGGAGATGCTCTATGCAGGTAGGAGTAGCCATGTGACCAGCCTGACAACATGATTGTGAACTGTGGAAGGGGATTCCAGGAAAGTTATTGTGCATCCCATTAAAGAGCAGACTGTGTGCCCATTCCACTCCTTTCAACATTCTTTTCCTGCTAGGAGGATCGACTACAGGAAGTAGCCACAATATTCCTCTTATAACCACCATGGCCAAGTACCTGGCAAGAACCATAGGGTAAGAAGTTGGAAAGATCTTGGTTGAAAAGCCTTGGCACCATCTCCATCTCTTCTCTGCTCTGGCAGCATTTGGACTTTTTATTCAGACAACAGGGTTAAAGCCTAAGGTGGCTAAAGCCTCTATAGATGGCTTTTTGTCATGTGACCCATAGTCATCTTACACGACACACTGTGGCCCAACACAACCCTGGCACCCACCAGAACTGAGCACCTCTCGAGGCCAAGAACAGAAGGGGAGGCAGTGATGCCTGCACAATGGTCAGAGGTCCCCTCTCGTGTTCCTTTCTCTCTTACTCTTTATCTATAAGAATATAGCCAGGCAATCTGAGGCTCTCTCAACCCCTATATTCAAGCATCTCTGGGCCTCTGCTTAATTTCCTTGAGGACTCTAAACATATTGCTCAAATAGTAAGACTTCTGAGAACAGTTTAAAACATGAGTTGGAAGCTGCTTGACAAGAAATGATAACCTTTGAGTTATTAACCTACAAGTCTGACCACTCAGTGTGGGGCTGTCCTAGCAGTGAGAAATGACCTTAACCATCTTTGAAAAGCAAGGGCAGAAAATAGAAAAACAAGAACCTTCTTGGTATCTCTTAAATAATATAATCCCCCTCCCAAATATCTAGCCCCTTTATGTCTCTTGATTTATTGTATAATAAAATAAATAGGAAATACCATGACCTTACTTTCATGAAAAATCTATTCTTCTAAGCATGTGTAGACCCATATAGCAAAATTGAGCTTGCTTTCCTCATTAATTTTATGGGGTGTATGAGTGTTTCCACATATTTGCTTTCTTCTCAGGTCGTTGAAGATTATTGATTTCCTCATTTCTTGTGTGAAGTGCAATTCTCTAAAGACTGGTTAGCAGAACATCCTCTGGCTCATACTATGCCATTTCAAAGTGATTATGCTCGCTGACTTCAGCTTCGACTTTCTCGTCTTGGCTTCCATATGCTAGCAGTTTGCACACCTCTCTTTTTGCTTTTTTTTTTTATAATTAGTTCCAAGATATTCTACCCTTTTGGTTACATCCCCCAAGATTTCCTTCTAGTGGCCCCAAGAGCCACCAAGACAGTGGCTAAGCAGACATGCTGTCAATATGTATGTTTATGCCACCAAAACTTCCTGGGGGGAACACCAAATGGTTAGGAGTAATCCTGCTTCATCATTTGGTTCAAAAGGAAAAATGCTAAGTTATGCATTAGTTGTTGCATAAATTTGCATATTGATATATACAACTTTAACAGCACAGTTTAGCAGAGCCGGATGCGTGGAGATACACACGGCTGACATTCAGGCTCTAACCGGAGCAAATCAAGCTTGGGGAGACAGTGGGGAAGTTTCCATCAGAGCAAGGAGGAACAGGAGGAAGCCCTAAGTTCTTAAGAAAAAGATAGGAGGCACAGGGGGGAAGAGGGTACTCATTAGATTTTGCTTTTTATAACCTGCAGAAACAGGCTGCCACTCTCACGGACTCTCCTGTAGATTCAGACCAAACCCTGAGCAGTGTCCAGGAGGCTGGAGAGATGGTACCAGAAGGAGAGGAATGAGTCAGGAAATCACAAGGAAGCAGTTGGACCTATTTGAAGACAACAGTTGGGCCCTTGAAGAGTGTTTGTCCCACCTGTTGGCTGGCTCAGGTCTCTCAGTTTTCCTTCTGTGGCCTTTTGAGGGGACCTTAGTACAGAACCCAGTCTCAGCCATCTGTATTGTTAGAAGTCTTTGGCACTTCACCAGCAAGGTTCAGGACCTTAAAGAGGATTCTACATCCTATTGATTTCCAAGTCAAACATCTATTTATTAACTTATTAATTTATCACTGGACATGGTAATAGGTACCTGTAACCTAGTACTTGGTGGCAGGGAAATCAGGAGTTCGAAATCATCCTTGACTAATTCTAGGCCAGCCTGGATTACATGAGATCTTAACAAGCCCACTGAAAAGAAAATGCCAGTGTGCATTTTTTTTGAAGACAGGGGTTTGCTAATGAACAGTCTACTCTCTAGTAATAACACACATGCCCAGGAAACCTCATTACTAATTAGGACAAAGGACAGAGAGTTCCATAAGGGATACCTTCCATATGCTTTGAGAGGGCACACACACTGCCTACACAATAACACACATGCCAAAAGGCACTGTCAGTGCTGAAATCCATTCTCAAATGATTTATTATTTCACAAGTTCACACACATAAAATGTGCTTGATGACATCTATATTCTTTTATCCCTCTCATTCTCAAATTCTAAGTCTTAGCCTCCCATGTTTTAAGACTTCATTTCAAGCACCTCTTGTAGGGCATGTGGGACCTGGTTACCAGACAAGCAGTAACAATGGGAAGGCCGAATGAACTCAAACTCTGGGAATCTCAGAATTGAGAGTGGTCAGGAGTGGAGCTATTCCCTACCTGTTTCTACCTGCTCTGGAACACATAACCACAACAACCCACTGAGGACCATGTGCACTGGGTCACATAACATAAACACCTGGAGTTCTCTATGCTAACGAGGTATCTAGGTAGCCCCAAGCATTCAACCAATGAGCTTCCCTTCCTAGACATTCCTTCCTGCAAAAGGTAGTTAATCCCCAGTTCATCCCGAATAAAGTGTATGCATTCACATCCACCAGCAAATAAACCAGTATGGCAATAACTAGGCCCTCACAGGGCTTTGCACATTGACATGGCCTGAAGTGCAATTCCAGAAAATGAATTTTGTCTTAATATAGATAGAAGACACAGAAAAGAGAATGTGAGGAGGCCGGTGTGAGAGTTTCTACAGTACAGGACAGCAGCAGGCATGGAGAGCAGGGGTGTAATCCATGGATAAGATCTTGTTCAGATGGAATCCATGGGATTTGGCAGGGAGCCAGATGGAGGAAGCAGACAAAAGATGACTAAGAGAAAATAACGTTTATCAAGGGCCGTGCTAAGCACTTCACATGCGCTAACTCATTTGGTCCTTCTAATGCCTACCCTGGTAGATACAAACCCAGTCTCTTCTCCAGAGTTGCATCTCTGGCAGGAGGTCCCAGGTCTCTCTAGGGCCCCCGTCACGTTGCTTTCCACATGGATGTGCTCATCCCTACCTCCACGCCAGTTCCCTCTCCCTGATGCCCAGTCAGTAAATATTGAATGAGTTGATGCTGACTTCATCGCTGTCTGTTTCTGACTCACTCACAGAAGCAAAGGGAAAGTACAGCAGTGCTGGAAACAAATCCGCCCTAATCGCTGAGTTAATATGGGCAGTGTCTGGGGGAAAATATAGCATAAAACTCCACCATTATATTCCTAACCAATTAAAAAGTCTATACTGGCAGTTGGTATCATAATGAAGGGTTTCATTTTATTTAGTTACACTGTAATAAAACAAAACAAACCCTGCCTGAATTATCCTCCATGTGTCAATAGAAAGGCATTTTTTCAGATTCCAGTCATTTGATAGCACCATTGTGACCAGGGGGGTTGGTCTTTGGGATGGGCCCAGGATTCCCCAGGATGATGGCGACGACCTCCATTGCTCTGGCTCTTGGTCCATAGGCTCCCACTCTGTTCAGCTCTCAAAGTTAGACTCTTGGTTTAACTTCTTTGATTTAACTGCTTTGGTTTGTTTGTTTGTTTGTTTGTTTGTTTTTCTTGCTCTTGATTTAACTTCTGCTTTGTTTCTCACACTGAAAAAGAGAGCATGAAAATTTTTGAACCCATCCTCCCTTCCAATTCAAGCATTTGAAAGATTGTGTTCCCCCAACACCCCACCTCCACCGTGTATGTGTGTGTGTGTGTGTGTGTGTGTGTGTGTGTGTACTTAACAGACAAATATTGACAGCAGGTGCCTTTCTCTATTGCTCTCTAACCTTTACTTTCTGAGGCTGGATCTCTTACTGATAGTGGATCTTGTCTTTGTGCAGACTGGCTGGTCCGTGAGCTCCCAAGATCCTCTTGTCTTTACTGCTCAGCTGTGGGATTGCAGGAGCAAAGCACCACATCCAGGTTTTGCTGTGGGTACTCTGAATTCAAACCCAGGTTCTCATGCTTGCAAAGCAAACACTTTACCCACTAAGCCACCTCCTGAGCCCAGTGTTACTTTCTTAAGTGCATTGCATGCCTGTGATTTCAGCAAGAAAAAAAAAAAAAAAAAAGACAGGGGTGTTAAATCATGGCCATTCGGCCCTGCACAAAGTAGGAAACTAATCTCACCCAAATCCAAAGTGTTGGCATTTAAGTTAGTGAGCCTTTACGGTTTGTAGGCACCCTATGCCGTTGCCCTAATCATTGGGAGGGTCTCTGTAGCTGTGGTCAGCTGCTCTCTTATATTAGGAACATGACAAGATGCAGGATCAGCTGAAATAGATTATATGTGTGAGCACTTGCATGTGTTCATATACATGTGCATATAGCCAAGAAATTGTTTTTGTATGTGTGTGCACTGTTGTATATGCACAGGTGTTCCACATGCTTTGAGTTTGTGTGTGCGTATATGTGTACATTTCTATGTGTATAAACTTTAGCCTATAACATGTCAGCAAGGAACAATGCCTCACACTAGTGTGATAAGATAGGAAGAGGGTTTGTTTTTTGTTTTTGTTTTTGTTTTTGTTTTTTGCTGAAGAGTGATAGTTTTCATGGTTTTCCATTAGACAATTTCTTCTTTCCATGTTATATGACTCTAAATCAGAGTTCTTAGGGTTTCCCATTTTGAAATGTTTTAATTAGCAAATCTAAATTTAAACCAATGAATGTCATAAGTAAAGGCTGTATTAAATGTTTTTATCCAAACACATATCACTCCCTCTTGAAAATTTAAACTATTTATTATATTGTTATTCTTATTAATACTATTATTATTATTTGTGTGGGTGTGTGTGCTTGTGTGTTATGATGTTCTTGTGGAGGGTAGAAGACAACTTCTGGGATTAACTTCTCTCCTTCTATCATATAAGTCCCAGGGATGGAACCTAGGTCATCAGACTTGGTGGCAGGCATCCTTACCCACTGAGACAACTTTCCGGCCCTTATTCCTTTTTCATTCAGAGGATGGCTTTTAGCCTTGGGCAGCTTTAGTTGTTGTTGTTTTTTGCCTTAGCACGGAAATGAAATCTGGTAAATATATTCTGAGAGTGAGGTTTTATGGGAAACTGGTTACTGGCTGCTATTAAGAAACAGTCTTCATGTTTCTCACTCTGTCTCTTAAGGTGTAAATATGGTGTTGGTATCAGTCTCCTCTAGCAATGGTGATTTTTGAAATTGAGCTTACATCAGAATCACCTGGGAAAGTTTTTAGAAACTGCCAACGACTAGAGATTCTAAACAAATTGGTCTGACCTGGGGGGGTGGGTCCTTCTGAAATCCTTAAGAGCTCCCTGGGTAATGGTGCTAGACCAGGTGATTGAAACTCACTCTTCCAGACCTTGGACCAGTGGTTTCAAAGCCTCAGATCACGTGGAGAACTTTTAATGCACACTGCAGCTAAAGCCTCATTTAAGACACAGAAGACCTGGGGTCTGAACCAGCACAGTGGCCATTGATTAGAAGTTCTTTGGGTGACTGCAGCATAGAGACAAAGAGAAACTACTCATATTTATGAGTCTGTGCCAATCTGTGCAGTATGGATTCTGCTGAAACATCAACAAAGATAGTGGTATAAAGAGACACACTGTACACAACACCCGGAATTTCCTAAGTCATCCACTTTCAGCACCCCACATGGATCTTTTTGCTAAAAATGCTTTTTAAATTCTTTTTCCAAGAGAACCCTCTTCCTTCCAGCAGCTTCTCCATTCTCTTCTCCTTGAATTCGGGCCAGAAAAAAAATTTCCATTCTTGGTTACATATCTTAAATTACATCCTTCCAATATTACAGATGCATTAAGGTTCAGAAAGATACAAAGCCAGAGGAGGTGAAGTTCCTGACCAAGGCATACTTGACTGACAGATAGCGGTAAGAATGCCATGGCAACTGTTCATCTTCGAGAATGGACTTAATACATGAGGGTGACTGGCCATCTAAAGGATGCCCCTTCCACCCACTCTTTCTTCCTGTTTCCACTGAATACTCTGATTCCCATTCCCTTAAAGGCTCTGTGTTAACTGTCAACAACTCTCTTGGAGAGTCCCATTTTCATAAAGTCTAGGGCTCCAATTAAACCCTAGCAAGAACAGACAGTGCAAAGAAGCAGCCATGCTTTCTAAGCTGCATTTGACTTCTTCCCCTTTGCCTTGGCCAAGGTGTGACAGTAACAAGAGAACATGGAATGTGAGGCTGAGGGTGTAGTTAAGTTGGTGGAGTTACTGCCTAGCATGCATCAAGCCCTGGGTTCAATGCCAGGCACCCTTCCTGGTTGTTGTTGTTGTTTTTTTTTTTTAACAAAACAAAACAAACAAACAAAACTACTTTATAGAGACTTGATCAGTTCATCACTCTGTGGGTCATCATTCAGCTCCATTATGTTGATTACACTGTGCTGACCAAACCAAACCAAAGAGTAGCCAGTAACAGACATCTGTGTAAACCATATCTGCATCAGAAGGTGAATGGTAGTTCTTATGAAAATTCAGAGGCCAAGGTATTCAAGGTATCCTTTTCAAAGTGAAAAGCAATTTGCTACTCTGCATTTTCTGTTAAGAAAGAAGCACAATGCTTCCACCTATGGCCATATAACCCTCATGAGTGCAGTCCGGGGCTACATAGAGAAGGTGCTGAGTATGAGCAAAGTTGAAATTCAAGAAGCCCCAGCAAGATGACTCAGCAGGTAAAGGCACTTGACACTAAACTTGATGACATGAGTTGGAGCCCAGAGCATTACATGGTTGAAAGAGAGAACCAATACCCAGAACTTGTCCTTTGATCCACAAAAACAGACAGACAGATACACAAATAAGATAAGTGTAATTAAAACTGTCCAAAAAGAAATTCAAGCAACTCTCTCCTCTGACCCTCATCATTAAAAAAAAAAAAAAAAATCTGAAGCTTTTCTCCAACATTGCCTTTCACTGGCTTTACTTCAAGTCTATCACCTAGGGAAGTAAACCATAAGCATGGTAAGATAGCTTTGGATGACAGTCTATAGTTTCTTTAATTTGGGAGATTATTTTAAAATATGTCCCCTAGAGTTTAAGAAAAAGGCCATTGCGTGGTACTGTTTCTCCTCTGGCTGAATTTCATAAATACAGAGCCAAGCATTGTGAAGGAGAGTGGTCTCTCACTATTCCACCCAATGAAATATACAGGAAGGCTTTGCTTCCATAATCATCAAATGGCCCCAGTGCTGTCCTGGTCCCTCAGCTTGTTGTGAAGGAATTAATAAAGTCAAAGAGCTGTGAATTGTTGCCCGGGGAGGAGCCTCCACAAGCGCAGTTCTCAGGAAGTTCCTCATCCTGCTAGCCTCCCCTCCCCTCAATGGGACAACTGTGAGCCACATTCCTGTCTCTCAGCTGGCTCCTGTTCAGACATGGTTTTTTGCATAAGACCAGAAATCTTCCTCCATTTTATAATTAGTTTTTAAAGTATTTTCATGTTTTATTCTCCTAATTTTATGATTTTACATCTTTGTCAGATGTGGAATTTTGTAGTATAGGCTATTGAAAGCATATAGTAACCTATTAGGTGATTATTTGGGCATATCAACATTGTTTGTTAAGTGACCTTATTGTTTCTTTACTGACCTGACTTGTCACCGTAATGAGAGGATGCATTCTTGGATGGACTCTGACCTACTTCTCTATTGTCTAATTCTCTGCCGATGTGTCTATTTGTGTGACAATGTTGGCTTCTTTTAGTTACTTTTCTTTTATAAAATGTGGAGGTATCTGGAAAGACAAATAATCTTCCGGTACTCTGATTTTTTCCCAAAATATATTCCTGAATATTCTTTTTTCTCCTTTTGTTTTGTAGGCTGATCTCAGCTCTTCTCCATCCCAGTTTTCAAAGGTGTGTGTGTGTGTGCGCGCGTGTGTGCACACATATGTATTTGAGTCAGGAAGACTAATTTTTTTTTTTTTTAATTTTGATTTTTATTTGGGCACAACTGAAATATGGTAGACCCATCTCTTTTGGAAAAGAATTATGGACAGAGTTAAGTAGAATAAGAACAAATTATTTTCTTGTTATATTCCATCCATTCTTTTCCAAACCCTCTCAAAAATTTCCATATCTTTATAAACGAGTGAATGGAAGCTGGAGACATGGTTCAGTGGTTAAGAGCACTTATGGGTCTTCCAGAGGATTCAGGCTTAGAGTCCATATCTGGTGGCTTACAGCTCTGTGTAACTCTCTCTCTCTCCAGGGTATCTAGTACTCTTTTCTGGTCTTTTGAGGATTCCAACACACACACACACACACACACACACACACACACACACACACACACACACACAGAGAGAGAGAGAGAGAGAGAGAGAGAGAGAGAGAGAGAGAGAGAGAGAGAGGCATGCATGTTAAAAAAAAACCCACAAAACCATTTGGACATGGGAGTCCATTATAATATAGGAACTATTAATTCTGCTAATTACCAGCTCACTAGTAATTTCCCCTGTGGTCAGTAATATTCACTACTATTGAATAGGTACAACAGTAATGACTTCTATGATATTGTGAGGTTCGATGAGCATGAGGTAGCACTTATTGAATTGGCACACGACCTGTGAGAAGATGGTGTTTACAGCCTGAAATTTTTATTTCTTCAAATATTCATGTTCTTTGCAGCTTTGCAATGCTCCCTCGTACTCTCTACCTCTGGGTCCATCCAGGAAACTTACTTTGAGACAGAGGATTGCAAAGCAACTAACACTGGGACTTGTTCTGCCTCCCTTCTGTCTTCAGCACACCATGAAAATGTGCTGGTGCTAGCCTTCTGGAGGCTGAAAATGTAGATCCCAGTTAACCTTGAACATCCCAGCAGACGGCTGACAAACAGTGAACCTCCAGACTGAAGGGTGGGTCAGGCATCAAGGAAAAGAGCCACCCACATGAACCCATCCACATCACTAATCTTCCGACCACGGCACTAAATGTCAATGTCTTACTTAGGCCACTGAGTTATGGGGACGTATGCTCCAGTGTTATCATGTCAGTAACTTATACAGAACTTGGCACATAGGAGGCGTTTGAAAATTGTTTACTGCAGCCATTTGATGATTCAAATTGGTTTTTATTTAAATAAGAGACAGTTGCCCATCTATCAATTCTTCCCTTTCTTTGAATTTTTACTTGGTGGTGTCTAACATAGGTACACTATTAAATGAATGTGTATATTTTTCAATTTGCCACATTTCAAATGACATCCACACTGCTTCTAGTCTCCTTAACAGAAGAGAATATCAGCCACATTTAGTCTCCTTTTAGCACTTTACTTGGGTCTCAAAGGAGATATAAAAGAAATAGGAGACAGAGTTCCCTCTGATTCGTATACCTGAGTGATAAGAATTCACTTCAAGGACTAGGTTGGAGTCACATAGCTTTGGTCTGTGATATCTGAATATGGTATTAAGAGTTTCCATATGGGGAAAGTGTAATTACAGACTAAATGCCTGGTTGATGTGCTTCTCTCCTCAGCTTGTGGCTGGGTTATGAAATGGAAGTGTGACCCATGATGACTTGCATCTTGTTGGGAAGCAGCAGAAATGTTACAAAAAGTATTTAGTATGTTATACACTGGAAGGTGGGATAGCTAGAAACAACATAGTCATGCCCAGATTAATTCTGTAGTATCTGCTATCTGTGAGGACTCCCTGGAAGCTCTCACTTTTACTTTTCCACTAAATCAAAGAAAAGGCCATACTGTTTGGTTGCACCCACCTTCCTAAGGTGAGCAGTAGTGACTCAGAATACAAGGTTTCCATTGGACTGATGCTGAGAGGAGGTCAGTCCTTGTTTGTTGTTTTCTTTTGGTTGCCAGTGAAGTTGTTAGCTTAAGTTCTAGGGTGGTTTTCTAGTCTGAGCTTCTACAGAATGGAATAGATTGCAATTCCTTGTGGAAATATTCTCAGTGCCATTCTGTCAACTGTTATTTCTCAAAAGAATATGTCCATAAGCAAAAGCAAAGTTGAGATCTGGTAGACAATGAGTTAGATACAAGGTAGCCAAGGCATTGAATTTTGGCATCTTTGTCTCCTGATCACACAGGGAATTTAGACATGAGGGAGCCAAAGAAACTACCATGTATCTTGGTAGCTGTGTAACCAGGTGGTCTGAATGTCCCTTAGTAACAGAAGCTGAGGTAGGTTTGTCACACTATATCAGAAACCCAAATATCAACATGCCTTCCCAATGTCCAAATATATGCACCAACAGAAAGAATACAAGTGCAAGCTACTGTGTCTTCATTACATTGTAATTTGTGTAGGCCTGGGAAATAACAAAGTAGGTGGAAGGAAGCACTTGTTACCAAGCCTGATGACCCAAGTTCTATCTTTGAGTGCACATGGTGGAAGGACACAAATCACTCATACATGTTTTCCTATGATGTCCACACATGAGCTGTGACACACAAACCCCCACACATAGATTTACACATATACATAACTTTTAAAAATATAATAAAAATATCATTCATTCATGTTACGGTTTTGAGTCTCACTCTTTGTGAACTTTTCAAGAAGATCATGAGATCAAATTCATAGTGACTTTCTAAGGAGAACAGAAGTCATTGTACCCCTGTGAATGACAACCACCTTATAAATATTTATAAAAACACAAAATTAACAGTGGAGAACCCAATAAACTGCTACTTGTCCAGGGGTCAGCCAGCCTGCTCATACCCCTCTCCCTCTCTCTCTCCTTTTCCCTCTCTCCCCACTCCCTCCCTCTTCCCACCCATCCCCACAATCCTACACTGTCCTTTGCTTTGCTAGATAAACTTCTGCTTAAACTCTGTTTCACTCAGTTGAAGTCTCCCTTCAAGGAGACATGAACCGCAGAGAAACCTTCACCCTCTAATAAACCTGTTGCAAAGTGTCACCTGGCTCAATAGCCATTTAAAATGTGATGATCAAGGATTCCATTTCCTCCAGCCGCTCATCTTCTCTCTGGCTTTCTGACACGTACACTCAGTTCCTCTCATTCATCTCCATGGTGGCTTTGGATAACACAACTTTATGCCTTGGAGAAAATATAAATCTGTTCTTCTGGCCAGGAAGAGAACAGGTGACTTCAGCTTCCAGCTAGGGTTAATAGAAAGGTCTTTACCCTCTAACCAAAGCCTACATCTTACAGATTCAAGAATTACTGGTCTGTAAAGAACCTTCAAATAAAGTTGACTGGATGTGTTCACCTGATACTTGTTCCAGAAATCAACCATTGGTTGGCTAGACAGTCAAAGCATGGAAGCAGCACTGCTGTGACTGAGAAGCAGGAAGGTGGGTAGCTGGGGGGTCTGAACACACATCCTTGCATCTTCAGGAAGAAGAATTAGAAAACCACTAATCTTGCCAATTTCCACTTTCTAGATGTGAACAGAAGTAAAACTATGGTCTGCAGACAGACATAAAGAATCTAACACAGTTGGAACTAGAATTACATTTCCCAACATTTTTAAACCTTTGAGATTATAATTACAAAATTTTCCTCTTCCATTTCCTCCTGTCAAGCTCTCTCATATACTCCCAACATTTAAGATGGTGCTCCTCCTGGACTTTTAAGTAATCAGTGGGAAGTTCGAATAAACGTCCACTATGAACAGAGGCATTTAAATAGATAAGTTTTTCCAGAAAACAACGTCATCATAATGGAATGTGGCTATTTGGCACATAGTTTCATGAAAATCATTTTAACTGTTTCTTGTCTTTTTTGGTCTGACAGTCTTAGTTGTCAACTTGACATAAGAATGATTGGGAAGAAATGAATGATTTCTCAATGAAGGATTACAAAGATCAGGTTATCCTGAGATTATGTCTATGAGAGTTATCTTGACTGCATCTGTTGAGGTGGGAAGATATGCCCACTGTGAGTGGCATTATTCCCTAGGCAGAGGATCCTGAACTATAGGAGAGTGGAGAAAGAGGGCTGAGGCTCTTCACTGTGGATGTGATGTAACTAGTTACTTCAAGTACCTGGTGCCTGGACTTCCACATAAAGATTGCTTGGAACCTGGAATTACCAGCTAAATGTTTTCATCAACATATTCTGTCACAGAAAATGAAATTGAGAAAATTATTATGTTAATAATGAGGATGAGTCTTAAAATATAACTTAGAAATTAATAAAAATTAAAACGGACACACTTCCCAACTTCAACCCCAAACTACTTCCTTTGAATCATCGATTTATTTTCACTTAACAACTATATCCACATATGTATTTATGGCATTTCCGATTATTTTAAAATGTAAATAGTAAGTCATTCATTTCATCTAGAATTTCCAATTTTGTTGAGTATAGGCTTTTGTAGTAGGATCTGATGATCTTTTTGTTTTTCCTCAGTGTCTGTTGTTATGTCTCCCTTTTTTTGTTTGTTTGTTTGTTTTTTGGTTTTTTGAGACAGGGTTTCTCTGTGTAGCCTTGGCTGTCCTGGAACTCACTCTGTAGACCAGGCTGGCCTCGAACTCAGAAATCTGCCTGCCTCTGCCTCCCAAGTTCTGGGATTAAAGGAGTGCGCCACCACTGCCCGGCTATGTCTCCCTTTTCATTTCTGATTTTGTTAATTTAGATACTATTTCTGTGCCCTTTAGTTAGTTTGGCTAGGGGATTATCTATCTTGTTGATTTTCTCAAAAAACCAGCTTTTGGTTTTGTGGATTAAAAGGGAGGCTCCAAGGTCTGACACTATGTAAGGAGCAGAATAAAAATTCTTTACACACTATTACTGATGCTATGGTGTGCTTACAGACAAGCCTAGCATGGCTGTCCTCTGAGAGGCCCACCAAGCAGCTGACTGAGATAGTCAGGAACCCCTGTGCTTGAATTAGGGAAAGGCTGGAAGAAGCTGAGGAGGAGGGAGACCTCATAGGAAGACCAGTAGCCTCAACTAACCTGGGCCCCTGAGATCTTTCAGACACTGAACCACCAACCAGGCAGCATACAAGAGCTGGTTCAAGGCCCCCAATACATATACAGCAGAAGACTGTCTGGTCTGACCTCAGTGGGAGAAGATGTGCTTAACTCTTGAGAAACTTGAGACCCCAGGAAGTGGGGAGGCCTGGCAGGGGTGGGGGGCATCCTCTTAGAGAAATAGGGGAGGGTTGGGAGGGAGGAGTAATGGGATAAGGAACTGTGGGAAGGGTGCAAAGACTGGACTGTAAAGAAATAAAAGTAATAAAAAATGTAAATAGTGTGCTTTTTGACTGTGTGCTAGAACTTTAAAAATAAGGGAGATGCCAGCTTTTCATGTAAATACTTGTGTTTATTTTTCAGGTGTTGTGTGTCTGCAATATGGATGTTCCTCACTTCATTGAGGAATCATGCGATGGCTCCCCAGATTTCTTTGTTACAACACTGCCTTTAAGATTTTTGAATATACATTTGTCCACTGTTCAAATATTTATGCTTTCCAGATCCTTGGAAAATTTACTGAGTCAAAAGAAATTTATATAATCCAGTTGTATATTATATAATTTATACAATGACATATTTATATAACTATATATTTATAGAAATACACAATTTTACATATTTCTGATAAATATTGAGTTGTTCTACAGAATCAGGCCAGTTAAGGCTTCTGTTCTACCCTGACAGGGCTATTTGTCAAGATTAACACCAGATGCTAATCTTTTCCAGTCAGCTCACACATCCTAGATTTGGTGACTCAATCCCCTCCTGCACTTTTTATTCTTTTTATCTATATATGCTAGAGTTCTCATGGGTGGCTCAGCTTTCTAGAATAAAGAGTTTAAATAGGAGTATTTATTTTTGCTCATGAGCTCAGAGGTTTCAATGCCTAATTACCTTGATCTGTTGCTATGGTGACAGGAGGGCACCTCTGTTTACTTCATTGTGGCCAAGCAGCAAAGAGACAAGTAAGGGTCAGTGAGATGGTTTGTATAAGCTTGGCCCAGGGAGTGTCACTATTAGAAGGTGTGGCCCTGTTGGAGTAGGTGTGGCATTGTTGGAGTAGGTGTGGCATTGTTGGAGTAGGTGTGTCACTGTGGGTGTGGGCTTTAAGATCCTCATCCTAGCTGCCTGGAAGCCAGTCTTCCACCAACAGCCTTCAGCTAAAGATGTAGAACTCTTAGCTCCTCCAGCACCATGCCTATCTGGATGCTGCCATGTTCCCACCTTGATGATAATGAACTGAACCTCTGAACCTGTAAGCCAGCCCCAATTACATGTTGTCCTTATAAGAGTTGCCTTGGTCATGGTGTCTGTTCACAGCAGTAAAACCTTAACGAAGACAGTCAGGAACAAGACAACCTTCATACAACTACCACCCCCCACCCCCCCACCCCCCACCCCCCCACCCCCGCATTCTAACCCTCCACTACCAGTGACCCTCTTCACCCAGCTAGGCCCACACACTACTGACTTCTACCTCCCAATTATTATATCATTAATCTACCGAAGGATTAATGCATTGGCTATGTCAGAGACTTCATGACCAATTTGTTCTCAGTGACTAGCTCCACTAGCTGAGGACCAAGCCTTTAACATGTGGGCCTTTGGGGGAAAACTTTATATCCAAACTGTAACACTTGACTCTCACATAGAATTCTGAAGTGTATGTGGTATTTTTAAAGCCAACTAATATTCAGCAAAACTCACTTAAGATACACACACAAAAATGTAAAATACAAGATTATAATTTAGAGCATCTGACATAAACGTTTAATTTCCTGACCCCACTGGGGACATCCGAATTCTGTAACTGGCGTTGGCCTTGTGTTGAGCACTGTTTTGGAATGCTGTCCTGAGGCCATGACACTGTTGTTATTCTCTTGAACACTGAGCAGCTGTGCTTGCCTGTAGGCGACAAGCACAAGGGCCAATTAACATTCCACCATGAAAGTGGGGAGCTGCTCAGGAGCCCCACCCCTCCCTGAGGATATATGAGCAGCTAACACTTGTTGGACAAAAGAGAGACACCTTCTTCACTGTTGTAGGTACTTGTAAGTTGCCCGTGGCTGTGTGAACAATCCCTTACTTGTGTTTCCATAAGTAAATCTAATCAAGCTCGCTGCTTCACCAAGCTAGACTTAAGAGGAACTGTTTCTTCCGTATGTGTCAGGTGCTTTTCTTTGTGTTCTGTAAGTTTTAGGAGCGTGTGGAAACCTGATGCTAGCTAGCATTGTGTAACACATCTTTAATTATGTGTGTTGCAATTATTTTTGTTGTTGTTGTTTTTAACATCTGTTTTTACCACGTCATTTTGTTGATGGTATCTTTTACCATACGCAGCTTTTTAAAATTATGAAGCCAAACTTACCATTCTTCCATCTCTAGGGAAGCCCACATTTCTGATAATCTTTCAATATCAATCTGTAATTTCTTAGTCAGAGTTGGGCTAACTGTTGGGGCAGCCAGCCATGTATTTTTTTCATTGAAAATGAATCATCCTAAATTTAAAATGCAAATTTAAACTTGCTGCTGCTGTTTTTGACTAACAACATCAATCTTTATGGAGGAAAATAGAATCCCTCACTAAACTACATTCAGAGTGAAGAAAACTCCAGAAGGCCCAGATAAATGGTGGCCATTTCAAATTAGAAACTGTGTGATTGAAAGCCCTGTGTTACAAAGCCCACGCAGAAACAGTTTTTGCAGATATCAGCTTCTTACCCATGTGTCCATGTCCCTCAATGTCTTGCCTTTTCCAGCAGTAATTCAGAGTCTTACCTGTAAAATACTAGCTGATGTGGGTTATTGCTGACAAGCAATTTGTGTTAATGTGGTAGTTAACCTCCATTACCAACTTGTCCGGACTTAGAATCACTTAGCAGATAGAAGCACAGCTCTGGGCTTATCTGAAGGCCTTTGCAGACATCACGAACACAGAGGGAGTATCTACCCTGAATACAGCAGGAGACTGATGCAAAGGGAAGGAAAGGAGAGAGCCAGGGTGGGAGGGTCAAGATTATCCTCTCTTTGCTTTCTGGCCCATCACAATATAAACTTAATTGCTCTGCCTTGGCATCCCTTGTATGATAGAGAATCCTCTAACACTGTGACCTCAAACAAACCTTCACATCCTAAGTTCTTTCAAGTATTTTGTCGCAGCAACATAAACGTAACTAATACAATCAGCAATGCACTGCTTTGGATGAGACCTGCTCCTTTGGGGACGCAGATACTGAGAAAGCTCAGTAACTTTGATGCTGTAGAACAATCAAAGTCTTCATGGGAAGTGACAGGGGAAGCTCAGAAAGGCTGTAGCCATTCCAAACACACAGAGTGCAAGAAAAGGTGAGGTGTGCCTGGTAAAGGAGGGTAGGGGGAGTTGGGGGAAGAATAAACATGGAACGATTACAAGATTAAAAAAATGAAAGTATATCTGTTGCACTGTTAGCTAGTTGAGTGGCTACTAATTTCTCTCTGACAGTGTGAAGGTTGATCTCCTATCCATCTTTGCATCCCTAGTGGCTTGAGCACAAGAAGCATTCTGAGACCACTTGTGTGTTTTTGAGAAGACCGGGGATTGTATTCACCTCGAAGCGTCGTGTGCCATAATAATGGTACCCAAGGAAGCATCAAACATTAACGATACATTTTAAGAACGCATTTTAGTATGCTTTGATACTACACAGTTGTTTGGTTTATTTAAAAAAAAAAAATGGAATCAGAAGGAACGTTCTTTGTACCTGGAATCTCTTTGCTCTTCTTAAAGGCTAATTTAGAGACCTGAGAAAGTAGCAAGGGATAATGATGATGACAGGCATCAGCAGGGGATCCTTTCTCATCTCCTTGCCTCCAGACAGATGAAAATGAAGACTCCATCAGGAGTAAGAATACTTTAAAACCAGGGGACACAAATAGGCTATGAGAGGAGCAGCAATTGCTACTTTGCAGTGCATTCTAGGAGAGTGAAAAAGCAACACACACACACACACTTTTTTTTTTTAGCAAGCCTTTGGGGTCTTCATAAGGATACAGAACGCTCGGAAGGGATCTAACAGGAAAACCTGCTCAGAGTTCAACTACATTCAATGCCAGCTCCAATACACTTATAAAATTTTGGAGCATCATCCCGACAGCCAGATCCTAGGTTAAAATTCTACCATTATCACAGGGCAGTCATGACTACGAGCAATAGTTTAACCTCAAATACCTCCAGTTTCCCGTTTGCAACAATACCCACCGTAGCATGGCTAGATAGGCCCGGGGGTGTGACTTGAGCTGCAGCCTTGGCGTGGCGACAGCTCTATATGACACTGTTACTCCTTTTCTTTGAAAGTCAAAGTTGTGCGGGATTTGGGCATGCATTTATGTTCCCTGTTTCTGAGTTTCTGAAAGAAGTTGACCTTGCTATAGGATGCTTTAGAGCCTAAAGTGTCTTGGCTATCAAGAAATATCCTCTCCCCAGCAGTGCTCCCAGGAAGGAAACATTCTTAAATGCCCTGACTTGGAAAAATAATACCTCTACTGATGGGAAGAAGACGTCAGTGGCTCATGCCTACGTGGCCTAGAGACCTCACTATCTTCTGCATCCCGAAACCCTGGATACAGACCATCTCTGGTTGTTGTGTGTGGTTTGCCTGTGGACGGAACTGCTGTGGCATAACGGAGCCCTAACCGGAGATAGTTAAGTAGGACATTCTCCGCTATGTGATCCCTGCTATGTGCCCTGCCATATGTTCCCCTATGTGTTCTCCGATGTGTTCCCTGTTATATGCTCCCCCATGCCTTCCTCATGTGTTCCCTGCTATGTGTTCCCTGCTATGTGTTCCCTGCTATATGTTCCCCCATGTGCTCCCCAATATGTGCTCCCCCTATGTGTTCCTCACTGTGTTTTCCTACTATGTGTTCATTCTGTTTTGTTGTGGCAGCTTAACTGACCCGGGGAAGGCAGATGAGAGCAACAACCACTGCCCAAACCACAAGAAGTTTTATATAACGGCGTGGTCAGAGCGTACAACTTCCAGGGATATTGAGATCGTTAAACAACTTAAAATGTACAGAAATGTCTGAATTTCTCATAGTACAGGTATAAGCTTCAGAATTAAAAAAAAAATCATGAGTTACTCTAGCACATCGAAATAATATTGACCTTGTGAATTTATTATTTATATCTTCTCTTGGTACTTCTTGTGGACATTGTCATTTTTATTACTGTGGAAGAACTCACATTTCAAGTTTCTTAACCTAGAATACAATACAGAAAGCCTCCCATGCATTATATATTGATGACATTTTGTGTCTTCTGGGTAAGTCATATGGAATAAAGGCGAGGTTTGCCTTTGACCTAGCCCATTTGTGCTCTCTGTGTGACTGACAGGTTTGTTGCCAAGTGGCTCCCGTGCCTCACAGACTTGTCAAGAGAGATGGCTGTGATCACCTAATTAGAGAGAGTCCAAGGGTAGACACTGAGGCTGGTTATCCCGAATGCCTGTGATCGGCTATTACTAGAAACTGCGGGCTTTCTCTGTGAGGAAAATGACACCCTCAGGAAGAACTGTCTGCCACAGCTCCTGGAAAGAGAGGACAGAGGATTTGGAGAAAGATTTAAGTAAAGAAAAAAAAAAAAAAAAAAAAAAAAAAAAAAAACAAAAACAAGCTAGAATAATTGCTTCTGGACATTTTTAGTGAGGAGCTTGCAGAGAATTATGAATGTTCATATTATTTGATGTTCTTCATCTTTCACACTTCTTCACTCCCAGTGGTCACACCCGTTGTACAGCTCCTTCCCTGCCCCCACCATGCTTTTCCCCACACCTACCATTAAAATCGCACACATTTTAGTGGTGTGAACAGGACCCAGATCCTAAAGTATGACAATCTTGTCTTCCCATTGCTGGTGTCATTAACCTTCATCATTGTCAAATTCCTTCTTTTTTTTCCACACGTGTGTGAAAAAAAATAACACGTGTGCCATTTAGTATGTATAAAGGTCCAAGTTTAATAAAGGGAGTCTTTCTGCATTGCTCTTTACTCAATTCATTAGGGCAGACCCTCTTAATTGAACCCAGAGCTTGCTGATTTGGCTAGCCTGGCTAGCCTGTCTTTGTCTTTCCAACCTGTGTTGAAATTACAGGCAGGCGACCGTGCCTACCTGGCATTGATGTGGGCTCTGAAGGCTCATCATCATTCTTACACAGCAAGCTCTTTATCCACGGAGCCATCTCCCCAATACACCCCTTTCCTTTCTAAGCACCATTAGCACGCATGTTAACTTTTCCCGGGCTGAAGGAAATAATATCATCATACTCAATACAGGCACCAACAACAGAACAGAATTCCACCAAGGCTAGGGTCCTAGTTTGCTTTCTGTTGTGATAAATGCCACAACCAAAAGCAACATGGAGAGGAGCTAGTTTATTTCACCAGACATTATGTAACACATCAAGAAGGGAAGCCAGGGCAGGAGCTCAAGCAGGAACCTAGAGGCAGGAACTGAAGCAAGGGCTATGGAGGAACACTATTTACTGGCTTACCTTCATGGCTTGCTCAGTTTGTTTTACTAAACACCCTGGGACCACTTGGCCAGGGATGACACTGCTCACACTGGGTTGGGCTACCCCACATCAATTATTAATCAAGAAAATGCTTCCACAGACTTGCCTGAGGGACACTGATGGTTTCTCTTCCCAGGACACTCTCTTTTGTTTGTCAAGTTGACAAAAAGCTAAGCAGCATATCCAACTGGCAAGCGAATTAGTTCATGGAGTCATTCACAGAATATGGGTGAGAGGTTATTTATAGGAACGTAGACAATTTACAGAGAGAGTTACATTTCTGAAAACAAAAGTCTACTCCACCCTAGAGATCGTTAACTATTTGTATGTCCTTGGAGAAAATCCCAATGATGAATATTAGTGGACCCAATCTTCTGGTGTAATCACAGATGCTGAGAGTTCAGAGAGAGCAAAGGCCCACTCATTCCTGGATCATCACAATGCCCCATGGTATGTGGGATGGAAGCTGTTGGCCTAAGTCACAACATTTCTTCCCAATCATGGAGAGGGAGGCACACTGGATCTGTCATATCTGGGGAGTCAAACAGGCCTCAGAGAAACAGGGCTTGTCAAATAATGTCACAGGAAGAGTTTGTCTCTTTGGAGTTCAGAGAGAAGAGTTATCCAAGCTGAGAAAGACTAAGTTCTTCATTAAATTCAGTCCTAACCATACTACATATTTTTAAAAGCAGAGCCCATCACTGCCATGGTTCATTTTACTGTGTGAAGATCTCACTATAGTCAAATCCATGGGAAAATAGACAAGGACAAATCAATCTGTTTCATTGCTCATACCATTTGTCCACTCAGTATCAGGAGACTGAAAGCAAGCAAGCTGTACAAAGAGCTTTTTCCCCCCTTCTTTGAAATTCTGATCTTATTTTTAGCAGCTTCCAGTGATGTTTCAAGAAGAACAACTTGTCCAGTGTACTGAACTTCCTAGTACAGAGCCAAATAATTCGTTTCCATCTTCCAAGTTCACTCTCAAGATGAGCGTCAAAGATCATCTCCAGTTGAGCAAAGACAAAGAGTGCCAAAGTCATGTTGGCCACTACCCAGCCCTTTTCTGATGCCAGCCATCAGCTAAGGGTGCCACAGGGTCTTCCACCAGCTGAATCCATCAAGAAGGGACTTGGGACATGGCTCAGCGAATGAAGTGTTTGCCATGCGTGTGTCAGGACCTGAATCCAATCACTAGAGTCTACGTAAGATGTGGATGTGGTATGTGCAATTGTAATCCTGGCACTGTAGTGAAAGGGACACATAGATGTGTATGTGGGGCTTTCTAGCCAGCTGGCCTAGACTGATTAGCAAGCCTCCGAGCTATTGAGACACCATATCTCAAAAAACAAGTTCTATAGAGCCTGAAGGATGACATGTGAGGTTAATCTGTGACCCCCCCCCCACATACCTGGGCACATGTACACACATGTACAACTTCCTCCCCCTAAGCACAAACACACACACACACACACACACACACACACACACTAAATCAGTAATGCATATTCAAAAGCTTTTGAGTGGTAGACATATGGATTCCAGTGGGGTGAGAATTAGATAGTCACTTCTACTCAGCAGAACTCTGTATCTCAGGATCAACTTCTAGACCCAGCAAATTTAGGTGCATGTTCGGAAAACATTGCAAGGGGTTCCTAGCACCCAGATAATCAATTCCTTCAAAATCCAGCCCTTGGCTCCTGTCCATGTTTCTAGCCCCATCTTGCACACTGCCCCTGCATCATATTTTCCCTGACATCCACCCTCCAGAGGAAGCATTTGATCCTCTCTCCTGGGTTCTGGGCCTTGGAACAGACTTAGCCACCATCTATTTTAAAGGAAGCCTTCTATGATTCTTGTAACCCAAAGCAAGTATGCTCCCATAGTACCTGGCTCTGCTCCTTTGTAACACATTGGTGCAATTGGTTGGTATAATTTTTTTGTGTTAACAAGAACCCCTCGCTTTGCTGAGTGCATGGCCCAACAACTCTCTCTACCACACCGTACCCTTAGCCTAGCAAACCATACCAACAACAAATAGGTGTGGAACGTATGGATACACGCGCGAGAAACACCCTTGCTACCTCTCCTTGCCCACCCTGTAATGGCATTCCTAAGCACTCTGCAGACGGCATGGGCCAGATTTAGGAGAAATAGCATCTAACTAGCACTATCTAAATTCAGCTCCAAACTTTATTCTTCAGTGGAAATGGAAGGAAGGAACGGTGAGGTGGGAGTTCAGCTGCAAAATCAGTGATGTCTGGAATAAATAGACCATCTTCTCTCCCATGAACACTCGGCTGCCGTTAGCATGAGAAACACAGACAGGGCCCCACCCACTGCTCCTCATCTGAAATTCAGGAGCAAAGGAACATTAGGTAAAGCTTCACTTCATCAGTATTTTTTGCTATAGCAGCAGCCCAGAAATCTTAAGGGAAAAACATTTCAAATAAAGTAACATGAAAAGCCACCGTGTGTGTGTGTGTGTGTGTGTGTGTGTTTTAAAGAAATGACAAAAGATTTAATAAAGATGAAAAATGACCCACTACACTAAGTCCTTGGAGAACGGCCTTAATCATTCATTATTATCACTGCTGTGCTGCTCACACACATACTATTGAGACCCGACTAAAATATTTAACAAGAGTCCTTCATACCCCTACCCCTTATATTCTGCCAAAAAACCCTCATGTCAACTGGAAACTGGATTAAAACAACCCATCCAACAATTGAGTCGTGTGTGTCCCAAACACTATGGTCATTTGCCATTTATAAAATCAACACAAAATCAATATAAAAATTTCAAGGTTGTTTAAAGTGCCCGAAGTAGGTCATTCCATCTATGCAGAAGAAGTAGATTTTGATGTGGAAAAAGAAAAAGAGGAAAGGGATAGGTTTTTATTTATAGGAAAATACGAAGCGTTCTAATAAAACAGACTGAAAAACTGATGGGAGGTATACAAGGTGATTTTTATGAGCTTTTATTATGACATACACATTTTTAGATGCAATAATCGCCTATACTACCTCTTCTCAAACATAAATAATATTAGTCCATAAACTTAATGAACACTAAATAAAATCTGCTCATACAATTGCTAAAAATGGGAATTCATCTTCAAAATGTTCCTGCAAAGTGACTTGGATATCTTTGCTATGTTTGGTTTCATGAGCTAATAGTTTTAAAGGGCATCTAGTTGAATTTAGACTTTGCAACCCATTAGACCAGACAATGTCTATCCAATGCATCATCCATATAGGATGTTGAGAACTTCATTCAAAGCCTCTCTTGCCTTTGTGAAATTGAATCCACAGCATACATGTAGAGGCCAGAGGACAAGTTTCAGGAGTTGGTTCTTGTTTGGTTTGGGGGGGGGGGGGGGAAGGGGATAAGAGACTATTTTACATATCAAAGCAGACCCGGCCTCCAGGTTTTCCCAGTGTGATGGTTTGTATATGCTTAGCCCAAGAAGTGGCACTATTAGAAGTCCTGTTGGAGTAGGTGTGTCATTATGGGTGTGGGCTATAAGACCTCACCCTAGCTGCCTGGAAGCCAGTATTCTGCTAGCAGCCTTCAGATGAAGATGTAGAACTCTCAGCTCCTCCTGCACCAGGCCTGGCTGGATGTTGCCACATTTCTGCCTTGATGACAATGGCCTAAACCTCTGAACCTGTAAGCCAGCCCCAATTAAATGTTGTCCTTATAAGAGTTGCCTTGGTCATGGTGTCTGTTTACAGCAGTAAAACCCTAATGAAGACACCCAGCATTCCTCAGTCCCTACATGGCATACCCTGCCTCCAACCTGAACTTTCCAGCCCAGGAATTGAGCTGCCTTCACCCAGAGGCTCTTCTAGACATTTTGGGCTCTCTTCCCCTCTCACGTCTCCCTCTGTGCATGTCCTTTCTGTCTCTCATTTCCTTTCTTCCCACTTCTCTCCCCATGATGATTTCCCTGGCCTTGGTCCTTGGGAGCCAGTGAACTCACCCAAGAGCGCATTTCCAAAAGCCCTGCATTTAATATAATCTAATCTGGCTTGAACTGGCTCATTTCACTGTCGAGGAAATAACCTATCAGGTCTCTCTTTCTACCACAGGTTTTAAGGACTGAACTCTGGTCACCAGGTTTGTGTAGCCTACATAACAGGTTCTGGGCCACCCAGAGATTCACAGAGAGACCCCATATCAATCAATCAATCAATCAATCAATCAATAAAAATAAGAATTTAGTATTTTGATTTGTTCTTATGACTGAGTTAAGTTGGGGAGAATTAGCTTTACTGTAACTGTCTTTCAATCTTTTAACACAATGTCTCTCTGCTTACTCTAGTCTATAATGTCTCTCAATAAAATTTATAATATTTTGGGTAGAGGTGATTTTATTGAAAGTATTCCCTCTCTAGAGATGTTCATATGGCACTTTGCTTATGTGGCCTGGTTGATTTTAAAAGTAATTACATCATTTTCCTTATATGTCCTTTGTTTAAAAATTATAAATTTGAGCTAAAATGTTATTATAACAATAAAAATAGTTCATGCATGAAGTAAAATTGGTACTTACCAAACAAAATTACACCTCTCCGTTAGCATTCCGTTTCATTGTTTCAAAATTTGAACAGAAATAAAACTCCAGGTGGTAAAACGGGAGGGTGGAAGTAACTTGAGGGCTTTGTTTTGCTTTTTTCTTTGTCTTTGTTTTCTCTCCATGTTCAAAGTCTCTTTCTACCTTTGAGATAGGTTTTCATGTAGCCCAGGTCAGTCTTGAACTCCTGACCCTCAGACCCCCTACTTCTGAGATGCTGGGATTATAGGTGAGAGCTCAGATTCTTGGTTTCAAACATAATACTTAAATTCATGAGTGAGCAGATCCTGGGGGAGGAGATTGGTTAGCCACCAAAGTGAAATATGTCTGTCCCCATATGTACTGGACAGTTGTCCTGTCTTCTTCTAGGGGCTGAAGATACTGTATCTATGTCAGGATTCCACACATACACCCTGACACTGTCACTTGCCTTTCCCTCCGCTGCAGCCTGTGATGAAGGTAAGTTCCCGTTTACACCAGCCTGCTCCTTCAGTTCATTCTTCCTCCTGTCTGCTGTATTTTTTGCATTCTGTTGGAGGAACCTGAAAGACCTGTTGTCTTTATTTTTGCTTTTTCTCAAGAGACAAAAATTGTGCAGCAGCAAACATGGTGAAATCATCTAATTGGATTTTATTTGCAACTCATGAATTACAGAATCTCCTCTACAAATGCAAAAGAGACTCCCATGAGCTCAGCAGAGAAAGTTGGTTTCAACAGCAGAAAAGGAGGTTGAAGAGGTGGCTCAGTGGTTAGGAGCACCTGCTGCTCTTGCAGAGGACTCAGGTTCAGTCCCCAGCAACCCTGTAGCAGCTCACAACATCGTTAACAACAGTTCTAGAGAATACGATGTCCTCTTCTGAACTCTACCGGCTCTTGCACACCCATACACCAAAGAAAGCAGATTCAGGAAACAGAAATTGGGTCAGCTAGGACTGCATTCCTTTGGTTCCACTTGCGTTTGAGTAGAGGGAATTTATCGAGCTGGTTGAGTTGTTATCCCTTCCCTGGTTTCTCAAGAGATCAAATAAACAACCTGGAGTTGTTTTGGTGATAAGGAGTTTCAATTCAAGTGACTCCATTGTGGTCTGATTTCTGTTGGAGGTTGGTTCAGGATCTCAGTACAATCAGTGGCTGAAAATTTTTATATAACAGCTTATATTACAACCTAAAATGGGCATCAGTTGAGACAACATAATTTGTTGAAATGACCAATCTTTTTCTACTCTTCTGCAGTTATTTTTTGTTAAAACTCAAGTGGCCATTTACCTGGTTCTATTGTGTTCCGTTGGTTTGACACTCACTTTCAGATTTCCACATCGCATTCTTTCTGTTAACATTCAGCTTTGATGTCCGGTGGCTTGGGCCTACCCACGCTTACATTTTTAAAGTTTTCCTCAGCTGCCCATGTTTATCATCTGCTAACAGACTCTGAGAGTCAGTATGTTTCTTTTCTTCTAAAAACACATCAAAAGACAGCAAACCTTGTTGGGATTTTGATTGGGGTTACTTTAAACTAGAGACAAATTTGGAGGGAACAGACATCTTACGGCATCTTACAATGTCAAGCTTTCGGATGTGACGGCAATCAGGCTGCAGCATCTGCTGCCACCCCAGGATTCCTCACCTGGGTTGATTAGGCTGGTTAGCTGGCTAGGTGGGTGTTCCCTTCCACCCTCAAAGCTCCACGTACTGCCCTTCTGAAGCCACGCCCTCAGTTGAAGAGGATGACCTTCTTCTAATAGAGGAGGATCAGCCTTCAGTCGAGGGGTGCACTCACTTCCTAGAACCTCCAAACACGCTCTCAAAGGACAATATCAGGCTTTCTTATATTTCTGAAATTGACAACATGAAGGTCTAACACCTGACTTCACTTCCTTTGATGGTCTCTAGGGAGTATGGAAGCTGAGAGACCAAGTCCAGTTCATTTCTGTCACATTCTTTTCAGCTCCGGATGTCCGCAGTTACAACTTTCATGATAGCACATCTGGGCCTCGAGACTCCTTATTGATGATGGCTCACAACTTCCTCAAGCTCTGAAACAACTCTTAACATTAAGATGAGAATAAAAAATGGGGCGGAGTATTTGGAAGTTTGTTTCTTCCAGAGCCCACCCACAAATGTTCCAGACACCCAGGAGTTAGTGATCAGTGGAACCATGATTTACATGGAAAAGTGCCCGGGACCAGCAATAGTGACACTGAGCTTAGAGGAGGACACTGAATCGTTCTCTGAACTGTAATTCAGGAGCTCCCACGAACTCATCTTTACATCACAGAGGACAGAGCAGAAAACTCTCATGTCTCCTTCTGCTCTAAAAATAGCAGCCACTTCCCTTGCTGCCTCCGCTGCTTAAAATCATGGCCAATCAGAGTGGTGGGGGTGAGGAGGGGGAGAAGGGAGAGAAGGGAGGAGAGGAGAGAAGAAGCTCCCTCAGAACTTAGAAAGGCTTTTGAATGTTTAGCATAGATTCCCCCTTTTAAAAGCAAGGGCCCTAAAACTAGACAGACTTCTCCAACAGGGAGTTCGACAGCACCTTCACAGAGACTCTCATCATGGCAGCCTTTGTTATAATTTTTTAAATGAAAGGCTTAGTCAAACCTTAGCTCTACCTCCTAATCTCCCAGCTGCCTCAAACTCATAGTTCCATTATTGGAAGAAAACAGGCAACAAAGAACCAGAGCTGTAGCTTGAGGGGTTGGAGGCATGGACAGAACATCCCGTCAACCCTGCCGTGCATGACTAGAACCTGTGGTCAGGAGGCTTTGCCCAAGATAGTAGAACAGGAGCTGGAGCTGAGGTCCGGGGAACCTGTGTTCCTGCCTCTCAGCCGCACCCCAACCCTGCTTCCTCTAAGGGGAGCCATGTTGTGAGCCCTTGAGCTGTTGCTGGTCGGCTCCATGTTCCACCCTCTGTTCCTCCCCTACACTCCTAGGGTGTCACCCATCACTTACCCCTCCATGGGTCACCTCATTTCCTCATCAGAGACAATCAAAACCTTTAAAATACTTTATAGCTTTCATGAAAGGGACAAATGAAATTTTCTCTCCAGATTTGAGGTGGAGGCGGGGGGAGGGGGGAGCCTTCATTCTGTTCTTTCAGAGTTCTGAAAAATGTCCTGTAATAGTAAGTAGAAGTCTACAAATTTAGTATTTTGAATATTTGTTCTTTATAAAAACAGTTTATCTGTACAGGTGACATCTTGATGTGGAAAAAGTTTCTGGTAAGTTACTTCAATAAATAATTTATTTTTTGCAAAACAAATAAGATGGTGTGCTATTTTAAGCAGCTGGACATTTCTGCTTGCTTTGACCATGAAGAGAAGCCAACGGCTGAGGATCTGTCCAGCCAGGTCTGACTTCTGAGCAGAAGGAAGCCTTCATGTGATAATGCAGATTTTGAGCTTTTAGTCTTGTCAAAGCATATAAGGTAACTCATGTCATTTACTAATTGCTACTTACAGCCAATAAATTTAGATTTGTTAAAACAATATCCACAGATCAGTCATTACATGATATAATAATAGTATATTCTATTTCTGAATCACCCATTCATCTGGGGTCAAAGTTGTGATTCTGACAGTTAACAAGTGCTTTGCTGACCTCAGTTTCACATCTGTGTGATTAAGATGGTCCCCAAGGTCTCCAACCATTCCCACACTATGTTCCTACCAACCTTCCGTCTCTCTTCAACAGGGTGAAAACAACATCCTTATTGTACAATAAATATTTTAAACTGTCTCAAAATTGTACAGAAGGATGGACTTCACTATGACATTTTTATACATGGATGCCATATATATACATATATATCATATACATATACATTATTCCATATACAAGAGAAACTAGAGAGACTTTTCTTTCAGAGTTTGGCTTATTTCACATCACATTATAGTCTCTAGTTCTACCCATTTCACAAGTGTCATAATTTTGTTCTTAAAAATTCCTTTGTGTATGTGTGTATGTGTGCATGCGAGCATGCACATGCACTTGTGTGTATGACATTTTATTTATTATGATCATTTAAAACATGCAGCTTACAATTATTTCGCCTTTCAGGAAATTTTCCATGTTTCTTGGGACTGGCTTTTTTCTTCCTTCCTTCCTTCCTTCCTTCCTTCCTTCCTTCCTTCCTTCCTTCCTTTATCTCATTTTTACTGTTCAAGCAAGGGTCATGTCATATAGCCCAAGCTGATCTTGAACACACTAGAAGCCCAGGCTAGTTTTGAACTCACAATCCTTCTAGCAAAGCTCTCAAAGTGCCGAGATTACAGGGGTGTGCCACCACACCCAGATAAATGTTCCATATCCTTTTAAAGGCTTGGAGGAATCATCAAAAGGTGCTTTCATCAACATTGTGAGATCCAAATACTAGAAAATATGGAACATTGTTATTAAACAGAATAGACAGATGTGGTAAGTTTGGAGGGATGGTAATTGGAATGGAAACATTGGTGGAGACAAGAGACATCTATGCTCAGACTAGTGAAACTCAAGTCCACTGGGAAGTAAGACCCCCTGAATGCCTGCTCTCTAACTCAGTTTTCCAGGCAGAAAATATATGAATATATGAATACACACATAAACACATACACACATACACACATACACCTAATCCATCCCACAGAATTATGTCTCGGTCCCTACACATGGACCTTACATTCTTTTTGATTTTTAGTGCTTTCCCCTGAGACTATAATGTTAGTTATGGCTATAGCGAATGGCTATATTCATAGCTAAGCTAACCCCTCATTATTCAGGTCTCTGCATAGAAGGTTGAGAACAGGATCATTAGTTCAATTGAAATTAAAATGTTAGTTGGTTATAGCTCTTTCTAATGTAGAAAGAGGAAATAAAGCAAGCAGCTATTCTCAAATGTGAAGACCAGGGACTTTTCGCCTGCCATTCCAGTTTCTTTAAATTCACTTAAATACCACCCTATGGCCTTCTGGATGTATGCCCTAGACAAAGGTCATGGGGATTTGGGGAAAATCAGGTATCAGTGGGTGAGCAACCTGGACTATTCTGCTCCCAGGAAACACCAGGAACTCCAAATAAGGAGGCAGAATAGGCAGGGCTGGCAAAAGTGGACAACTTCCTTCTTTTACTTGATTGTATAACTAACATTCCTGAGTTCAGATATTTTCCCCCTAGAAAACTAATAAGATATTTAGAGCTGACTCTTGGTTACGGGGGTTCAGTGTATTTACAAAGAGAGGGAACACATGCCTTGTCTGTCAGAAGATCACAGAAGCCCAGATGTGGTACAAAGGGTGGACCTCATAGAAAAGTGTGTTCATTCTACCACGCACTCACGAGGGAAAAGAACAGAGTCCAAAAGGGATGCTAGTCTCACAGTTAGATTTTGGACAAAATAAAACATCCTGTGGCTAAAGTCAAGTAATAGTTTGATTACCAACTACTAAAATTATGCACCGATCTTTTTACATTTCCAATTTTATTTGGATTAAACTTGCTTAGGGCGACCTGGCTGGGGAGCTTAGTAGGATTAGATGCAGAATTTTTCTGGTTGGATCAGTTTAAGATTGTTTTTTAAGTAAAGGGCTTTATTATATTTCAGTGGTAAGATATTCTTATAGTGTACCCCAAATCTCTCATTTGGGGGCCATTTTATTTCTGTTTATGGAAAGAAAAAAAAAGATTGAAATAAGTATTGTTAGTTATTTTTCCATCCTATACCTGTTGGGAGCCGACTTTAGTAGAAAGCGGCTAGATCAACTTTGCAGCCATCTGGAACCATATACCCTGATGAAAGACTTGGTTGTCAAAAGCCTATAACAGCTGAAGCACACTCTGATAAATATATTGTTTATCCCACATAGCTTGTTTTGCTGTTTAGTGACCTCAGCTGTATGGTGCACGTGGTAAAGTGTTTTCACCTGTGTTCTCCTGCTTGTGTATATAAATACCTCAGAATTCCCTTCAAAGGGGAGACTTGAGGGAGACTTGAGAAAATAGAAGAGACTGAATCACACCCTGTCTTGTCTCCATTCTTCGAGTCTCTTACTCCAAGAGCCCCACTCTCTCTCTTGACCAGAGCACTTAGCCCCAAAAGTGTTGAAGCAAAGCATTGAGGCCGAGTGTGGGCCTCAACATCAGTGGCGCCCGAACAGGGACTCCAGTAAGTGGGATACAGTGGAAGACACCCTGCGCTGGAGAACCAGTTCGACTGACAGAGCCTCAACGTTTGAACTCCAGTAAGCAGGATACAGTGGAAGACACCCTGCGCTGGAGAACCAGTCGACTGACGGAGCTGGCTGAATTCGGAAGTAAAACAAAGGTGATTGCATAGTAACAAAAACGGGGCAAGAAATAAGTAAATAGAAACAGATGAAAAAGGATTTAAAGATGCAAGGAGTAAATTGCAGGCTGCTCTGAGTCAAGAGAGCCAAACAGATAGATAAAGGTTATAGTAACAAAAATGGGGCAAGAAAAAAATAAGCAGAAATAGATGAAAAAAGTTTTAAAAATGCAAGGAGTAAATTGCAGGCTGCTCTGAGTCAAGAGAGCCAGATAAATAGATAAAGGTTATAGTAACGAAAATGGGGCAAGAAATAAGTGAGTAAAAACAGATGAAAAAGGCTTTAAAGACGCGAGGAATAAATAGAAGGCTGCTCTAGACAGAGAGCTAAGCAGAATGATAATGTTAATTGATTTAACTTTCAAAATGGGTGTGATTCTGAGTTATATAGTTATATTTTTCTGGATAAAAACTCAATGTAAAGGTTTTTCTGGTTACTGGCTTAAGGAAAGGCTAATTTGGAAAAAAAGGTTTTTCTATGTGTTTTCTGATGAGGTCATTAAGGTAGTAGTTATGTCTTCCAGAATTATATGGATCAGACATGACAGAGGTAGGCCTCCAGAACACTAGATTTCAGAGAATCAAAATAATTATCTTGATACTAAACCTTGTTTTGAGATTTGTATATTGCAGAATACACAGCTTTGGAGAATGAATCTTATCACCTGCATGTTCACTGATGCCCTGGACTTCCAGCTGGATGCAGTTAAGACAGACTTCAGATGCTTATCAATGTACCCTTCCCCTCATTCCTCTTCTAAAAGTCAACGCCCATGTTCAGCTTGAAGAAGTTAATGAAGAGTCGGTGCCCCAATTCCCTGGACTTGGGGACTGAGGTGGTTAATATTAGGCTGTCTTTATCTGTATAATTGTTACTAAGCTGATGCAAAATTCAAGGATTTCATTGGTATAAATTTGTGGGTACAAGGCTTAGACCTTTCACTTCTCCAACAGGGGAAGTTGTGTGTTGCCTTAAAGAGTGTTGCTTTTATATCAACGGTTTAGATATTAAGTCTCTTGTCTCTCAGGTTCATGCTGTTCAAACTGATGGCTTTGGTACGGCAACAGATAACAAATGAAACCCATACAGGTCCGCTATTACAGGCTGGAAGTAGGGGACTCTGAAACCTCTGTCATCAAGACTGATGAGGATTAACCCCTAACTTGCGTGCTAAGCCGGTTAGCCAATGACGGGTAAGAGAGCATATCAAGACCCTTGCCCCTAAAATAAGGGAGGCCTCACCATCTTAAGTGAGGCTGGGGTCCTTTGCTCCAACCTAGGACAGGCATGGTTTCCGTAAGTTTTCCCAGCCTTCCCTTTTGAAAAAAATTTAAAAAGGGAGACCTGTTGGGAGCCGACTTTAGTAGAAAGCGGCTAGATCAACTTTGCAGCCATCTGGAACCATATACCCTGATGAAAGACTTGGTTGTCAAAAGCCTATAACAGCTGAAGCACACTCTGATAAATATATTGTTTATCCCACATAGCTTGTTTTGCTGTTTAGTGACCTCAGCTGTATGGTGCACGTGGTAAAGTGTTTTCACCTGTGTTCTCCTGCTTGTGTATATAAATACCTCAGAATTCCCTTCAATAAGGGAGACTTGAGAAAATAGAAGAGACTGAATCACACCCTGTCTTGTCTCCATTCTTCGAGTCTCTTACTCCAAGAGCCCCACTCTCTCTCTTGACCAGAGCACTTAGCCCCAAAGCGTTGAGGCAAAAGCGTTGAGGCAGAGTGTGGGCCTCAACATATACCCTTACCAAATACTGGCAGTTATGAGTCTGTGGACTAAGACCTTTGGAAGAATGAGAATGTGCAAATACAGACATGATATTTCTAGTTTATAGATTATAACAGCCAAGCATACTAAGTAATGAAGCATGCCATAGGAAAGTGCTATATTTACCATGGTTTAGATTTGTCCATCAAGGTTCATGTGCTGAAAACTTGGTCCTCGATGGAGTAGTATTAAGAAGTGGAACCTGTGGGAAGTTCCCGAGTCATAGTAACACAGACCTCATGAGTAGATTAACCATTCATGGATTAACAGGCTATTGCAGGGATGGCTTGTATGGGAGCCATTTCTGACACACTTGTTCAGACTCCTCATGTGGTGCACTCTGCCACGCTATGATACAGAACGGGTCCCCTCACCAGTTGTCAAGCAGATGCTAGCACCATGTTCTTAGACGCCTCCCGTCAGAACCATGAGGTAAACAACTATCTGATTTTTATAATATACCCAGTCTATGGTGTTCAGAAAATGGGCTAATATTATATAATACAACATTACACACTTTGAACTATAATATAGCATAATATTATATTTCATAATATAGTACAGCATGATTTACTATCATATATAATCATATATATTACATGTATAGCATATATATTGTACTTAATGCCATTATGTGTGTATATAGGTAAGCCCATGTGCACATCAGTTAGGCAGTATTTCCTTGCTATGACAAATATCTGAGAGAAACAACTTAAGGAGACAGGATGTGTGTGTGTGTGCTCCCTGTTTCCATGGTTTTGGTTCGTGGTCACCTGGCTCCTTTTGTTTCAGGGCTGTGGTGAGACAGAACATGGCAGCAGGGACACATGAGAAGGGAGACTTCACCTCATGCCAGACAGGAAGCAGTGAGAGAAGGAGCTAGTGCAAAGACATGCCCTACAAAGTCGCCTCTGCAGTAATTTGTTTCCTCTAACTATGCCTCAAGTTTCTCCCACCACCCAATAGTCTAATCTACCAATGAATTAATCCATTGGCAAAGGCAGAGCCCTCATGATCCAGTCACTTCCCCCAAATCCCCACCCCTGAGTGCTGCTTCCGGTGGGGACCAAACCATCTACACACTATTTGGTGGGGAATATTTAATAACCAAGTCATAACGATACACATAGGCTAAGAGGCAAGAGAGAATTCTCACAAATAATGTGGCATCAGAACCAGGCAATAGTTAGTTTTTTGTTTTTTGGGTTTTTTTTTTAGCACTATTTTACACCCTTCCTTAAACCCTGTTGAGTAATACTAGGATCCCTTTTGAGTGATACTAGGATCCCTTTTTTGCTAGGTGAGCAATTCAGGCTCAGAAAGATGGAGCACATTTCCCAAATGTTCCAGTTATGACTCACAGCTTCTAGAATAACCTCAGTAAGACAACTTCACTGTTGCCCTAGCCTTCTTCTGACCTTCCTTGATGAATTTTGTAGAGGAATTTGGGACAACCGAGCTGCAGATGGGCAATACTCCTGTCTCTGCCCAATCATCTTGCAGAACAGAAACCAGAAGAAGAACAGAGAAGGGCTGGGTGGAAAAGCCGGAAAATGTGGAAGGGAACCTAGTTAGTGCATGGACATGATTCTCGATAAATTCAGATAGTTTTTCGAGCTTGTGAGCCATCTTCCTAGGTTGTTTTATACTTGACTGTGATACCGATATTTTGTTCTGTGACATCATGATATGTTTGGAAATTGGAGCTTGAAATCAGAAGAAAGCGACACCACTGTTGCGTATGAGCTTTCTGAAACGTCACTGTCAAACTTCCATGCCTGATTGGTAATAATAAAAGCGCAATCACCTGTGTCAATGAACGGCAATTCTGTGGGGATGTGTGTGTGTGTATGACATGTACACTTGTGTCAGGCAATCAAAGGAATCAAATCTGTGCAGGTGATACAAAGGGAAGAGGGCACAGAAAGGCCAGGAAAGAGCCTGGGCAAGGATCTGCTCCCTTCATTGCTGTCATTTGTAAATAGGAATGGTCTCATAGAGACAAATGAGCAAAGTCATTTGGATCAGCCCTATCAGTGCTGGTGATCAATCAGGCACATGAAGTCACAATAGGATCGTCCTTAGCCTATATCCTGCCGCCATCAGAAATCCTCAGACTCTTAGATCAAATAGCACTGGGCTAGCTCTCTAGACCTCATCAAACAAAACCCATGAAAATGTATTCACAGTAAATAACATGACCACACCAGTCCTCCCTCTGAGCCACTAACCCTGCCAAGGCCAAAATGAGTGTTCTTTGATGTAGAAGAGAATACGTATCTCCAAGGAGGCGATGTGGCCTTAAGCAATCTCTCCTAGCTCTTTGACAGAGAGAACACCTCTTTCACCTGACTCAGTTGCTCAGAGGCATCAGCAGTAATAGGGAGGATGGATCAGTGAGAGCCACTGTGTCCCCAAGCATGGTGGACCCAGCAAGGTTACCGTCCCTAGAATTTAGTTGCTCTGCCCAGGTAGGGTGACAGAGAGCTCATTAATGGCACATAAAAATGGTTTAGGGGTACACATAAAACTTGCAACTTGTTCTAGCAAAAATGAGGGACACTTGGGTCTTGTGGTAGTTTGAATAGAAATGGCCCTCATAGATGCGTGTGTTTGAGGCCCATAGGGAGTGGCACTATTAGGAGATGTGGCCTTGTTGGAGGAAGTGTGTCACTATGGGGGTGGGCTTTGAGGTTTCCTATGCTCAAGCTACACCCAGTGTGGCTCACAGTCTCCTTCTGCTGCCTGTGGATCAAGATGTAGAACTCTTGGCAGCTCCAGCACCATGTCTGCCTGCACACTACCATGCTTCCTGCCATGACAATAATGGACTAAACCTTTGAAACTGTAAGCCAGCCCCAGTTAAATGTTGTCCTTTATAAAAGTTGTCATTGTTCATGGTGCTTCTTCATAGCAATATAACCCTAACTAAGACATTCCTCAACAGGAAGCAGTGGTAAAAGTCAAAAAAGTATAAACTTCTTAGGATCAAAGAGTCGTTTGTAACCAAAGCTAAGTTACCTCCAGCAAGCTCAAAAGACAATCTGTTGGGCCTCCTGGTGACATAAAGTAGACAAAAGCATCACTACAAATTGTCACAGAGCCCAGAGAACATTTGTAAGTGCTCTTTTCCCCCTGGCTCACCCATCAGTTCATGGGGAGCCAGCCTCTGAGTGTGCTGGGGTCCTCTCCACATCCTTTCCAGTTTCTTCTCTGGTTTACTTCATTCCATGCTGCTGTCCTCCCAACCCCCACCCCCACCCCCGTGGTGATCAGTGTCCTGAAGGCAGGGAGAATTCATTCCTGGTTCCATCCTGGAAGGTGACGACAGGTACTTCTCTGAGTCACTTAGACACTTCAGATTCTTAAGAGTGGCTTTTCCACAGCATAGGAACCAGTGGTGGGTGGATCTTGTTAAAACACAGGCTTGTGTTAGTGGATCTAACACAAAAGTAGACCCAAAAGTCTACATTTAGAACATTTTTTCCCATGATGTACAACCCATGCCTTGAGTAAAACTGATTTTTAAAAAAAAGGCAAGAAATACTTTCTCTGACAGGTGTTGGTGTTGCCATTCACACAGTATAACCAGATCATCAGGGGTGCCAGGCATGGTACATACACATACATGTGATCCCAGCACTCAGGGAAGCAGGCAGAGCTCTGTGAGATCAGGCAGCCAAGGCTTCACACAACTAACTCTCTTTGTGTGAAAGTGACCACAAAAAGGGAAGTTGTGTCCGACAGAATGGCTACAAAGGCTCCTTAGTATGTAAATCCTGTTTTCATTGGAAGGGTGTGATGCTTTGATTGAAGACTATCCTCCTCAGGTTCATGTGTTGGAACACTTGGTCCTCGGCTAGTCATGCTGTTTTGGGAGATGGTAAACTCTTTAGGAGGTGATGGTAGCTGAAGAAGGTGGGCTGCCTGTGGGCAAGCCTTGTGGTTTACAGACCAACTCTAGTCTCTCTGCTTCCTGATATCTGTCAAGATGTGAGCAAGCTACTGCAAGCTCCTACTGCCATGGGCCCACCTGCCACTGTGCCTTCTGGCCATCACAGACTGTATCTCTTCAAACCATGAGCCAAAAGAAATCTCCCTTCACCAAGTTGCTCATTGTCAGGCATTTTGGTCACCTTTTCCTTGGAATCCCTTTCTTCTTTGGCTGTTCTTATACTGTCTAGCACAGACATGACTCCTTCAAAGCACTGGTGCCTACTGTCTACTTGCCATTGTCTCAGGCTACTTATCACTGAGCTACACGGTGCTCACGTGGTGTACTGGAGCCATCTACATACACATTAGTCCAGCATGGATATCTCCTGCAGAGGGTTATGAGGAGCTTTCCGCCCTGGGAAAGAAAGCAGTGAGCTGTTGTCTTCTGATTTGCTTGAGATCACCTTAACATAATAAGGTGATGTTGGTATTTCAACCATAATAGATATTTAGGTGCTCACAAAAAGAATTAAAAAAAAACTGGCTTAACTCTGAAAACACAGTGGATTGTAGTTATTGAAGCTCAGCTGCCATGTAGTTCAGTAGTAAACTAGGCATATGCTTATGGTCACTGGCACGTATCATGACGTACATTTCATTTGCTTCATGCAGTAAACTAGGCTCAAGTGCAAATGGAATGCCTAAGGTAATGAGATGAATAACCCAAACTACAGGCGATGCATCCCGTGTGTTCCGTGCCCTCATTCTTCTGGCGGCCTTTTCAATTATTTATCACCACTCAGGATAATGGTTATTGTCCGATCGCCCTAGGAATATGACCTGAATGCTCAGATCCACCTCCCAGTTTACAGCAAGACTCCGTTAGTGTTCTTATTCCTCCCTGTCTGCAGCCACGTCCTTGAGGCAACCATTCCAGCCCTGATAGTTGCTTCACTCCTCATCCCTCTGGTCTTTGCTTTAGCACCACCCTAAGATTGAATTAGATGATCCTTCCATGTGGTCCTTACACTTTGGACTTGCCTGCTTGTAAATTTTCACATTCTGTTGCCATGTCTTACTTACTTATCCACCCTCTCTGCCAGATGCTAAGCCCCATAGGAGTAAGGAAATGAACCTGCTTGTCTGTTGAAGTTCCAGACGATGAATCCCAGGCCTTGTCCAAGTACACAGTGGGCAAGCACTCAACCGATGGACTATATCCTCAGGACAATTTTATTCATTGCTGTGTCAGATTTCTTAACAGCATGATGGAAAACATGATGGAAATAACTTAGGTAGAGTAGTAGGCAAAGGGAGCTTGGGCTGTGTGATGGTTTGTACATGCTCAGCCCAGGGAGTGGTACTTTTAGAAGGTGTGGCCTCACTGGAGTAGGTATAGCCTTGTTGGAGTAGGTGTGTCACTGTGGGTGTGGGCTTTAAGACCCTCACTCCTAGCTGCCTGGAAGCCAATAGTCTCATAGCAGCCTTCAGATGAAGATATAAAACTCTCAGCTCCTCCTGCACCATGCCTGCCTGGATGCTGCCATGCTCCTGCCTTGATGATAATAAACTGACCCTCTGAACCTGTAAGCCAGCCCCAATTAAATGTTGTCCTTATAAGAGTTGCCTTGGTCATGGTGTCTGTTCACAGCACTAAAACCCTAACTAAGACAGGCTAGAACAGAGGCTGGGCTACAAGCCACATAACCCACCCCACAGTGACCCACTTCCTCCATCTACAGGTCCTACCTCATAAAGGTTCTATCGCCTCCTAAGACGGTTCCACTATGCCGTTAAGTGGTCAGACAGGGGAGCCTATGGGAAACATTTGACACTCAAAAATGGTTGTATCCTCTAAACACAACACTCCGCAAAGCCCAGGGATTCTTGTTGACGGAATAAGTGGGTGAGCAAGCCCTCCTCTCTTACCCAACCCACAGCACCCTGCTTCTTCCTGCCTCAGGGGAGACAGGCAGTCTTATCGAGATACGTTACTTTCGTGACTATTGCTGCTGGTGTCTAAGACCTGACATTGCTGAATATCCAGTCAGTATTTCCCTCGACAGATCAGCACCCATTCACTAGCATCATGAAACCCTTCACGAGAACTTCCCTGAGAGATTTGCAGTGTAAAGGCAAACTTAAAAATACCCCCTGCTTTATTGTAGAATGCCAGGAATACTGGAATAGCATGGAGACTCATTAGAAATTCATTTTTCAGTTAAAGAGCAGAGTCTGCTCTACGCTCATGAGTCCACGGTTCCCTTTTATGCCCCTGTTGTCTTGGCGAGGCATCATTACATTATCCTGTAGTTAGTTCCCATTTCGCCCCAGTCATTTGCTTTGGAACCGCTCTAGATAGGCTTCCCCAGTGCACGCTTTTCCCAGTGCAAGCACTGACCTTTAGAAGATCAGCTTCAGCTAGGCGGTGGCAGCTCACACCTTTGATCCTAGCACTCAGGAGGCAGAGGCAGGCAGATCTCTGAGTTCAAGAACAGCCCGGTCCACAGAGAGAGTTCCGGGACAGTCAGGGCTACCCAGAGAAACCCCATCTCAGGGAAAATAAAAGAAAGTGTGTGTGTGGGGGAAGTGGGGGAAGGAAGCTCAACTTAAGGTTTCAGAGAGGATGGGCTTTCTTTTCCTCGTTTCTAAGGAATTGGTGGGTATGCCTCCTCTACAAGGGCAGGGAGCTTCTGCCCTTGTTGAACTTCAAACCAATGCAACAAATGCTGGACATGGGTCTTTTGTAAACCCAGGGCAGAATTAGGCACATCCGTCATGACCAAGGTGGTTCTAAAAATCCACAACCTTGCAGGTTATAAAGCAGCATCTATGGCAGCCTATAATGACTCCCATAGGGAGCACTACTAAGTATTCCTGTAAACACATATTCTCACTATTAGGTTTTAAACCCTAAAATTGTGCCAACACCCCATCTCTGTTCACTGCGCTATCTCAGGTCCCAAAGGAATCACTGGGAACAGTCATCACGGCCTGCATCATGGTCCTTGAAATGAGGTCAAAAGTACCTACCACATAAATGCACTATTACAGAGCATTTAAAAAAAAAAAATATATATATATAATCTAACCTCATGTGACTACAAAAAAGCAGAAGAATCTGAGAATCCAGGAGCCCCAGAGACAGCAATGGAGCTGCCATATTCAGTTTGTTCTTCCAGAGCCTATTTTGAAAATCAAATATATAGTGCATGCTTAGGCTTTAGCTTAAAACGCATATATCAAATAAATAATAAGGCATGCCTGGAATTTATGCTTCTCATTTGCTCCTGCTCTGGTTAGCTACTGTGGATGTGGCCAAATGGGGATTCACTTCACCAAATATTTCCCAACCGTTTTTGCACAGTGAGGTGATCTAAGGATCCCACTTTAATTTGAGTGTCAGAGTCTTTTGTGGACTTTCTAAGTCTTTTAAAGTTATATAAATACCAGCATCCATTTGCATGGGTACAAATGAGGATCGGCTGTAGAAGGGAAACGAGCACTAGGCTTCCACTTGGCAGGCCTCTGCAAGCATTTGTTGGATTTATGCAATTTGTAGCCTCCTAGTTTATATGCTGACAGGGGTAGTGGGCGAAGAGGAATAGTGTAAAACTGGCCATTTGTATGAAGCATTTGCAAGTCCAGGACAGGCGCTTTTGTGTTTGTCCCCCTTTTCCTGGATACATAAACCATCTTCTGCATGTTGATGGGAACTGGAGTTTGGTAGCTGCTTCTCTGTAAGGGGACAACTGGCGGAAACAGGACGAGGGAGATCTGAGGTCAGGAGGGGTGAGGAAAATGCTGTGGAAAGGTGTAAGAAGAAATGACAAACTCATCTCCAAGCAAACACTACTGTGGTATTATGTGTCAAAAGCATCTATAGGCCGACATTTGATCAAAGACAAAGCAGAGAAATGTCTTCTGAACTTCAAGCTGGATGGAGATTTAAAATGAGAGACTATGAAAGTGCTGGGGAGAAACAACTGAATGCTTCAGGGTCAGGCATATGTGGAGGGAGGGTCACCAGAACTGACCAATCCTCTCAAGAGACTATTTTCTTTCTTTTTTTTTTTTTTTTAATTTTTTAATTTTTTTTATTAGATATTTTATTTACACTTCAGATGCCATCCCCTTTCCCCATTCCCCCCCCCTTAGAAAACCCCTATCCCATGTCCCCTTTTCCTTTTTGCATTTATACATTGTTTTAAAATAATGTTAATCATAAGTGTTATAAATTTGGAATTGTTCAATCAGAGGTGTAACCCACTGACCAACCTAGATATAACAACTATCTTTGACTGGTAGAGATACATGAATATCTGCCTCCCTGTCTCCCCC